>NC_077230.1:196812416-197412416 GCF_027887165.1 Monodelphis domestica | reverse complement strand
AAAACCTCCATATCATCAATCCTTACAGTACAACTATTGTAGATTTTTTTGAGCAGGAGAATAGCAAGATGAAAATAATATTTTAATAAGTCCATTGCCCTCCTTGAGGGTGGGCACTATGTCATTCCCCTTATCCCCTCATAACTTAGCCTATTTGCCTTACAGATAACAAGCACTTAATTTGTTGGAATTAATTAATTTAGCAGTGTTCTGCAGGATGGGTTGGAAGGGAGAAGATACTGGAGTAAGCAGATTAACTAGATGGGGCCATACAATCAAATAGAGGCTATAGGATGATGAGGACTCTTTTGGTGGTAACAGAAGACAAAGAGCAACTGGCAGTATATTGAACATATGACTCTTGAGGACTTGATAAGTGATTAGATAGGAAAGGAAAGTATTAAAAGGTAACTCAAAGGATATGATTCAAGGAAGATAGATGTATATTTAACAAGAGACAGAGAAATTATGATTAAGTTTTGTTTGGGTCATGGCATTTTTGAGTGAATGCAAAATATTTAAGTAAACTTGTGTCATGGATGATTGGAAACATGGAATTAGAGATCAAATGAAAAATGCTGGAGGAATCACTTTTTCCCGTTGGAGTGAGTTTTAAAGTATTCTGTTCTTGAAAGGTGGTGTGGGCTACCTGAGTAAAAAACCAAGTTGGGGAAACCAGAAGTGCTGCTAGAAGAAGTACTTCTAAAAACAGATATAAGAATTTGATATGAGTTAAACTAATACAAGCTCTGGTTTCAAAAGGTAGAGTTGTTTAGTTTAAGAGAGGCAACTGAGTTGTTGAAAGAGCCTTTTCAGGCTTGAGAAAAGGATAGTTATAAGAGAGGGAACTGGAGCTCTGGACTGTTTAACAGTTCTATCAATGACTTAGATAAAGATGCCAAGCTCATCAACTTTACGGATAACATAAAACTGGAGGTGATGGAAGGTGCTAACACACTGGATGACAGTCAGCATCCAAAAAATTTTTGACAAGTCAGAACAATGAGTCTAATTAAACTAGAAGAAATTAAATAGGGTTCAGAAAATCTGCTGCATAAATACAGATTGGTTGAAGTATGACTAGAAAACAGTTGTGTGTAAATGAGGAGGGCATTTCAGTGGTCTATAGGATCAATTTGAGTCAAGTGTGACATAGCAATGAATCTATTCTCTTGCTAAGCAAGGCATAGTATTCAGAATGAGGGAACTGATACTCACATGTATATCTTCCCTGCTCAGCCTACATTTCTCTTATTAATTATGATAATGATGACAGTGAGGTGAGGTTGGTGACAATATTCTATTACATTAGTTGAAACAAATGGGGATGAAAGAAGAGAAGATGAGGGGTGATAGCTATTTTAAGAATTTGGAGGATTATTGTGGAAAAAAGAGATTAGGCTTAATGTGCTGTGCTCCAGAGAACAGTGAGACACAGTGCTTGGAATTTGCAGAAGATTGATTTCAGCACAATGTATGGGAAAATTTCTTAACAATTACAAGTGCTCCAAAGTAGAATGGGCTGCCCTTCTGGGCCTGGCTTGACTCTGACCTGGCACATGGTAGTTGAGGTTAAATACTGGAACAATAGGAGAAACTTATAAGTCTATTAACCAAGGCAGATTTACTTAGCTAGAGAAGGATATTCAAAGAGGATAGGCTTTGAGAATCTTTGAACTGATTTGACTAAATGAAAGCCAAATGCCTGACTCTATCTACCAGCCAAGGATCTAGAGCTCCTCTAACTTCTCAAGATGATTTTGTACCCAAGAGAGGAGGAAGTGATCTTATCCATCATCCTTAGCCCCTACTTCCCTGAGCCAACTAAGTTTTGAGGAATGTCTTGATGCTTTTAAAATGAAAAAGTAACCTGACCTCTAAGGAGTAGAGGAGGGTTAGGGTATTGTTCCTCCCATAGCTTATTGGAGATGTTTAAGCTCAGGTTTTGTAAGTTCTTGTTGAGGATAGTGCAGAGAGAATTCCTGTTTAGATGCAGGTTGGTTTTAAGTACCTTTTTATTTTTTAATTATAGTCAGCATCTAAGTGACTATCCCCTCCCCCCCCCCACTTCTGACTGTACATAAAGTAGAAAAGGTTCAGGGACCTTAATAGTCTAAAGAAAGATTAGGACGTAAGCTCCAAAGACTTGTGGAAAGTTACATGTTCTGGTAACTATGATTAATATTTTTGTCAGTGACTTGGGTAAAGGCAAATATGGAAAGCTTATCAAATTTGAAGATGATACAAAGTCACCATGTGGTATAAATGAATCAAGGTCTAAAAAGAGTTCAACTGACTAGACTATGGAACCAGATTTAAAGAGATGGAATTTAATGAGGATAAAAATAAAGTCTTATTCTTCAGTTAAAAAAAAATCCACAAGTGAAACATGGAGTTGGCCTGGCCATTTACCAGTTCTTCTGAAAAAGACCTGGGGTTTTAGTAGATTGCAAGCTTCCTATGAATCAATAGAAACCAGAAAGGATAATGCTTTCTGGAACAGTATACAGAGAGAGATCTGACACTTTCACTCTCTTGTGCCCTGCTTAATTCATATTCACAACAGATTAGAATACTGTGTTCAGTTTAATATCATATTTTTGAGATGGAGGTTGATACACTGTAGAGAGTCAAGACATTTAATATGGCAAAGGGCTTCTAGATCACTTAAGAGGATTGATTGAAGATTTTGGAGATATTAACCTAGAAAAGAGAAGATCTAGGGTGAATATAACTATCTTCATTGTTTAAAATGCTGTTATAGAATAGGACTTAAACTTGTTCTGACCAACCACAGAAGGAAGTAATAGTAGAAGCTACAGAAAAGCAGATTTTCATCCAACGTAAGAAAACATTTTCTAACAATAGTTTATCAAAAAATAGAATGGATTGCTTTGAGAAGTGGTGGGTTCCTCCTCCCTTCGGGTCTTTAAGCAAAAGCTGGATAACTATTTATTTATTATCTTATAAGGGAGTCTTAATTCTGCTGTTGGTTGTACTAGATGGCATCTGAAGTTCTTTCAGATTTTGAGATTTTTAAATCTATGTGACCCTGAGCAAGGCACTTTACCACCATCTGCTGCAGTTTCCTCATGTGTAAAATGAAGATAATAATAGATTCTATTCCCTGGGATTGCTGTGAGAACTAGTTAAGAAAATATTTATAAATTCACAAACTGAAAAGCATTATATAAATTCCATGAGCATAAAATGGAAAGAATTATAATCCCTATCCTGTGAAAAAGTTGAAAGTACCACAGATACAATTCTCTTGATGGGACAGGTAAAAACTACATCAAGAAGAGAGGTAAATTTTCTGTGAATGCCCCACAACTGTGAACAAATCCTGGTTTTGTGTTCAAGAAATGTTCAAGAGGAGCTGGAGAGCTATGTTCAATTCAACTGTGAGATAAAAACCAGTTTGGTTAAAGTCATATAGGAGAATTAAAAGTTAATCATAATTGCACCTAAGTATTTGTATTTTTTCCATTCTTGTTACTCTTCTTTACCTGTTTTGATTTTTCAACCACCATTCCATTAAAAAATGGGAAGAAAACAAGACAAAGTAAACAATAGCCATATTGAGTGGTATGCATGTGTATACTAGATTTTACTTTGCTAGCATGTCAGTATGTATAGACAATTTTGTATTAACATGAAAATGAGAATGAGAGATTCTCACTTAAGCAAGTCTTTGGCATTTATAAATCAATTACTATGTGCCAGGCACTGTGCTAAGTGTGAGAATACAAATGCAAACAAAATGAAAAAGTTTTTGCCCTCAAGAAGTTTATGTCCTAGAAGGGGAAGACAACATATATAAAAGGAAGCTGACACTTAGAAAAGTAATAAGTGAATGAAAACAGTTAAGTCTCTTAATCTGAAGAAATCAGCAATGACTTATTTAAAAAAATAGATTTGTATTTTGGAGAGTAAGTACAATAGATTTAATAGCCAACAATACATACTTCATCCTTTTTAAATGTAGTTTTGTTATATATCATCATAGAATTATACAGGATGACGTGAATGCTATCAAGCTGTTGGAAGGAAAATACTCAAATTCTTAGTTTAGGATATTATCAAACTACTGGCTTGTAGACCAAACTTGTTCCCATTCAATAGTGATGGATGTACCCATTTCCCCTATTCTTTGAGTGGTACCCATCTGCCTCAGGTGCACTTGGTTTCAGTTCTGAAAATATTTAATTGTACTTTCTGAAGTTAATTGAATCTATCTTTATTCACCTGGGCTGGAGAATTTTATTCAAAATCAAATAGAAATTACTTACTTTTGTCCAAAGGACTAGGCATATCTGTACATATTTATGTAATCTTATATAAATTTGGTTTAAATGAGGTGATATTATTCCTCCATATTTACTTTCCTAGGCATATTCCAATATTCCCCTTATACATAGCACCAATACTGAGTACCAGTAATTTGGAGACTATGTTTTTATAGACTTGAAAAGAGACTCTTTTGTTTACACAACGAAGGAAAAGCATTCCAGTTCTCCTTATAAGACTGTGTTGTGCTGCCATATAATTCCATTCCTATGGGGTAAACAGGTACTTATACAAAGGTTAAGTGACTTTCCTGTGGCCATATAGCTAGTATATATCAGAGGTAGGACTTGAACTCAGGTCATCCTGATTCCAATGCTACCCACTGACTATTCTTCATGTTGCATAATTTAAAAAAAATATATGTAGAAGCATCATAATAGTACTTCACTGTAGTCTTTCTAGGTATTTTCCCTAGGTTATTTCCTGAAAAAAAAAGTTTATTCATTGTTATATATTATATATAAATATTGCTGCCTCCACATGTTGTCTATCCTATTCCATGCAAGATATTTGCCTGTTCAACAAATTGGGTTTGCAACTAAAAAACACCCTAGAAAACCAACAGATTTTATGCCCTCAATTAAACACCAAAATAAAAATGCTAAAATCAAAGGAGAGATTAACAAAAGTGAAAGTTTAAAAATCAATGAATATAAATAAATCCGAGTTTAAAAAACCAATAAAACATAAAGCCATTAGATAATTTGATAAGAAAAAAGCTAAATTATTAGTATAAAAATGAAAGTCAAATTTATCGCAGTAAATAAATAAAAGCAATTACTAAGAACTATTTCACCCAACTATATGCTAATAAAATAGGCAATCTAAATGAAATGAATGAATATTTATAGAAATATAAATTACCTGGATTAACAGAACAGAAAAAAGAATACTTAAACACTTTCTTAGTAAAAGATATTGAACAAGGCCATAAATGAACTCCCCAAATAAAAAAACCCCAGGACCAGTTGAATTTACAAGTGAATTCTATCAACCATTTAAAGAACAATTGTGATTCTATGTAAACTTTGAAAAAATAGTCAAAGAATGGATCCACTCAATTCCTTCTGACATAAATGTCTTGATAACAAAGCTACAGTTAAGATAAAAAGAAAAATATATATCAATTTCCCTAATGAATATTGATGCAAAAATTTTAAATAAAATATTAGTAATAGACTATATAGCAATATATCATAAAATCAGTCACTATGACCAGAATGGATTTACATTAGGAAAACAGGGTTGGTTAAATAATAGGAAAATTATAAGCAAAATTGACCATATTAATATAAAAAATGACAAAAATAATGTGATTATTTCAATAGATGCTGAAAAGGCCTTTAACAAAATACATTACTTATTCATATGAAAAATGCTGGAAAGCATAGGAACAAATGGAACTTACTTTTTTTTTTAAAGCAGTATTTATCTAAAATCAAGAGCAAGCACTATTTGTAATGGAGATAAGCTAGAAGCTTTTTGAATAAGATCAAGAGTGAAGCAAGGGTATTCGTTATCTCTATTACTCCAATATTTTACTAGAAATGCTAGTTATAGCAATAAGACAAGAAAAAGAATTTGAAGGAATAAACAAAGACAAAGAAGAACTAAAATTCACTTTTTTGAAGATTTGCTTATAAAAACTAATAATTTAATTGAAATAATTAGAAACTTCTACAAAATTGCAGGATATAAAACCAATCCACACAAATAACCAGCATTTCTATATTTTATCAGCAAAAAAAATGAGAAGTTTGCCTACCAAGTCATACACAAGAACTATATGAACACAATTACAAAACTCTTCACACCAATAAAGATTGATCTAAATAATTGAATAAATATTAATTGCTCATGGGTAGGTCAAGTTAATATAATAAAATTATAATACTATTACCTAAATTAATTTACTTTTCAGTGTTATAACAAACTACCAAAGAATTATTTTTTAGAGGTAGAAAAAAATAAAATTCATCTGAAGGAACTAAAGGTCAAAGAATATTAAAGGAATCAATTTTTAAAAATGGGAAATAAAGGAACCTTGCAGTACCAGACCTCAAACTACATTACAAAGCTATAATCATCAAGATAATTGGTACTGGGCAAGACATAAGTGAGATTGATCATTGGAACAGATTAGGTGCATGATATCCAGTAGCAAATGAGCACAGTAACCTACTGTTTTATAAACCTAAAGATTCTAGCTTTTAGGGCAAAAATTTACTATTCAACAAAAAACTGTTGGGAAAACTAGAAAGTAGTCTGGCAGAAGCTAGATGTTTACCAATATTTAACACAATATACCAAGATAAAATCCAAAAGAGTACATGATTTAGACATAAAAGGATGAAACCATAAGCAAATTAGTGGAATGTGGAAGAAACCAACTGCCAAATTTATAGATAAGGGAAGAGTTCACAGACAAATGAGAGAGAGATTCAGAGATAGAGAGTAGATGGCAGAGATATTCACAAGAAGTAAAGTGGAAAATTTTGATTACAAAAAATTAAAAAGTTCTTTTGTCAATTGCAATGTCAAATGCAAATTTAAAAGTTCTTTTGTCAATACAACTAAAATTAGAAGAAAAACTAAAAATTGTGAAAAAATATTTGCATCAAATTTCTCTGATAAAGTATTCTTTTGTAGGGTAAATAGGAGCTGGGTCAAACTAAGAAAAAGAATCATTACCTCGTTGATATATGATAAAAAAGGCATGAACTGGCAATTTTCATAGGAAGAAATAAAAACTATCAGCAACTATATGATAAATTCTCCAAATCACTAATAATTAGAGCAGTGTAAACTAAAACACTCTTGACAATACTACCCCACACCTATCAGATTGGGTATGATGACAAAAATGGGTAAGATGACAATTGCTGGAGGAGCTGTTGGAAAACAGACATACTAATACATTCTTCATAGAGTTGTGAATTAGTCCAACCATTCTGGAGAGGAAATTGTATTCCCATTAAACTGGGCATATTCTTTGATTCCACAATGCTGCTATTAAGTTTACACCCCAAAGAAATCAGAGAAAGAGGTAGAGAACCCAAATATACAAAAATATTTATACCAGCCCTTTCTATGGTGGAAAAGAATTGGAAACTGAAGGGATGCCCATAAATTGAAGAATGGTTAAGCAAGTTATGGTATATGAATGTGATAGAATACTATTGCACTGTAAAGAAATGATAAAGGAGACGGTTTTAGAAAAACCTAGGAAGACTTGTATGAACTAATACAAAGTTAAGATAATTAACATTGAGATATTTAGTAACTTTGATTAACACAATGACCAATCTCAATTCTAAACAATTCATGATATAACATGTTTCCTTCCTTCCTTCTATTCCTCCTTCCCTCCATGCCTCTCTCCTTCCATCCATTACTCTTTCCTTCCTTTTTTTTTTTGCATTTATATTTGTAATAGGTTTTGTTCTTATCTTTTGGATGAGGTGGGGAAGGAGAGAATTTGGAATAGAAACTAAATAAAAATAATTTTAAAAATAATTAAAAAACATAACAATTATACTTGCATGGGTATTTAAACTAAAATAATTATTCAGGGAAAGCTGGAGTATTTTTGCTACACTCAGAATATTTGCAGATGCTTAAAGAATTACAACCCCACAGGTACTTACTTTTCTACATCATTTTAAAATTAACACAAAAGTACAAATCTACTTCCATATATAAGTGCTGGAGGGTGTTTTTGTAATTCATAGAATATCATAATTATTTCTTTAGAATTCTTGTTTTTATTTACAAATGCAGCCATTTGATAGTTTTAAATTTGCAGTGTTTTTATTTTATTTATTTATTTATTTTTATTTTTAAACCCTTACCTTCAGTCTTGGAATCAATACTATGTATTGGTTCCAAGGCAGAGGAGCAGAAAGGGCTAGGCAATAGGGGTCAAGTGACTTGCCCAGGGTCACACAGCTGAGAAGTGTCTGAGGCCAGATTTGAACCTAAGACCTCTTCTTTCTAGGCCTGGTTCTCAATCCACTGAGCTCCCCAGCTTCTCCCTTGCAGTGTTTTTAAGCTAAAATAAATCATGTGTGAAAGAAGTCAATTAACAGAAAACATTTTTTTTTCCTAGAAAGAAAACACAATAGCTTTGCTTATTAAAAAAGCAATGTGAGGGAGTGCAGGATACTTTAACCTTAGATGTTACACACTGCTAATTGTGTTCTTTTGAGATGCTTTATCCAAAGAAATCAATTAGATATACTTTAAAGCATATAGAGGGTATCAGTTCTGAATGTCCTTTTTGAAAAATAGGGCTCAGCATTAATCATAAGCAAATATTGTTGAGACAATGTAGTTGCTTTTGCTTTATTTGGAACAGCTGCCTGTCACTACCAGATGCCTCTTTCTGGAACTTGGAATTTTTAGTAAGAGTGTTATTCCCCGTGGGGTTTCCACATTTTAACATGTTTCTTGCAAAGTAGGAATAGAAGTTAGATTTATGGTGGTTAGAAAAAATAATATCTACTGGTTAACAAAACTTGTGCATTTTATTTGCCTCCAAAGGAACATAAAACACTTTTCTTTTGACTGCCCTGGCTTCCTTCCTCTCTGCTGTCTCCCTGCTGTACTTCCTTCCCCCCTTTCTGTATTGAAGTAGAAAAACACATCTTCACAGTTTTATTGGAATGGACTTTTCTCAAGGGTCCTTTTCCTAGAAGCCTTGAGGTGCACTGAGATGCTTTCTAGGGGGATTGTGCTTTGTTTTATATTTTAATAATGTCTGTGATTGCTAACAATTGAACATCTGCCCTCATTTCTTAGCAATGAGATCTGGGCAAGGAGACTCTTCTATAAAAGATACAATAGCTTAGTCTCAAATGTATTAAATAATGTTTGAAACCTTGTCTGTAAAACATGTTGAGGCTTATTGCAGCATTGAAAGTCTTTTTTTCCCATTTGGAAAGGGTTTGTTCCCCTACCATTACTCATTAAATATTTGTTGGGTTTAAGAATATTTTTGTTTTTAAACATCTATAGGGAATGGGAATAGCTGTAGCCAGAATTTTCTCCCCCAGCACCTATATATGCTGACACACTGTTGACACATCCTGGTATCAAGAATCTCTTATCTGCTGAACCACATTGTTTGTTCTAATCTTAGGGCCAAATCAGTGAAGAGAAGACACTCCGCTCAACAAATTCTGCGAGGTGGTATGGCGGATTCAGTATATTTGCTAGACCTGGAGTCAGGAAGACCCAAGTTCAAATCCAATCTTAGAAGCTTACTGTATGATCTTGGGCAAGTCACTTAACCTCTGTCTGACTCAATTTCCTCATCTATAAAATGGAAATAGTTGTCCTTCATAATTGAAGAGGACTTAAATAATAATATCACTGTATTGGAATCAATGTACTGTGTATCTGACTGTAGCTGATCAGACTGATATGCGCTTGGAATACTCTACCACACATTGGGCACAAAGAGACCTATGAATATTTGGGATGGTGATGTCTCTGAAAATGAGCATCTCGTAGTTTTGTTTTGTTTTTTAACCCCTACCTTCCATCTTGGAATCAATACTGTATGTTGGTTCCAAGGCAGAAGAGGGGTAAGGGCTAGGCAATGAGGGTTAAGTGACTTGATCAGGGTTACACAGCTGGGAAGTGTCTGAGGCCAGATTTGAACCCAGGACCTCCTATCTCTGGGCTTGGCTCTCAATCCATTGAGCTACCCAGCTGCCCCCCATCTCATGTTTTTTTGAAGGTAGTGCAATTGCTTTGCTTTTAGAGTGCTCCACCTTCATTAATGTGTTCGAGGCATGCTATCCCATTTCTCACAATCTACATCAAAATTCTTCAGAGGGATCTTTAGAGTGCCCTTGTATTGTTTTTTCTGACTTCCGTGTGAGTGGCTTGCCTTATCGAAGTTCTCTGTAAGATAGTCTTTAGGCAAAGTTATGTGTGGCATTTGAACAACATGGTCACACCATAGGAATGGCACTCTCTGCAGTAGAGTTTGAATGCTTGACCATTCAGCTTGAGCACACAAATTGGATTCAGTTGAAGCAGAGTTGCCTTAAAGTCCACAGACTCATTCTCTCTTCCAGAGCCATCAAAGTCCAGGTATGACAGAAGTCAAGACAGCTGGCCATGGCTCAGGGTGCAGTGGATGACTGTTGCTTCTTCAATGTCTGATGAAGCTCCTAAGTGCTACACTGCACCTGCTTCCATTGCCTTCATGGCTGTTGGAACAAATTGTTCTCATTTCCTCATCTATAAAATGGAAGTTTTATCTACCTCCAGAGGTTATTGTGTATATTAAATGAGGTACTGGTAAAGCACTTGGCAAACCTCAAAGCCATATATAAATGTTAGCTGTTATTCCAGTCCTCTGGATCTTGTTACAAAATGTGTCCCGTTGTCCTCCACTAATGATGAATCAATCAACAAGCATTTACTTAGACCTACGATTTGCTAAGAAAGCTGTATTGGGGATAAGAAAGGAGAAATTAAACATTCACTATCCCCAAAGAGCTTACTTTCTTTTGGAGAGATAACATGTGCTTATGTAAGTAAATTCAGAAGAAATGCAAGATCATTTTTCTTATGGGTGTGAAGACATTCTTACCTGGTAGGGACGCAGTGAAGATGGTCAGGAAAGAGTCCTATAGAGCATGGAGGGAAACTTGGGGATTCCAAGATGCCAAAGGGAGGAGGGAATGTATTCTAGGCATGAAGGACAGCTTGTATGAAGTTATGGAAATGCCAGAGGGAATGTGGTGTGTGGGGAACAGCAAGATGGCCATTTGGGTGGACTGCAGCATGAATGAAGAGGAGCAATGCAGAATAAGAGTGCAAAGGTCTATTGACATCAAGTGCAAAGCACTTTAAGTACTTCATGGAGGAGTTTATATTTGACCTTAAAGGTAATAGGGAGCTACTAGAGTCTTATTATCAATTTCTTTCATCAGTGAGCAGAAGCAAATAAATAGCTTGAGTTCAGTAATTGAACAAAATTTAGCAAATCTCAAATGTGGAACAAACAACACACATTGTCCAGCCGCACATTTGAGTTTTGTTAAATGTTGAACTTTAGTCAGCATTGGATAATTAACTGTCTTTAACCAGAACACAGCACATTTTTCTTATCTTTCTTGGTTCCTAAGGTGATTTTAAATGATTCTCCAAAATTCAAAGCTATCTACCTTTCTTTATTATTTTTTCATTTTTTCCTCAGTATAGTATGTAAAGGACAGAGCCATCCAGGTGGCATAATGGCTAACTTACTGGAACAACAGCAACATTTGTGTTTGAATCTTGCTTCAGCTACTTAATAGCTGCATGACTTTGGATAAGTCATTTAACTTGTCAACATCAAATTCCTCAAATAATGGAGCAGAACCTGTCCCAAAGGGTTATTATGAAGATCCAAAAAGATGACATGTAGTTGTTGTTGGGCCTTTGTTTTCACACCAAGAGGACCAATGACCTAATGAAGGTGATATCTTGACTTCCATGAATTGGATTTTAGTGAGGCATAGTTGGGCAAAGTCATAGACCTCAGTGTGATGTAAATGCTAGCCATTATAAAGAATTTTAAAGGAAAGAAATAACAATAGTTACAGCTACATTAGGTGGGAGCAAATGCCCAAGATAATTTTTAAAATACATACTATCAGACTAAATAAAAATCTAGATATGCACCTGTAAAAAGAATTTAAAGTCCTACTTCAGAGGTGTTCATAAGAGAGATTGCCCCAGGAGCATACCTGTATCTCCAAAGTAGGCAAGAAATTGTCACTCAGGCGTATTGACTGAACTTGCTCTGATGATATCTCAGCAGTACTTTAGGGGCTCTTTGGCCACCACATGAGATGATTGATAAACACTAAGCCTATTAGTAGAGTTGAATTAAAACTATATAAAATGTATAACAAAGTTCACATAATATATACATCTGGAATGGCATGAAATTATGGAATTTAGTGTGGTATGATTTCAGTTTTGACATCATATCAAAAGTGAGCAGATTTAGCTGTTCAATTTCCTCTTAATAAAGGAGATACTCTCAACTTCTCTGCTTGTTGTTCAGAAATCACTCATAAATCTGTTAATAATAATAAAATCATTTAAATGATAAAATGATTAATTGATAATTTTAAAGAAATATGAATTTATATTTGTAGCAAATTAGAATTGCAGCAGACTTTTCTAGGGTGTTTACCATGTGTTAAGCACTTTACAAACATCTCATTCATCCTCACAATACTATTGAGATGGGTGCTATTAGTATCCCCATTTTACAGAGAAGGAAACTGAAGCAAGCATGTTCAAAATGACTTGCCCAGGGTCACACATCTAATAAATGCTTGATAATAGATTTGAACTTCAGTCTTTCTGACTCCAGGCTCCTATGCCATCTAGGTGCTCTGATTTATTAAAAAGACCTATTAAAGTGCCTGAATTATTATAATAATGGTTATTGTGCTTCATGGTTGGTAGGTACAAAATCCTGTGTGCCTCCATTGTTGTTTCTGTAGCAATACCCAAAGTTTCCAGAGTTAGCTTGGTGGAATGGCAATGCTCTAATGTGAGAGGAAAAGAACAGTTCATGGGTCCAAATCTTTGCCCTTGGAAAGAAAGGTTGAAAAAGCCACTTTTAAAGTTTGCATTTCTCCTAGTAACTTAAAGTCAGGGGCCTGTATTCCTCATTATTATCTTAAAATAGACTAAGTAAATCAAAATGATCTCAGCATCCCTTCTCTCCATTTTATCTCAACTTCTGGTACCTTGGATTATTAGCACCTGCTACTTATAGAAACGGGTTCCCAGAATACCTGGGATGTGAGTACCTACTGTTGGAAAAGTGGGGAGAGCTGGCCATTTGAATCATTGTCAAAGGACATCTAGGCTCCTCAAGGAAGTCTCTGAATGTTTTACAAATCTGAATGATTTCTTTTTACCCCCAGAGCTTGAGGGTGAGGGTAAGGATTAGAAGTAGTCCTCTCCCATCCCTCAAACAGAATTGCATATACAAATTCATCTTTATGATTTTAGAAAAGTCCAAAAATATATTCAGCTCAGAAATTTACTTGGTTAAATGAGCAGACACCCAAGTAAGGTCAAAAAAGGGGAGGAAGGTAGAAAGGACACTCGTATGTTAATACGAATGGACACTTCTCAATTGTCCACATGGGAGTTAATCTAAGGTTTTCTAGTAAATAGAGGAAACCCTTCTAGTACATTAATGATAGACAGCTTTTTGAGGGGAAAAATAATTTAGAGAAAGCTTTCCTTAGAACAACACTATGAGGTAGGAAGTGAAATTGTTATTCCCATATTAAAGATCAGGAAGAATCAAGGCTTAGATAAGATAAATGGCTCACCTATAGTCAGAGGGGCAACTAGGTGGCACAGTGGATGAAGTCCTAATCCTGGAGTCAGGAAGATTTGAGTTCAAATTTAGCCCCAGATATTTACTACTTGTTTGATTCTGGGCAAGTTACTTAATCCTGTTTGCCTTAGTTTCCTCGGTTGTAAAATGAACTGGAGAAGGAAATGGCAAACCATTCCAGTATCTTTGCCAAGAAAAGCTCAAACAGGGTCAGAAAGTCAGACATGATTGAAATGACTGAATAATAAAATACTAAAACAACTTGTTAATGTTGGAGCTGCAGGAATGAGTGAATGTATAGCAATTTTGTGTGGGAAACACATACAGAAGAAGTGTTAAATGTACACATCTATTCATCTCTACTTGAGTGGAACCAAAGTCTTCCTCCTTCCCCTCCAAGGAAAGAGTACTTCACAAGTAGGAGGAAATACTTCATAAACTACAGGACACTCTTTGGGTTCTCATATTGAAGTGTCAATATAACTTCGTGTATGTGTGTGTGTGTGTGTGTGTGTGTGTGTGTGTGTAAGTGAGTATATATGATGATAGGGAGGTAGAAGGCAAGGATTTAAAAAAAAGCAAAGAAGAAAAAGGTAGATGTAGTGCTGGGCTTGGAGTCAGGAAGATGTGAGTTCAATCCTGCTCTGTGACCATGAGCAAACTACTTGACTTTTAACTTGAGTTCAAATTCAGTCTAAAATATAATTACCAACTCATTTGACTTTTTCTTGTCTCAGTCTTCTCATCTATAAAATGGGGATAATAATAGCACTTACCTTCTTGGATTGCTGTGAGGATAACATGAAGTGTAAGTACAATATACATGTTAGGTATTATAATTATCATTATTGTCCACAGTTAAGTCCTTTAACTGCTTTGAGCCTCAGTTTCCTCATCTATAAAATGGTAACAATAATACTTATAGTACATACCTTACAAAGTTGTTGTAGTTACCTAGTCCAATCCATTCATTTTACATATTAAGAAAAAAGAATCTCTGAAAGAGGTGAAATGATTTGTGGTGAATAGTTACTAAATTCTTTTGGTTGTTCTAATTGATTTCATTTGGGAGCTGACAAACTATTTACCAAACTCCATGAGGTCCATTCTCCTATAATCTCATTCAGGTGTAGTAAGGCCCTGCCCATCACTCTCACTTTCACTGCATTTCCTAGAAAAAGTGACCAGACCTACTGAATTTCTAAGAATCAACTTCCATTCCGATGTTCCATCAATATGAGTACTTTTTCCAGTGACAAAGAGCTTTGCCCATCCATGCCTATTCAGCCTGTGTGACTCTTGTCCATGTCTTCCCCTAAGTTCAGCCCAGGGGACTAACTCAACATACTAGGGACCTTCTTTAAATTTGTATGAGGTTTTATTGGAACATAAAGGCTATCAATTGACTGGCCCATCTCTTTTGCTCATATATTTATTTCTTTGGTTTAAATTCTCATATAACTTTTTTGCATAATGCCCAGTTTTAATGTGTTACAAACTGCTGATGACCCCTATAGGATTCTCTTTTGTCTTCATTGTGATTATTTTCAGTTCTATGGAGACTGTAGCATTCCTTGACTTTCAGCCGTATATATCACCACCAAAGGAATACTGGTGTTAAAAAGATGGTCCTGTGTTTCGGGGAGAAACTTGGCATAGTAAAAAGAAATTAACAATTTCCCAAAGGCAATTCAATCACATAAGAAGCAGCAAACTGCCAAATTTGTTTCATGCCTTAAAAGGAGGCAACTCAATAAATAAAAGAGAAAATTGATTTGGAGGTCACAATCTGTTCTTTTTTTCATTTACGGCTAACTTTTCACTTTTCCTTCTTACTGCCTTTTTTCCCCCCAGAACGCTGCAAATGTAAGCCTGTAAGAGCCACACAGAAGACCTACTTCCGGAACAATTATAACTATGGTAAGTCTAATTTAGAACTCATGGGTTTTAGGAAGTCAAAGAACTGGTTATTATTTTGAACAACTGGCTTTAAATTTCTACAGGCAGAACTTTTCATGTAAGTTCTGTTATAATGGATATATAATCAAATGGAATCAGAAACTTGAATGCAATTGTGAGCTGTGGATATTTCTGATTGCTCATTTCTAATTATACCCAGATGAATATCCCAAGACTTCAAAATAAGGAGAAATTGAATTTGTTAACTTCATTCAGACTTGTGTAACATAGAAAATGCAGTCACGTGTTATAAAGAATGCATAGAGTTGGGAAGGAGATTTGCCTTTTTAAAACTTTAATATACTCTGGACTTTGTTATTATTCAATCATAATACTTTTTAAAACTGTTCAGTATGGGCAAGAAATGGAATATTTTGAGTAATTATTACTTTATATGATATACCCAAAATGAGAATAGAGAATACCTCTTTCATCTTTATAATCCCAATGACTGATGCAATTGGGTGTATAAATATTATATATATCTATTAAATATGTATATGTGTATATATACATATATATATTCATATAGAAGGGTTGTGTATCCATGGGGGATGCATTTCAAGATCTGCCTTGGATGGCTGAAACCATGGATAAAAGTGAACCCTTGCGGATCCTGATATATTTGTACTCTCTTTGATTCCTTGCTCATGCACCCCATCTGGGGTGCTCTGGGACCCACCCCTCAAAAATAACCCCCCAAAAGTAAAAGTAGATACAGAAAATATTGCTTCTGGGACCAGACTGTTGCCATGAGTGGACTTCCAGTGATTCATGGGTGATCCTCCATAATTGAAATCTTGGAAAGTAAAATCATGGATAAGGGGTTCTCATTTATATACACATACAGATACACACACACACACACACACACACATATATATATATAATTCAATTTATTTATTTATCTATCTATATCTTCTTGGCCTATGATTTCATTTGGGTGGGGAACTTCTAAGTTAGACCTCTACCAATGTAACTTAAAATCTTGGAGAATTGCCTTAGAGAATGAGAAGTTGTGACCTTCCTGTGAACACATAGCCAATTATGTATCTATGGTGTGACTTAAACACAGGTCTTCTTGGCTCTAAGACCAGTTCTCTAATCACTATACCACACTGCTTCTCACCAGGGGAGGTACTTCATAAATGTTTGTTTAATGAATTAATTTCTGAGATGCAAAAATATATCCAACACTGAAACTATGCTGAATATAAAAAAAATAGTTACTTGAAAGTACTTTTGAATCTTACTGAAAACCACAGTCATTGTAAATACCAATATTATTTATGGGGAAAAGCCAGAGGTGGTTGGTAGAATGTCCGGGCTTAATCCTTTTAAGAGTGTTCTTCTTTTTTGTTTTAGCACAGGTAAGGTTTCTGAAGTACTAGTTTATGTTTCCCCAAGATATTATTAATGATAAAAAAAACCCAGCAAATTAAACAATTACACATTATTAATTAGTTGATTGAATCAAATTTTTTTCTGTACTAAAAATATTTTACTGTGAAACTTTAATTCCTTCTTTTAGATGATATAGGATATAAATAAATTGGTAAGCTAACTTTACTTATGCTTCCTAAGAATTTTAGAAAGAGAAATGAGCTAGGACTATTAATGTGGGAAGCCCTATTGGTGAAGTGTTAAGTAGTTTTTCCTTATATTGAATGGAAATCTTTTTTTTTTTAACCCTTACCTTCCATCTTGGAGTCAATACTGTGTATTGGCTTCAAGGCAGAAGAGTGGTAAGGGCTAGTCAATGGGGGTCAAGTGACTTGCCCAGGGTCACACATCTGGGAAGTGTCTGAGGTGAATGGAAATCTTGATTGCTACAACTTCCATCCGTTGTTGCTAGCTGTGTTCTCTGGGGCCATGGAGAACACATTTGATCCTTCTTGAACATGGTAGTGTTTTAGCTACTCAAAGATAGTTGGTCTATTGACTATTATCTCTTCTATAGATTCAACATTCCCATTTCCTTTAATGGATCCTGACATTGTATGATCTAGAAGCCCTTCACCACCCTAGGTGTTCTTGGTATATTCTCCAGTTTATCCATGTGTTTCCTAGAATAAAATGATGAGAACTAAATACAGTACTTTACATAGTTTCACAAGGGCACAGTATAGTGGGACTATCTTCTCTTTATATTAGATTGCACTAGCTTTTTGGTTGTCATCTCATTCATACACATTGAACTTGCAATCCATTAAAACCCCAGATCTTTTTCATATGATCTACTACCTATACTTCTGCAATGGCTTTTTGAACCAGAGTATAAGACTTTACATTGATTGACATAGGGGACAGAATTCTAGTTTCATTAGTATAAGGAACTCCCTGCTGAAGAAATTCCTTTTACTAATGCAGGTTTCCATAATTTATACCTTAATAGTTGCCTACAGCAGTGAAAAGGCAGCTTGATGGAAAAGTGAATAAAATGTCAGGTCTGGAGTCAGGGGGACCTGAGTTCAAATCTGGACTGAGTCACTTCCTAGCTGTGTGACTCTGGGCAAGTCACACAATCTGGGCAATCCTATTTTTCTCAGATCCTCATCTGTCAAATGAGTTGGAGAAGAAAATGGCAATGGCAGACCACTCCAGCAAGTATGCCAAGAAAACCCCAAATGGGGTCATGACACAACTGAAAAATAACTGAACAACAATACCAGCAAGAGCTCTGAGAAAGGTTAAATGATTTGCCCAGGGTCACAAAGTTAGTATGTATCAGAGGTGTGACTTCAATTCAGGTCTTTCTGGCTTCAAATTCAACTCTGTCCATTATGCCACACAGTCTCTCTTTACAGTGACAACTATTCTATTTTATCTTATGAAATTCAACCCAACACTTAGCCTGTTGAGAATTTTAGAATCCTACCTATATCATCCAACATTTCACCAGAATTGTCAAAGTAACCTTATCTAGAACATCTTGTTACTGTTTGAAGACACATCACCAGAGCTTTGGCCAGTAGGTGATCATGCATTCCTTTATTTATTTATTCACTCACTCATTTATTTATAAGTTCTTCCCTTCTCTCTGTCTTAGCATCAGTTATAAGACCAAAAAAAAAAAAAAAAGCAAGGCCTAAGTAATTAGGGTTAAGTGACTTGCCCAAGGTTATACAGCCAGGAAGTATCTGAGGCCAGATGTGAACTCAGATCCTCTCAACTCCAGGTCTGTTGCTCTAAACCACTGTGCTCCCTAGCTGCCCCTTGATTATTTATATTACCCACCCCCATCAAAACAATGAAAATGACCCACATTTCCAAAGTGCTTAAAGTCTACCCATTTTCTGTACAAATTAAGAGACATTTATGTAAGCATTATTATTCTTAATTTACAGATGAGGAAAATAATAACTAGATAGGTTGTCGTGCTTAGAGTGTCTTCTAGCTAGTAAATGTTCAAACTGAGATATGAATCCAGATCTCTTGACAAGTTTAGGTCACTTTTCACTCTGGTTCTCCTCTTAAATAATCTATCTCCTGAAAGGGAGAGAGCTTGTGATCTGCTGTTGCGGAGGTAGATACTGAAGAAATTATATTTCTTTAGAATTATTGCTTCAGCAGAGTAACTTGATCCCTTTTCGTTAGGATATGCTATTTGAGTACCTTTCTTTCCCAGTAATGAATGAACATCGAAAGGCTGAAAGGCACAGTTTATCCAAGCATCCAAACATCTAAGTGTTTATTTGAAACCCCTTTTATCTAAAAGTTGAGTAGTAATCCCAGGGAAAAAAAGGGCCTCTCAAAGGATATGAGTAGTTTCACTTTTGACAAGACAAAGAATCCCACAAGAACTTTGGCTGTTTAAACTTCTCACAGTATTGTTATGTGGGAAAATAGAATGAACAAAAGTTAAACCTTTTTTTAAAATCACTGGATTTTTCTCAGGGAAATAATCATCACTTGCATTTTTATAATACTGTAAGATTGGCTTCACTTTTCTCACCAAACAAAACAAAAACTCAGAAAATTAAAACAACTTTGAAGTAGGTGGTGTAAGTATCATTCCCATTTTAAAATAAGAAAACTGAAGCCCAAAGAGATTTAGTGAATGGGCCAAGACCACATAAACAGTAAGTGACTGAGTCAGTCTTTGTAGATAGTTATTACTTAAAGACCAGGGTTTTCTCCATGATATCATACAGATCCCTATATATTCCCTAAAAATAATTTTAAATATATATTTAAAATTATTTTCAGGTCCAAATTTGCTTTCTTCCACCCCTCCTCTTCTCCATCTCCCAGTTGGGGAAGTTGGATTGTGGAAGTAAGGCCAGTAGGGTGGTTTGTGGTTTGTTTTATTATATGATAAAATATTTTGTTGCTGCTTTGTTTACATTGTTATTTTTTCTAAACTCCCATATACCATGGAACTCTTCTTTGTAACAAAGAAGCTAAGAAAAAACAATACAGCACATTGGGCCATGTCTGACATAATATGCCTCATCTCACATCTGCAATATACTACCACCTATCTACCAAGAAGATTTAAATATATTTCTTTAGAGACAAGATTGAGACAAGGAGGGGAAGAGAGCATGTGGACCTTACTCTCATCAGAATTGACTCATTGAGGGAAGAAGATACATGATCAGTTGGGAATAGAAAGCTATCTCATCCTACAGTAAAATAGGAGAGAAAGGGGATAAAAGGAGGGGGGTAGGACTGATATCAAAGAGTGCAAATTGAGGCATGTGGAAATCAGAAACCAAAAATGGGTAAATAAGATGGGAAATAATACATAGTAATTATAATGGTACAAAAATTTTGTACAAGTCTCTCTAATAAAGCTTCATTTCTCAAATACCTACAGAAACGATCTCAATATAAGAAAAGAAGTCACTCCCCAATTGATAAATGGTCAAAGGATATAAACAGGCAGTTCTCAAGCAAAGTAATTAACGCTCTCTATAGTCATGCAAAAAAAAGCTCTAAATAATTTATTAATTAGATAAATGCATCAAATTGGCTATTGTGACAGAAAAGGAAAATAACAAAACTTGGAGGTGATGTGGGAAAGTTGGGACACAAATGCATTGTTGGTGGAGTTGTGAATAGGCTCAGCCACTCAGGAGAGCAAGGAAACCTATGCCCAAAGGACTATAAGATAGTATATACCCTGTGATGCAGCAATACTTTTACTAGGTTTGCATCCCAACAAAATAAAAAAAAAGGAAGGCCCTATATGTACAAAAATATTTAAAGTAGCAGCTTTTTGTGAGGGGCAAAGATTTGGAAAAGTGAGGGGATATACATCAATTGGGGAATGGCTGAGTAAGTTATAGTATGTATGATTACAATGGAATATTATTGTGCTGTAAGAAATGGCAAGCAAGAGATCCTCAGAAAAACCTGTAAAGACTTACATGAACTGAAGCAAAGTGAAATAAGCAGAACCAGGAGAACATTGTACAGTAACAGGAATATTTTACAATGAAGAACTGTAAATAACAGCTATTCTTAGCAATACAACAACCCAAAACAATCCCAAAGGATTTAAGATAAAAAATGCCATTTACTTCCAGAGAAAAAGAACTGAGTCTGAATCCAGACCAAAGCAATTTTTTTCATTTTCTTAATTTTTTTTCTATTTGAGTTTCCATCCACAAAAGGATTAATATGGAAAAATGTTTTACATGATTGCATACATAAAATCTATATGAGATTGCCATCTTAAAAAGGGATTGGGGAGCTAGGGAGGAAGGAAAGAAGAAGAGAATTTGATAATTAATATTCTTTGAAAAAATCTTGAAAATGGTTTTTTACATGTAATTGGGGAAAAATAAAATAAAATAGAAAATGACTGTAAAAAAAATAAAGAAATCTCAAGAAAAAAATTTAGAATAACATTAAGAAAACCAAAAAAGTTCAGAATGGGACACAAACATATAGGGCAATTTTGTTTTTGGTATTTTGGAATGTTTGTGTTGGTGGTAAATTTATAATAAAAAGTTTTCTTTTTCATTTTTAAAGAAAGGAGGGCAGATCTAGTCACAGAAGAAAGTTGTATGTACTTTCTTTCAGCAGGAGACCTATGGATAATTTAAGGAGTGAAAATCAATAGTGAAACAAAGGAGGAAAGGAGGAGATTGATGGATTATGAAGACACATTTATCTGAAGATCAGAATGCCTAGAGTTTAGGGGAGGGTCAGCATTTGAAATGTTATACAAAAATGGAAGGAAAATGATGATGGTAATGATAGTCCAAGAAATATTCAAGCTTCATTTCTGATGCTCAGCAAACTCCTTCCTTCCTTCCTTCCTTCCTTCCTTCCTTCCTTCCTTCCTTCCTTCCTTCCTTCCTTCCTTCCTTCCTTCCTTCCTTCCTTCCTTCCTTCCTTCCTTCCTTCCTTCCTTCCTTCCTTCCTTCCTTCCTTCCTTCCTTCCTTCCTTCCTTCCTTCCTTCCTTCCTTCCTTCCTTCCTTCCTTCCCTTACTTTTTGTCTAACAATCCAAATTAAGTATAAGTTCTAAGGCAGAAGGGTGCTAAGGGCTAAACAATTCAGGTTAAGAGACTTGCCCAGGGTCACACAGCTAGGAATTATCTCAGACCAGATTTGAACCCAGATTTGTCTAGGCCAGATTCTATCCACTGAACCACCTAGTTATCCTCCTCCACCCCCTTTTTAAACCCTTACTTTCTATCTTGGCATCAATAGTAGGTATTGGTACCAACACAGAAGAGTGGTAAGGGCTATACTCTAGTTTCATTGGGAAACATATTGATAAGTAAGATATAAAAACCAAGACAAATTATATATATATATGTATGTATATATATATATATATATATATATATATATATATATATACACATATATATCTATCTATCAATAGTATTTCTTTCTAGGGACAATTAGATGTCTCAATGGATAGAGCACCAGGTCTGGATTTGGGAAGACCTGAGTTCAAATCTGGGCTCAGACACTTTCTAGCTGTGCTACCCTGGACAAATCACTTAACTCTAATTGCCTAACCCTTACCATTCTTCTGCCTTGGAATCAAAACACACTATTGATTCTAAAATAGAAGGTAAGTTTTTTTTTTTTAAATCTTTCTATATGTGAAGGGAGCTAGGTGGCACAGTAGATAGAATACTAAGCCTGGAGTCAAGAAGACCTGAGTTCAAATCCAATCTCAGACACCATGTGCTAGCAAGTCACAACTTCTATCCACTTCAGTTTCCTTATGTGTAAAATGGGGATAAAAATAGTACCCATTTCTGAGGGTTGTTATGAGGATCAAATGGACACAATATTGGTAAAGAACTTAGGTCTATGCTTTTTTCTAATGGAATATGTCTGTACTTTGGTAGCTGTCTTAGAAGGTTGTGTGAGGTTAAGAGTCTTGCCCATGGTCACATATTAGTGTGTCAAAATTATGATTTGAACCCAGTTTTCCCTTACTCTTAAGTCCCTTGCCCCATCCATTATGCCATGCTAATTCTCTTTATATGCATTAGAGTTAATGCTGAATATATATAGTAAATTCCTATAGGAAGCAATAGAACCTACATATATTTGTTGAATAAAAAGTTTTGGAGGAAATTATGTCATTATTTTCTCTGGGATTGCATTAGTCTGGCATTTTATAGCACATATATAGACTGGAAGTGGATTAGGGTTGGGAACAATGAGGGATCAATGTGGTCATTTAATTCAGTTAAACCAAAATTCATCAAAGTCTTAAAAAGACATGTAGGTGACTGCACTGGGCGCTTTGGCAAATATAAAGAAGCTAATGTAACTACTCTCAAAGGGCTTGCAGCCTAATGGGAGAGAGAAAACAAGTGCATGCTTATTTGCACAGCACCAGGTCTATGGGTTTTGTACATTCTGATAGGAAGGGATAGAGAAAAGCCAGACAGGATGGAGTGGGATGAATCTGGGAAATAGTGAGTAATACAATTTGGACAAGTGTGTTGATGGTAGAAAATGGAGACTTAAAGTTCCTATTTTACAGGGTACAATGAAGATCAAATAAGATAAAGTTTGTGGCAAACATTGCAAACTTTAAAGCTTTATATGCATGTTGTTATCACTATCATTAGATGTATTTATGATATAAGTGCATATACTCTCTCCAGTAGTACAGATTGTAAACCATTGTGCCGTCTCATCTTTGTGATTTTTGGTCATGTCCTGCCATTATTACTTCACAGGAAGTCTGCATAACATGCTAAGTTTTATATGTGTTGGTGGTGGGCATCTTGTGTTTCTCTTAATATTGTATGAGTACTAGTAGAGTCAGGGTTTATTTATGGTGTTATCTATCACTCTTTCACATAAGATTTAGAGCAAGGAGGAACCTTAGAGATCACTTCTAATCCAGCGAGCTTCATTTTATAGTTGAGGAAGCTGAGTAGTAAAAAGAAGAGCAAGAATTTGAACCCAGGGCCACTGACTAAGATGCATTTTCATGGTACCATGCCATCTCGCCCGTGACTTGCCCACTTCCTCCCTAGAGCATATATGCCATTGATAATTTCTTTCACAGCACTTTTCGTATGAAAATTATGCTTGATGTAATAGGCTGCAGATATTTATCTTTCTCTTTGAGCCACTGCAGTTTTGATTTTTTGAAAATAATGGTGTTTCATATCATATGGCTCTAGAGCATCAATAAAGAAACTGAGAAGTTAACAGAGATGTACTTTTCAGGTAGTTTACTGCTGTGAAAATGTAAAATTAACCATAGGAAAACAGCATACAATGAGATGGAGTTCCTTTTATGTATGACAGACTAAATGGCTGCCAGGTTTCCTTCTAACTCTTTAAATTCTCTGAGTACCGAAAGATAGGTACCAAGCATGTGTCATGTTTGGCTTTATTTTAAGTCCAAGGCTCCCTCTTTCAGCCATGTTTGAAGTGTAAAGATTACTGTTGGACTCTTCCCACTTTCAATGGCATGAGAATTTGACTTGAGCTCTTTTCCAAACCAGGTTGGGGATGGGGAAGAGTTGCTGATCAATTAATGCCAAATTTTGGGTGGGTTTTGGATTACTTAATCCGCTGTAGTCTATACTCCCAAACCCAAGAAATCCCTTAGCCTCAGCTACCTGAGTAGCAAGGATTACACGCATGCTATGTTTTTAATGTAACTCTCAAGTTTAGTCCAAGTGATTTATCTTTCAGTATTTCTTCTCAATAACTTTAATAAGGGCAATAGACCCTGGTGAGAAGAGATTTCATAGTCACAAAAAATTAGCAAACAGGGGGCAGGTGGGTAGCTCAGTGGGTGAGAGCCAGGCCTAAAGATGGGAGGTCCAGGGTTCAAATCTGGCCTCAGACACTTCCTAGCTGTGTGACCCTGGGCAAGTCATTTGACCCCCCCCCCATTGCCTAGTCGTTACCACTCTTCTATCTTACATCCAATATACAGTTTGATGACAGTGAGGGTTTAAAAAAAATCGGCAAATGAGGGACCCTGATTTTAATGTGTATAACTTTATGACATTTTCAACTTTATTCCTCTTTTTTTTCTTCCCAGTTATCCGGGCAAAAGTGAAGGAAGTAAAGACTAAGTGCCATGACGTCACTGCCATAGTGGAAGTAAAAGAGATTCTAAAATCTTCTTTAGTGAATATCCCAAGGGATACAGTTAATCTTTATACAAATTCAGGTTGCTTGTGCCCTCCACTCAATGTTAACGAGGAATATCTCATCATGGGCTATGAAGATGAAGAACGCTCTAGGTATTTGTTACTACCTAAAATCCTCCATTTTGTTCCCTGACCTCTCCTTGAAACTGTAGCCCTTCTGGCTTTGCCTGAAGAGTTTCATATCAGATTTTCAAAACTCAATTTTCAATATTTAATATTCAAGAGAATCATAGAATATAGAATTGAGGCTCTTTCCCATTATTCCATTATAGTTTTTATTGATGAAAATGCATCTTTATTCATACATATATCATTTACATGTCATGTGTGTAAATATATATGCTGTATCTGTAGTTATGTACACACATATTGTTATATATTATTGCTTTGCAAAATACAGGTTGCTCTTGGTGGAAGGTTCGATAGCTGAGAAATGGAAGGATCGTCTTGGTAAAAAAGTTAAGGTAAGCCTATGTTTTACATCCTGATGCCATAACATAATAGGAAAGAAAGCAAGCCAGATCTGTATCATCTAAAAAGGCCAGGTGCCCTTTTGACATGCTTAAGGGTAGGCAGTATTAAAATCTAAAGTACATGTACTAAGAAAACGAATCCGTCTCTTTTGACATTTATGTTCAGCAGTTCAGCAGACTGCCTGATGCATTTGCATGTCGGAGAGCCAAATGAGTCCCTTAAAACTTTAGTCTAGCCTTTAAAACTCATGACCCTCAAATTCCAGGGGCTGATAAATTTTAAAAGGGGGATGGAACACTCTTTTCCAAATGAAAGATTTCATTTTTCTTCTTCCTGTACTAACATAGTTAAATTTATCAGGTCTGTTTAAATAAAAAGAATGTGGAGGAGGAAAGCATGTGTATAAGGGGGCAAAGAATCTAAAAAAGGGGATGGGAACTGGACCAAGCACAATATATCCTCTCCCTTCCACAAGCTTGAAGGCTTGGGAAACATTTACTGTTTAAGTTAAACAACCCTTGGGCAGTTTATCTTGTACATCTGGCACTTGACACAGCAGACAAGTCTGTGTTTAAGTGACCTTAAAAAAATGCAAAGGCCATTATTTTGCATGAATTCCCCCCACCTCCCCAGTTCCCAACCCCTACCCCAGCGTTCGCCCTTGCTGCTTCCCAGGGCATTTGTCAGAAGCAAGGTTGGTTTCAAGTTCAGGCAGGCAGGGCTCCCTATCTCCAAACTCTTCACTCATTTTGGCACTCATGAAAGGAAAAGCACTCTTCTTCTGCCATGTTGCGATTCCTTATTGTCTTTTTTTCTGCTTGCTGATGCAGAACAGGAATTTGTCCTAAATTCCTGTGCTCATTTGAAGAACTTTTATTACTCCCCTGACTTAGGACGTCTAATAGTCCTTGCTGCTTCTCATACCAAAATAATATGGTCATAAATTATAGTTTGAAAATCTGGGACACACTACCCTCTGCTTCTGTTTCCTAGCAGGGAACATAATGTCATTTCCTATCATCATTCATAAGGAATTGCAGAAGCATTACAGTTAGACACTTTATTATCTACAAATAGTTTATTATCTACAAGACAAAGCAGAGAACCGAGTGAGTCACCTGGGCAGTTCAGGTCTGCATTTTGGGAGGGTTTGGAGGCAGTGGGGGTGAAAATGGAGAGACACGAGTGATTGAGAGCCTTGCCTCAGTTTTCCAGTTCAGTCTAGATGTTTAGACAAAGCGTTGTTTCACAGTGAATGTTAGTAAGGCCTCATTAGATAGGAAAGCAATAATTTTCAACATGCTAATATTTCCATCTCAGCTGTTAGCCGAGAGTTAAATGTCATAATTTTTTGCCTTTTCTTAGCATAGAAATTGTTAGGTCTATATCCTAAGAAGTTGCTGAAATAAGAATGAATTGGGATTTATGTTGTCTTTTTTAATATTAAAAAATCATCCAGAAAACAAAAGGTTTCTATCCTTCTCTTTCACTGGCTGAAAGGATAATGCCAACAAAATAGGAAGGGCTATTTTAAAATAGAGCAATTCATTAGTGGAAACACTCTTTCATTTCTTTTGTAATTTGTCACAAAATCAATTATAGGGACACCTAGATAGTTCAGTAAGTTTTGGACTTGAGTAAGAAAGACCCAAGTTCCAATCCAGACTCTGACACTTACTAACTGTGTGACCCTGGGCAGGTCACTTAATCTTGTTTCCTCAGTTTCCTCATCTGTAAGTTGAGCTAGTGAAGGAAATGACAAACCACTCTAGTATCTTTGCTAAGGAAATCCTAAATGGAGTCATGAAGCTGGACATAACTGAAAAATGACTAAACACAACAAATGCTAGGATGCTTTATGCTTGGATTAGTCAAATTCTTCTACTTAGTAAAACATTAGCATTTACATGGTAGATATATGCATTCTTTTTTTCAGGGGTGCTCACCAAAATATAGATTTAAAGGGAGTATAAATTCCTATTCTGACCATCTTACATTAAAGAAACTTGAATCTTTTGAGAGGAAGCTTGGGAATTAAGCACAGTAATAATGTATTTATCTCTAGAAATCTGTCTCTCCCTTCTCCAATTAACTAAAATACTGGTCTTAAAGCACAAATCTTTCCATATCATTCAAGAGCCTTTAATAACTTCCTTTTGCCTCTAGGAACAAATAAAACTATTCAATTTGGCATTAATCTGCGTAATAGCCTGATGCTTTTTATTTTCAGGCTTAATTAATTCCCATGACCTGTGTTCCAGTCAAACTGGAACTGACTTCACTTTTCTCCAAACTCTGTATTCCACTTCTCATCTTCCTGCCTTTGGACAAGCTGTCCCCCCACACTTGAATCCCACTTCCTTCATTGCTCAGCTCATGTGTCTCTTATTGTGGGATACCTTTCCTTATCCTCCCTTGGTTCAAAATCTTAGGAAACTTTCTTTCATGAGTGTCCAGACCATCATTATTGGGTCTCAAACAATTTTAAAGCAATAATTTCCAAAAAACATCTAAATGCAAAGACTACAGATAGGGATCCAAAAGTAAAAGAAATGATTTCTGTACCTAAGGATCTTTCAATCTACAGGACATGAGACTTAACCTTAAATGCCTAAATGCCTATTCAATGTCTATTATATGTATGTTTGTGTGTGGGAGAGAGAGGGAGAGAGAGAGAGAGAGAGAGAGAGAGAGAGAGAGAGAGAGAGAGAGAGAGAGAGAGAGAGAGAGAGAGAGAGAGGGAGGGAGGGAGGGAGCGAGGGAGGGAGGGAGGGAGGGAGGGAGGGAAGGAGAGAACAAACAGAAGTACAGAAATATAGAGTGCTATGAGAAACTAAAGAAAGGAGAAATTCTTGGCAAACTTGTTAGATCAATTCAGGTGCTATCTCACATGGAAAACCTTTTCTGATCCTCCTACCTCTTAGTGCTCTCTCTTTTCTGGGTATTTTTCTTGGCTGTCCCTTATACCTGGAATTTTTTTCTTTCTCCTCTCATCTCCTGGATTCCTTCAAATCCAGCTAAAATTTTATCTTCTCTATGATGTTTTTTCTGTCTTCTTTATAGTACTTTTCCTTTCATTGATTTTGTTGATATATCTTTTTTATACATAGCTGTTTTCATGTGATCTCTTATGTGTTTCTGAAGAATGTGGACCGTCTTTTGATTTTCACTGTATTCCTAATGTTCACATAAGTACACACCTCATAAATGCTTGTTGAGTGTTTAAACATACAACTCTATTCAAGCATTTACAAATGCCTATCACATGCAAGGTATTATGTTAGATCAAGGGGGCACAAAAAAGGTACTATTTCCTGCCCTCAAGCAGCTTAGGCTATATTTCTTCTGAAATGAGCAGAATGTTGGCTCTCTGAAAAAAGGGACTACTTTTTGTTTGGTCTGTTGTATTCCTAGTATTTGAATTTGTGTCTTGTACATAAGAGGTACTCAATAGATGCTTGTTGAATAAAATTGCTTCTTTGGATTGACACTTTGATTTTGCAGAATTACTTAGGTTTTAGGACAGCTGAGAAAGCTGAGTTTTAAAAATGATTTCCCATGGAGGTATGAACATTTTCTGGTTTAAATTCCACAGCGTTGGGATCTGAAGCTTCGTCACATTGGGTTAAGCAAAACTGAATCTGGCCCAAGTGATTCCACCCAGAAGTCTGGCAGGAACAATAACCAGCGGCAAGCACGTAACTGAATGTGAAATGAGAAACATGAAAACCAATGGACTCCCTTATAAGACTTGCAATGTTGGAGCAGCAAAGGAAAAATTGCACTATTGCACGTTATACTCGATTGTTTACTACAAAATCAAATTGTAACTGATATTAGTCTTAATTTCCCTTCTGTTTTCTGCTTTTTTTGTTTGGGTACAAAATGTTAAAATACATAAATATCTATTCTATTTCACTAAGCATGGAGAAAACTTCCCCAATGAGCTGAAAACCGAATCCTGGGATGTTTACTGCAGTTTACAGCAATCAGGTTATTGTTGGGGCATCTGGATTTGCCATTTTATGTCCCATTTTAGGGACAAAGAGATGCTTGGCACATACAGAAGGATGGGATCTGATGTGAATCAGACTCTGACAGACTGACAACAGCCTCACTTTCTATAGTTTTTATCCCTCCTCACATTCAGGAAACATTTAGAGATTAAAAAATATATATGTACTTATACATACACATAAAACGGCAGTTGGCTAGCAAATGATTGTGTAGACAAGGTAGTCAAGCATAGCAGAGAACTTGTGAAAAATACATAGGAAAATTTATTCCCAAGATTAATGAGAAGCAAAATAAATAGCTTTAGAATCTGAGGGGAGAAGTTTTTATTCTGACCTTAAAGCACAATTTTAACCAGTAACTGTTGGTATTAACAGTAGCATTTTCCTTTTGGCAAAAGAGTTGACTAATGAACATTAGGGAATGAGTTATAATCAGATATCTGTTGTTATCAGTGTAGTTCTGTTTAATTTGTTTCATTTTGAACAAACCTCTGGTGTAAGTCTCTCCCCCCCCCCAACCCCCCCAGAACAAAGTATGGACATATATGCACCCAGATGTTATTTTTAAATAGTTTAAACCTTCTGAGAAATGTTAGGTAGCTCGCCAAACTGATAAGATAATTTACAGTGTTCTTAGCTTTTTGATAGCCCAATCACCCTGCCCAAGTTGTGTCCTTGGTCTCTGAGTCTGTCAGGCTAACAGCTGACCACATCCATTGGTGCATTTCTTGGCTACCAATGCAGCTTTGTTTCCATCTGGGCAGGGACATCACTTCCTATGCGCTGATATTTGGGGTTCTGTATTTGGGGTTTTTTGTGTGTGTGTGTGTGCATGTGTGTGTGGGTATAGCATGTGATTTGTTGCAGATGACTGAATTACCAGACCTCTCTCTTGGTGCCTGTCTGCACTTTATCATTTGATTTTTGTGGGGGGTGTTCTTGTGTCTATTCCTACACAAATAGCCATGTTTAACGCTCAGTAATTGTCTAATAAAAAGGATTAGAGTTATCTAGAGAGATGATATTCTGAGTTTTGAACTTTACTGCATATTTTCATTACTTACAGTGCATTTTGATCTCTAAGGTATGCTTCAAACAAGTGATGCCTTCACTTCCTTCTTCTAGTAGGATGTTTTAGAGCCTATGTCAATCATTTGGAAGTCCATCGATTTTCCTCTGTTGACATATTATAATGTTAGTAGAAAACTCAACTTTTGAGCTATTGTATATGGAAAATAAAACACTTATGATGCAAACTGGCATTGTGTTTCCTTTTATAGGCATAGTACCACAGGTGAGGGATCATTCCACGATAGGCATTCCTCACATCAAAAATAGATTATTTGAGGGCAGCTGGGTGGCTCAGAGGATTGAGAACCAGGCCTAGAGATGGGAGATCCTGAGTTCAAATGTGACCTCAGACACTTCCCAGCTGTGTGACCTTGGGCAAGTCACTTAACTCCCATTGCCTAGCCCTTACCACTCTTCTGCCTTGGAACTAGTACATAGTATTGATTTTAAAATGGAAGGAAATGGTTCAAAAAATAGATCATGAACAATAAATGATTGATAGTTATATTTAGCTCAGTTCCAGAGAGCCCTCTAAGAATAGTTTGGAACTTCATGAGCTCTATCTTCAAGCATTTAATGGGCTGTCCTATGGAAGAGGGATTAAACTGATCTTTTTGAGCATCAGAAGGAAGAACCAGGAACAATGGATAAGAATTACAGAGGCAAAAAAGAGAGCTGTCACAGGAGAGAGTGTGCTCCTCTACCTCCAGCAATTAGAAGATTAAAGGTGCATGATTGTCAGTTCGTATTAGGGTTTCATTTTGGAGTATGAAGTCAACTAAAGGGCTTCTGATAGCCCTTCCAAATCTAAAATTCTGTAGTTTTTCTCTTTCATTGAGGAATCTCAAAAAGAACTATAACTAGCAATTTTGATGCTTGAAACAGACTGTACATAAGCAACATGACATGTTCCAGCTAAATTTTAGTGTCCCAGGACAAGGTACTTGTCATCCTACCCTAGTTATGCCTCTGGTCTATAAGACAATCAGGTTAATGGCTGGTGGCTATTGCTACTGGATCATGTTTTTTTTTTAGTTACCAATTGTAACTTTGCTCCCATCTGGATAGGACAAGAATATTACTTCATCCTGATTTGGGAGGAAGAGGAACATCATTTTAGTTTGTCATAGGAGAGTTTGGGAACACCATATACAGAAGACTAACTATAACCATAAGGTTCTAATCTTCCCTGAACTGTGCCCTTATGTACAACTTTGTGGTCTTGGGAATATGCTATCATGCTGTTTTTGCACAATATTGTTTTTCCAACTAATTCTCTTTCCTTCCACCTAATCCATAGTTATGAGACGGAAAAGTAGCTATATTAGAGCTAAAGGATCCAGTATCTCAAATCTCTACAATATGATTCTATCTTCATAGAAAAGATAAAGATCTACTTTAATTCATGAAGTATTGGCCTATATTATGATTCTGGTCTGGTCTGATCTGGTAGAGATTCTGGTCATACACATGGTTCCAGAAAATTCTTTGCACATTAAATTTCTGAAGCAAAGATTGCATTTATTTCAAGTTTTTATGTACATGGATTAACCTAATTGAAGCTGAATATAATTATGAAATAATATATTTAAAATTAGTTATATGCCTGAAATTCATTTCAGTACAATTTGACCACCTGAGAAATCACTAGAAGCAGTTCATTTCAGCTCCATCTCTTTAGAAGTCTATTTTCAGATTATTAAAGGTGTGGATGAATTCACAAGTATAAAATAACATTAAAGTAATGGATTTTGAATGTTAGGTAATTAAATTTGCATAATTTAAATAATTTTGACTTTAAATCATTTGTATTGCACCTCTTGTTAGATGTTGATGATGGTTATAATTTCAACTCCCAGAATAAAAAAATTATTCCAGTTATACATTTAATAACATGTTTAAATGGTCATAGCATCCCAATGTGGGAATTCCAGCTACCTTTGCAGATTAAGTTTGATAAATCCTAGGAAATTTTCATTTGCATATATTGGTTGTCACTTGTCTTCTTAACTCTAAACCCCATTCTAACTATCTAACATAATACTATTTCATGCTGAATTTTTAAGACAACATTCAGAGTATTATGGTCAGTTCTGGGTACCATGTCTTGGAGAAAACACTGATAAACTAGAAATCATTGAGGCATTTAAGTGAGATGGTAAAAGCCTCAAGTTCATGCCATATAGAGATGGTTGAAATATTGAAACTGAGAATATCTAGCTTCCAAAAGAGAAGATTTGTGGGAGACATGATAGCTACCTTCATATATATGAAGAGCTGTCATGTGGACAAAGAATTAGACTTGTTTGGAACAGTGGGTAGAGGTTACAAAGAGACATTTAAACTTGATGTGAGGAAAAATATCCTATTGGTAGAGAAAAGGCATCCTCAGGAATAACCCCCTTTAAGGAAAGACTTCCACCAAAGATTGAATTACCACCAGCCAGGTAAGATCTGGAGAGGATTTTTGTTCAATATAGTTTATACTAAATGGCCTTTAAGGCCCCATTAAATTCTTGGCTTCTTTGATTAGGTATTTCTTTCCCTCATCCCTTTAATTTTTATCAGTCATTGACTATAAAATGAATTTTCCTTTATGTTTATATGTACATGTTAGTGATTCAGGTACCTACAAAGTTAATTTAAAAAAAAATCAACCTTTTTTTTAGAAAACATTTCCACTCACTTTTAGTTTTCTAAAGTCCCTGCACACATGTGCCAAAACGCTAACAAAATGAATACTGAAGAATGTGCTGAAGAATCTGGTAAAAATTAAGGTAATGACTAACTTGGATGCTCTCAGTATTCTACAATACCACACACACACACACACACACACAGTCATTTGATTCAGTGCCATGTATTGTAAAGAATTTTTAAAAAGGAAAACATGCCATTTCCACATCTGCTATATATTATTTAATTGGATAGACCCAGGGCCATAATCTCTGAGTAAATAGCCTTTTATCACCACCCACAAGGGAATTATCTATTGTTATATTTCAATATGTGAAATGACTAAGACTTTAGAATTAGTATTCATTTGTATGGCTAATTTTAGAATTCATTCATTGAAATATGTATCTAGATGTTTGGAAACATGATAGCAAAGTTTTAAAAACAATGAAGGCAGTATAAACATTTCAGAGAATTTGTCATATTTGATGTTGTAGTTAAGTCTTGTTCCTAACATAAACATTCATAAAAATCATCAGGTATAATTTTGCCCAAGTAACCGCCCTATTGATAAAAAGAACAAAAACAGATTTAAGCAAATTTCCAAGTCACATAGGCCAAAAAGATAATCTTTCAAAATGCTCCAAAACAGAACTTAAGTGCCAAAGGTAAACTTTAGCTGTCTTCATGGGATATCCAGAAGATTAAAACCAACATGAACTGATGTCTACCACAAGTTCTTGCCACACCTTTTACCCATTGCTCATATGCTACCAGCATCAAGGTTATACTAGCTAACACAAAGAATCTACCCATGGGCTTGCAATAAACCGAACTACACACCACAATCTCTCCTCTCTTTTCCAGTGCAATGGAGATCCAGCTTCAGGCTATAGAACTTTGTGGGGGCCTTGGACACTAACACTGTGGCAGAGTTCTGTACTAGAGAAGATCTCTTCAAAAGAGCAGAGGAACAGCTGGAAAAGGGCAGGACATATATCTGGGCTTGAACTAAAGCTCAACCCAACAAGCCAAGTCCCCTTCCTCCCAGAGACTCATAGACCTAAACTCCAAACAACCGAAATAAGCTCTTACTGTACTGGCACCATTCTGGCAGTGCTCAGAACTGCTGGGTCAAAGAATTAAAGGCCAGAGAAATATGACAGGAAGCCATGTGTGTGTCTAGGGCAAGGGGAGTGAGAGGAGGAAGGGAGAGAGTCAGAAAATGAGCAGTAGGGGAAAATAAGAGGGAAAACAGTGAAATTACCAGAGATCTGAGGAAGAAAAAAGTTAAAAAACTTTAAGCATAAACAGAAAAATCAACAGGGAAAACATTAATAGCAGAGGGAAATATAGCCTCCTGATTCAGTAAACAAGTTTAGACATATGAATAAATACTACAAAAAAAAAAGAAAATGATCCAAAATTTGATGAGATAGAGGATCTTGTAGAATTTTAGGAGAATGTGAAACCACAATATCTTGAGTGGTTTAAAAAGGAAATGAGAATTAATAGAGCAGAATTTATGACCTGCACAGAAAAAATAATGGGCAAAATAGAAAAACTGGAATTTTAAATGGCAAATCTCACCAAAGAAAGGGAAGAGACAACAATGCAAATAGACTGACTTTGTGATTGCAAATAGATAGAAATAAAAGATAATCTAGAAGAGAAGCAAAATAACAATCCTTCCAATAACATTAAAAGAAACTATGCTCTCTATCTAAACAAAACATACTGATTTTGAAGACAAGATACACAGAGACATAGGTCATAGATATCCCAGAACATGACAAGTAAAAAAACTTGAACACCATAATGAAAAAAAAATTTAAACTGCCCCAATTTTCTGATCACAGAAAATGAGATGCAAACATAGAGAATTTACATATAAAGTCCAAAAAAAATCCAAGGCAACAAACTCCGTATAGTGGTTAAATTTAACAATTCAATTCAGAACCAAGAAGTACTGCAAGTCACCAGGAGAAAAACTCTCAAATACAAAGGAAAGGAATGGAGCAATGGAACTCAGGATCAATCCAGCGTGACCTACCCTACAGATCTGAAATTAAGCACAAGTGAAAAGATGTTCATTCAATAATAAAGTAGTATTAGAAACATTCTTAGTGGGGCTAAGTGAATGAGCAGTCAAGGGCAGCAACAAAGTGAAATTAAAGAAACCAGTTAGAGAATTCTTTCTAAATGTAAACTAAGAGAAGTAAAATGGAACTCAGGTGGAGATAATAGTGGAAGGGCAGATCTGAAGCATTATGGGCAGGTGAATTAGATTTTTTTTTCTTTCAGGAACTATATTATAAAATTGAAGGATTAAGGAAAGGGGGGATTATGTAATATGCCTCCGTCAAATCAAGGTCTAGCCACAAGGAGAAAGTGACCCCTGTGGTCTCCTAGAATTGGAAGAGTTTGCAGAAAAGTGGGCAAGAAAGAGGAAGGAAGGATTGCAAAAAGAGAACAAGAAGATAGGCTTTGCTTGGTGGTGAGAAGAGTTTCCCTTGATGAATGCTTCTATAGGTAAAGAGAGATATTCTGTGTAAGTGGCAACTTTGTACTAAGTATTATGTGAAGTATTTAGCATTTGAAAAGATAATTTGTTCCACCTCCAGAGGAGGAGGAGTTAGTTGTAACTCATAGGGTAACTTGTATCTGGGGGAGTGGGAGGCCATGGACACTTTGAGGCAAATAGAGAAAGTGTAATCCAGAGTTGGGGCTAGATCAGTGGTGGGCTTCATAATCAGGGACTTGGTGGTAAAGGGTCCTCTCAGTCCCTTTGCAGGAATTGACATTGTTTCAGGAGTGAGGCACAATGGAAAAAGGGAACACCAAGAGGCAAATTCTACAAGAGAGAGCCAGAAACTGCCTTGAGGGAGGAGTCCAGAATGGACACCCTGGAAGTTTTGATTACATGATAGTGAGGTACTAGATAATTATAGGGATCGTGAACCAGAGAAGGAAGGTCTAGTATAAACAGAAAGAGAAGACAGCCAATGAAGAGAGTGAGAGAAATTCTCTCTGGAAATGGACACCAAAAACTAAAAGCAACAACAGAAATCCTAATGAACAGGGGAGGTGAGGAAAGGGGGATCTACTAGGAGTAAAAACAGAGGGAAGAAATTAAATAACCAGATAAAAGCAGGAAAGAATAGGGAATTCATTCACAAAACTTCAAAGGTCACAAATAAGAGAGGGAAATCACTGTGAGGAGAACAGATCCAGTGAAAAAAACACCTTTAAAAAAATCATAACAGTATTATGTTTATAGCAGAAGAGAGAAAAAATTATAACTTGAAAAAACAATATTAGAGACAAATGAAGGAAAATATAAAAATAAACTTTAAATGTGAATGGACTAAACAATTTAACAAAATGAAGAATAACAGAATGGATAAGAAAAAATGCAATGGAGACTTCATTATCTCTGTCAGTAACAGGTAGATAAAAGGGAAACAATGGATCTAAATGAATTGCTCAAGAAATAAAAGCTAAAAGATTTACAGCATCTTCTAAATTGGAGATTAAAAAATACATATTTCTCAGCATCACATGGAGCTAAAAAAAGAATTGACCATATACCAGGCCATAGAAATATTGTAATAAAGAGTAAATAATATATAGTAAATACATCCAAAAGGCAATAAAAATAGTCTTTGGTTCTAGGCCCACAAACAAAGAACACAATCAATTTGAGATGATGAAATCCTAAATGATGAGAAGGCCAAAGAACAAATCATAGAGACAATAATGATATGAAAATAATTGATAATTTTAAAGCAACATCCCCAAATTTCTGGGATAGAAATAAAGCAAGAAAAAATCATAACTCTACAAACTTAAAATTAGAAAAAGAAAGGATTAATTATCTGAATATACATTTTTCAAAAATAGAAAGTCAATAAATATATCTAAAATATAAGTGCAAAAGAAGAAATATTAAAAATCACAGGAAAAAATAGTAAATGAAACACATAGAAATGTTACAACTAAAATGTGGTTTTTTGAAAAGACTAATAAAATTAATGAACCCTTAGCTGATCTAATTAAAAAGAAGAGAGCAGAAAATCAAATCAATAAAATAGCAAACTACTTGAAAATGAATAAAAAAGCAGAAGAAATTTAAAGATTAATCAGAACATATGCACAGTTATGTGCTAATAAAACTAAGAAGATAAAAGAAATGTTGGTTCAATTGGTTCATTAACTGATTTACTTCTTGACTGAAAAAGACTGAAGTCATCCAATATGACCACAAGTATTTTCTGTTCATTTCTCAAATCAAAAATTCATGTTTTCTCCTATTTGCTTTTGATTTTCTTTAATCTTGGGAGATGGAGGTGGCTTTCCTCTTTCCTCGATTCTCTGCCTTTACCCAACTCCCCTGACTGCATTGATGCCATTCCTCTCCCCATTCTATCTCATCCTGTCCTGTCTTCAATTATCCTTCTCTGTCTACAAATATGCTAAGGCTTCCTGTATCTTACAAGGAAAAAACCAGAGACTCTCTTGGTCCATTGACCCTTTTGTACCAGCTCCCTATTCCTCTTTCTGTTAAAGTTCTAGTAAGCATATTTTATACTTGTTGCTTCCTCACTGTATACTCATTTCTTAACCCTGTCTCACCCCCACTATAGCTTTTAACTTCTTTATACAAGAAGTGTTTTCTCCAACACCACCAATGACTTTATAATTGCTGTCTTTTAAGTAAGTCCTCATACTTAAGCAGCATTTGACAGTGTAGACCAGCCTCCTCCTTTAAAAAAAGTTTTTTTAAATTTACCTCAAAGCATCAACATGATAATTCCTACAAAGAACAGAAAAAATGAATTGTATATGAAATCACAAATCGCCATTACATATAGCTTTTTTATTTTTTAAAAAGTATGTAATAAATTGCACCCTGCCCTCTTTGTCTATGGCCTATTTGAAATTTCTTTTTGTCTTCTGTAAATCTTAAAAAGTATTTCATTGGTGCTATTTCTTTTTGGGGTGGGGGAGAGACATCACTCTCATTATCTCCTGGCTCCTCTAAATGTATTCCACCCTCAAAAAAAGTTCTCCCTTGTAACACATAAGTAAAAGAAATGCACATGTTAGTCATGTCCAGAAAATGTATCTTATTTTCCACACCTATTACATCATTTCTCTGGCAAGAGGTAGGAAGCATGATTTATCATCATTTTTCTAGAGTCAGGATTGGTTGTTTCATGGGTCAGATCCTTTCAAAATTATTTCCCCTTATTATCCACTCTTCCTCCCTGCTTATAACCTCTTTTTCATTTAAGTTTTGTTCTCAGTTCTCTCTTGTTCTCCTTCTTTTCGGAGAGCTGAATCTTCTTCAATGTTATCTTCTTCCTTCTCTCCTTTTATGCTAAATATGAGTACTGACATCTCCCAAACAGAAAGCTCTGATCGATTTCACTTAATTATCTGAGAAAAGCAATACCTCAACCTTCCAGAACAACTGAGGGCCGAAACACTAGACCATTTGCTTCCAGAATCAGAATTACAGACATTAGAACTGATCAAAAGTCACAACGAGGCTATCTTCTGGATGTGCATCATCCCTTGTCAATTTGAGAGGAGATAAAGCAACTGGTCCAGGGCATGAGTCCTTAGGCATCCAATTGATATTGATTGACTCTGATGCATGATTTTTCAAGGGACTTATATGGTCTGTTAGAGCTATAGTAATAGATTCAGAAAGACAAGTGTGGTATAATGGATAGACTGGTAAACCTGGATCATGAAGTCCTGGATTTAACTCCTGCTTCTGACTTTCTGACTCTGTGGCCTTGATCAAGTTGTCTAATATTTCAGTCTCAGTTTCCTATTCTGTAAAATGAGGTAATGATACCTATGGTACCTATCTTTTATTATGAAGTCCAAATGAGATTTTACATATATTTGCAAACTTTAAAGCTCTATATAACTATGACTACTGTGGAGTTGAAGCCTCCATAACTCTCAAACAGAAAATGATTTGGAATTGTTAGAAAATTGAGTAATCCCATTCCTTCAGTGAATCTTACTGCCTCCCTCCAGGAACCTATCTAGTCCTTCAGATGATCTAGGACTGAGTCACCTCCATGCAGTGGCCATTGGGGCTAAGCTGAGCAAATCTAATTCCTTTCTTATGGGTCAGTTGTTCAAATGCTTGAAGACAACTATTTGTTCCCTAAGTGTTGTCTTATCTAGGCTAAATTGTTTAGCTAGGTGAGAGGCAGACATAGCATCATCTCCTACTTTGCATGCCCCAGGCTTTGGGTCACACCAATCTTTCCTCTTCCCTCTAGTCTTTTCCCAAAGAAATTAGAATGTGCTCAGAAAACATAAGATTCATCAAACTACATGGTACAAAATCTAGTGATTAGCTTCCTGACATTTTTCTCTCTGAGTGGGTGTAGATTTTATATAAGGTGTCACTAAAAACCAGGTTACCACTTTAATTTCTCAGGTCAGAGCTCGAGTAATTAGGTCTGAAACATCTTACTCTGAAATGTTCTACTCATTCTTTCCAAGCTTTCATGACCAAACTTCTCTCAAACAAATGCTTTCACCCCAAATACTATTCTTCATTCTTTCTTTTTTTAAAAAAAATATTTATTTAGAGCATTTTTCCATGGTTACATGATTCATGATTTTTCCCACCCTTCTTCCCTCCCCCATCCCAGAAGATGAGCAATTCCACTGGGTTATACATGTATCATTGTTCAAAGTCTATTTCCATATTATTACTGCAATAGAGTGATCATTTAAAGCCAAAATTCCTAATCATATACTCACTGAATCATGTGATCAATCACATGTTTTTCTTCTGTGTTTGAACTCTGGACCCCATAAGGGTGTAGATCTAAACCTTCACCTGCCTCCTTCTGTACATGTCACATTTGATTTTGTCTCATAACAATTAAGCCATTACACAGTACCGCAAGTAGAAGTGGCAGTTTGCTGTAGCAAGGAGCCACAGCATTATATATTCCACTATAGTTCTTGTGTCCATTTTCTTTTGACCTTGATTACCTCTTTCCATTGCTACTATCACCAACACATCTTTGTCTGTGTGTGTGTGTATGTCTCTCTCTCCCTCTTTCCTTCTCTCTCTGTTTCTGTATTCCTAAAGTTATTATTGTTTCTCCTAGCAGCAGGGAGGGAAGATTACAGAGTAAGTAGATATTAGGAATTATAATAGAATTTTCTTTGTCTTCTGCAAGAGATTTAAACTGCAAGTACATTCATGGTAACTTAAACACTTATATTAATCAGAACCAATGTAAAGCATTCCATGAAATTGTGTTTCTTGTTGCCTTTGGGTTCAAGATGAAATGACCTTTAACATTTCTTTTATTTGCCTTTCCAAGAGGAACTAGTGAATTTTCCTTTCATTCAATTGCAATTTTCTCCTGGTTTAAGCTGCTATGACAGTGTCTTTAAGTTCAGCTCCTCTAACAATGTACTAATTTGGCTGTTGGGATGGGCAAAGCTCTCTCATTAAGAGGACCAATAATTAAATTAATATTTGTAGATGGTCCCCGAACTGTAATTTTTAATGCCCTCAATCTTCTCTTCTGTCACTATAATTACTGAAGAACATTTTGCATTCTTCTGTTTCAGGGGTGGCCACAGCCACCAATTCATCCATCTAGGGCCAACATGTCTTTCCAAATATGTAGCTAGACTGGTCCTTGGAAAAGGACACATTCTACTGCTATTTTTCCAGTTTGGCAGAAGTAAGTAGAGGTAACACTCTACTGTCCTAGAGTAACCTCTGAGTTATGATGCTGCATTGGAGAAACACTTCTGTGGAAAAACAAAGATGCCCATCAATTGGGGAATGACTAAACAACTTGTAGCATATGATTGTGATGGAACTTTCTCCTGTGCCAAAAGAAATGTCAAATATGTTCATTTCAGAAAACATGGAAAGACCTACATGAAATCATGAATAGTGAAATGAATGGAACCAAGGAAACATTATGTACAGCAATAGAAATTTTGTTTGAAAATGACAAGATGTTGGACTCATGTACATCCACCTCCTGAGAAAGAACTGATAAATAGAAATATGTAAGACATAGTTGTATATATTGCGAATTTCAAAATTTGAACTCAACCCTTTTCAAACCATTCGTTAGAAGGTGGGATTTAGCTATTTCCTGATCAATAACAATAGAGATACTTGGAATAACAGAATCAGGTCTTGGAAACTATAATCTCCACCCTACTCAGGGTAACAAGATTTTGAAGGGCTGCAGTAAAACTCAAGATTTAATTGTTTGAGAATATGGCCTTGAACAGACATGTGCAAAAGGACAGACCTCTGGGAGGTCCTAGGTTAAGATAGAGCCACCATTGGCACAGGTGAGACACAGGAAGTGAGGTAGAGGACAGCTCAGGAGTTCTGGGGACTTCCTGTGTGGAGGGAGAGAGGTTGTTGGAGCCTGGTGCTTGGAGTGGAGGAGCTCACAGACTGTTTCTACATTTTGGTCATGTGAGTGATAGGGACTGATCTTTTTTCTTTGCCCCAGCTATCCAAGGCCTTGGACCTTTCGCTCAGCCTAAGCAGAGTGGGTATTTCTCTCTCTCTCCTCTCTCTCTCTCTCTCTCTCTCTCTCTCTCTCTCTCTCTCTCTCTCTCTCTCTCTCTCTCTCTCTCTCTCCCTCCCTCCCTCTCTCTCCCTCTCCCTCTAATACTTTTCTTCCTCCTGTTAAAAAAGGTTGACAGCTGACTTAAGTTTTCATTTAGGAATTACATAGCTGAATTCCTTGGCGACCTTAAATTAATATATATCAGTCTTTTAAAGTGATTTCCATATCACAATATACATATATATATATATATATATGTATATTGTCAAATGATGCCTTCTCTAATGGGGGGAGGAGGGAGTTAACTTGGTATTTTAATGTCACAAACAAACAAATGAATTAATTATAAAAATATAATTCCCATTTTCAAAGAGTTCATAATCTGACAATATAGGTAAGGTAAGGCATATATAAAAACAAGCATGATAAGGGAGATTTGATTTGATAAAGGTACAAAAGAGGGAAGGTATAGGCAAAGTTCTACAAGAGAGAAAGATAAGTGAGTACAGATATGGGTGGGATGAAGATCAGAGAAGTGTCCCTGGAAGAAGTTATAATTCAGCTTAGCTTTGGAGGAAGAGAAACACAGAGTTTTGGAGTTGGGAGAAATTTCACCAGATTATTCTTGACAAATATTCAACAGATAGACATGTAGGAAACCTGCACTCAAACAGGACAGGCTAGGATGAGATGGGGGAACAGCTAGTAACTACTGATCCATATTCAGAACTAAAGCCAGTTAAGACTATGAAGACCTAGAATTCTAAGAATTTACTCACTCAACAGATAGATGTAATTGGTTGTTCTCACTTACTAGAGGAATCAGAAAGCACTTTCCTCATGCAAAGGTAAATGAATCACTCACCTATGTGGTTATAGTCAAAGATTGAGAAAGTTACCTTTCTAAAATTTTTATCTTATGGGAAGATGTTGAACTTTTGTCAGTAAGAGAGTAACATGATGAGACCTCAGGATTAGGATTTTTAAAAAGTTTTCAGTTGTGTAAAGGATAGATCAGTGAGGGGGCAACCCAAATGGAATTTGGTGTCAGCACAGAGTAGACCACTATCTCTCTGCCCCATAACCTTTTCCCCAACCTTTGAGTTCTTCATGGGTAGAGACTATCTGCTACACATCCCCTCACAGGGTTTAGCATACTACTGGTGCATGTAACGGGGATGTGGTAAATATTTCTGAACTTAATCTTGGTCAAAAGGATTAGAAGCCATTTTGATAGGCATTGCTTGCTCATTAAGCAAAAGACCTCATTTTCAGTATATCTACCCTCTAAGAAAAATCTGTTAGCTCATAACAATGGGGCTGCTGAGATTATACAAATACATACATAGTATCAACTCCATCCACTGCTCCATCTCCTTCCAAATGTAATTAGGCTGTTGGAGAAATAGAAAGTATATTATTCCCAATATTTTCTGAAGAAGGAAACAAATATTTACAAAATATGTATTATCTACTGTGTCAAGTACTGTACTAAATGCTTTACAAATATTATCTCATTTAATCCTTACAGTCATGTGCTTTTATTACCCCTATTTTACAGTTGAGAAAACTGAGTAGGACTTGCCCAGGGTCACACAGCTAGATTTGAATTCAGGTCTCCTTGATTCCAGGCCCATTGTTCTATCTTCTGTGCTACCCTGCTGTTTAGATCAATTGGAATATTGGAATTTTTACCCCTTTCAAACACAAAGGGGACCCATAAAAACATTTTAATGTTTTCATTTTGAATATCTTTGTAGAATTTCAGATTTCAAAGTAATAAGCCTTTAATCCTTTAACTTTTTTTTAAATTATAGTTGCCTTAATCTACCACTGTTATTAATGGGAGATGAGGTCTCTAGGAAGGAAAGCAACCAGAGCACTTTTCTGTTGCTGTTGCTATTCAGGGTATGGTTTTCATAAACAGTACCTCCTTTTGTTCAGGTCAGAGAGGAGAGAAGAGTTGAAAACTCCTCCTTTTGAATCCAGTTCATAGTTAAATTTTGTTATAGAGTTTTCTAAATAATTTCATTCTTTAATTTTCCAGGTAGTATCTGAGATGGTACAAATGTTCAGGTTTCAAAGGTGTCAGTTCTGCAATTCTCCCTTGTGGAATGAAATGGAAGGAGCATTTATTAAGTACTGTAAAGATTAAAATTTAGGGGAGACTGAGGCAGGTAGAAATTAGTTTCTCTCTGCAAGGAGTATTATATTTTTAGAGGTTTATTAAAAGTTAAGGATTAAATAAAATACAGGATAAGGAACACGTGCCTAGGCCAGAGAAGCCTAGACAAGACCTCACCTACATTATGGAAAGAGCCATGTCTCCTCCAAAATGGAAGTCCAAAAAGAGACACAAAAGCCTTTGCAATCAGGTTAAATCCCTTCTCAATCTCGGCCCATGTGAGAATTCAATGAGATTACAAAGCATTTTGGGGAATTGGAGCAAGGAATTGTGGGGATTGAAGTCCAGAGTTCAAGTCCAATTTTACAGTACCTACTATGTACCACGCATTGTGCTAAGCCCTTTACATATATTAATCTCATTTGATCCCCACAAAAACCTTGGGAGGTAGGTACTATTGTTACCCCCATTTTATAGTTGAGGAAACTGAGGCAGATAGTGGTTAAAGCCCTTTCTCAGGGTCACACAACTAGAAAATATCTGAGGTTATGTTTCAACTCGAGTCTTCCTGACTCTTATGGTGATAAGTGGCATCTTGCTAGAGAAAAATGGGTACAATGGCCAACTCTATATAGTTAGGCTGAAATGACAAGAGAAATGGAAACAAATTTGATCAGTCTTTCATTAGACTACACATACAGTCTGAGATACTCTCTTTCCTCTTGGTATCCTTATTTCCAATCAAGGTTCAACTCAAACATCTCTGATATGAATGAAGCCTTTCCTTTCCTGGAATCCCCAGTTAGTTGCTGTTCTGCCCAAACTACTTTGGGTTTACTATTTATATTTTCTATTTACTTATCATTGTATGTATTGTTTTATACTGTTACAAGTGAATCACTTTAAAAGACTGATATATATTAATTTAAGGTCGCCAAGGAATCAGCTATGTAATTCCTAAATGAAAAACTCAAGTCAGCCGTCAGCCTTTTTTGGAGTTTAATTACAATAGGAGCAAGAAAGGAATTAGAGATATATATAGAGAGAGAAAGGGGAGAGAAGGGAATAGGGCTTAAATACCCCTTCTGTTTAGGCTGGGCCAAAAGGCCCAAGCCCTTAGATAGCTGGGGCAAAGAAAAGAGATCAGTCCCTTTCACTCACGTGTCCAAAATGGAGAAACAGTCTCAGAGGCCCCCACCTTCAGCTTTCTTCAGAGCAAGCTTCCTCAGACCCCAGGAACCACACCGACCAAAAACTCAATCCTCTCCTTTGAGTCTCCAGACCCTCCTATCTTTAAGGACACCATCCAAGTTGCCTCCCCTCAGTCCTCACATCTACCAATCACTCTTCATCAATTTCCCTGTCAATGGAGGCTCTCGCTTAACCCAGGACCGCCCAGAGGTTTCTGGCTTTTGCACATGTCTGTTGAAGGTCATATTTTTCAAATGATTAAATCTTTACTCCTTTGTTCCAGCCCTTTCTAAATCCTGTTAACTTGAGTATGGTAGAGATTGGAATAATTAAATTTTGATCTAGGCTGCAGCCCTTACTCAATCCTATTAGGACTGAATAGGGTGGAGTATCTCCATTGTATCAATTCTAAAATCAATCAAGACTCAAAGAAATTCCTGTTCTATGCTTAAGCATAGGTCAAAGTCCTTTCCATTGTTCAGCAAAAGGTTTCTGTCCTAAAGTAATCTTAAGAAGGGAAGAGAAGGAACCTCCCATGCCAATGGAGTTCCCATTCCAATAGACTATCAGTAAGAAATTTTCCAAGTATGAAATATCCCAATGGTGAAATTTTCAACAATTATAAGTCTAAGGAAATTTGAGGTTTACAATACCCAGTTGAATATAAGGTCATAGAGGAATGGATCTATTCTAATTTTTAGGCAGCTAGTTAGCACAATGGATAAGAGCCCTCTGCCCTTGAGTCAAGAAGATCTGAGTTCAGTGCAGCCTCAAATACTTAGCTCTACAAGTCTAAGCAAGTCACAAAACTTCACTTTGCCTCAGTTTCCTCATTTGTAAAGTGGAGATAATAATGGCACCTACCTACCTCCCAAGGTGGTTGTGAAGATCAAATGAGATAATGTTTCTAAAGAGGTTTATAAATATTTAAGACACTAAATAAATGCTATTGTTGTTGTTGTTGTTATTATTATTAACCCAACAACACAATGTCTGGTAATAGAGCAGACTCTTAATTGAATTAAATTGAGTTTGTGCCAGGAAGTACAGATATCCCTTCCACATCATGACTTTCCTCATCATAGTTTCCATATATTGGGAGTCAGAATAACAAATTAAATGAGAACTTTGGGGGGAAGTTTGCAGAAGCTGCAGATGACACACAAAGTCCAGCAGATTTCACAGAAAAAGTTTAGAAACTCAGAAATGCATAAAATATATGCATAGTATCAAATAATATCAACATATTTATCTTTTGATGCCATAAATATACATAATTTTTAAAAAGTGCAAATAGTTAAAATTTGCAAAAAAAAGAATGCAAAAGCTAGAAGAGTAGAAATGTAGCACTGACTCATGTATAACCTATGACCAAATACTTAACCCAAATTTTACAATAAAGTACCCTAAACAGCCCATAAAAGAAAAAGAAAAAATCAGACCTCTTTGGTAGGGGGGACCAAAAAATTTCATGAGATTTTCCAGGTTGCAGGGGCTCCCGGTAACTGCCCCCACCCCGAGACATTGTGGAAAGGATATCTGATAGGAGAGGTTTCTGAAAAATGAGAAAAGAGCAAAGAAAAGGCACAAAAATGTAACTGCATCACAGTTTTGCCTCTTTAGGAGTAGACTGCTGCCTGTGTTCAGAAAGTTCTTCTCAGACAGCAGAGAGTGAGCTCTTTCTCCTTCTGTTCTACCCCACTCTCTGTCTAAAGTTGAACATGAAGCTTTGGAATGTCTTCCTATTCCATACTGTATTGTAAATGTTAAAGCTGGCACTCTGCCAATTATGAAAGTGATCACTGTAGCTAGTGACTGCCATTAACAACGCTATTTGAGATGTCACTTCCTTAAAACTTCCAGCGTCCTTGCACACAAGAAAATAGGGCTCAGCAGCTGCTGATCAAGCCCAACAATCCACTCCCTGTTTAACCCCTTCAATGGAGACTTGATTTATATTGGACTTCAGAGCTTAATGAATTCCACATGTTCCTTAGTGTAAACAATTAATCTGCCTATCAGTAGGGTGCTTTGAAATTTCTGAATGCAGATCAATCTTCAAATTAGTCTACATCAAGGAGTTTCAGGCTTTGATATCTGCTGTGTATGACTAAACTGAGCTCCCATCCAGGGATGCAAGATGTAGCTTCCCGAAGTAATAAATAACGCAGCCTATGTCAGCGTGGCCATAAAATGTACACTTTAGATAACTAGTTAACATTTCACAGATAACTTTAGTGCGAAGGCAGTTGGAACTCATCTACGGCAATAAATTAGAGGTGTGGATTCAAATTCATTTAAACATCTGTTTTTGGAGCTCTACAGGACTACAGAAATCATATTTGCCAAACTTCCTTATATTACAGAAGAGGAACCTGGGAGTTCTGGGAGAGACCTAGGGAGATTGCATGGCTCACCCAATATGGTGGTTCTGAAACTAGAAGCTGGGTCAAATCATCTTTATTCTGAAGATTGCTTCCTTCTGACTACTAACATATTGCTTCCTAATAGCGACCTTATTTTCCTGAATTTTGAATAGTCTACAAATGCCTTTTGTGTGAAGATTTTAAACAATGTGTTAAATTTTTGTATTTTCAATAGTGTAGTAATGGATATCTCACTAAATTCTGTAATCATATCTTCTGGGTACACTGGAGAGCCAATGACCCTGTGCAATGTGTTCTCTCCCAATAGACCTAGCAGGAACCATAGAGCAAATAGCATATTACTTGAGAGAGAATTATAAAATAACTAATTAAAAAACAAAGTAATAGAATCATTCTCAGTGCCTCCCCTCATCAGCCCTTCCCCCAGTACTGAAATGGGTACAATCTCTCGGGTTTACATACTGGTAAGGAAAGGGAATAAATCCTAGAAAACCCAGGCTCCGAGATGAAGGCTTTGGGGAGATGGTTTGCCTTTCACTTAGGCTGAAATGCTCTTCCTGCCTGTATATACATAATTGTGTATTCCTATATCTCTGGAAGTTCATTGATGAGGAGCAGGTACTCTGCTGGCTATTAGGACATTCCCTTATTGCTGCTCCTGTTGCAGATGGCTAATCCCCTACTCTGCTGTCATGAGCCATTGCTCCAGAGATTTTCTGCTGAAGTTCTGCCCTCTGTTTCAACTCCTGATGACTCTCCAACCTACTTAGTGACTCTCCTGGCTTCTTAAGCTTTAGGGACCATGTTGTTGCTCCTTTGGTCTGAGACCTTCCCTGGGCCACATGCCTTAGGCTAGCCACCATCTATATTGAGATCTACAGTTAAACAGCCCAACAGCCTCAGTTTCCAGTGCCTGGCAGTGTCTGACACATAGTAGGTGCTTAGGAAATGCTTCGTGATTGACTTACTCTTCTTTATGGAAGGACACCAATTTGTAATACTAACTGAAGGCAACACATCCTTCCCTGTTCTCCTCCCCTCCCTGGGAACCAGATGTTGTTCATACAAATGAAGTCCTGACAAGCCTCCAGGAAACACTGCAGGGGAAGAGATGGGACACTAATCCTTGTTCAGCCATCCTGATATTTTGGTAAAGGAATATGACCTCTTGCCACTTCAGTACTTCAAAAAAGATTTTATAGAAGCTTAGGCCTTCGAGGACTTGGAAGAGTCCTCGAAAATTCATCTTGTCCAGTATCCTGTTGTTCAGTCAATTTTCAGTCACATTGACCTCTTTTGGAGTTTTCATGGCAAAGATACTGGAGTGGTTTGCCATTTCTCCCTCCAGCGCGTTTTACAGATAAAATGGAGGCAAAGAGGGTGAAATGACTTCCTCAGTGTCACAGCTAGTAAATGTCTGAGGCCAGGTTTGAAATCAGGAAGAGAAGTCATCCTGACCCCAAGCCTGGAGTTCTGTTCATTTTACTACCTAGCTGCCCATCATTTTTTTTTACCTTTAGAAACAAATAAACATAATTTAAGACAGAGACTAGTCTATCCTGTTCTGAAAGCTTTTTATGGACATGCCATGATTTCCATAAAAAAGATGTTCCAATGTTTTAATCACTTCTTCCACTATTAACTACTGTTAACCATTTCCTAAGCCTTATTTACCATGAAAGTGTGGCATGTCATTGGAATAATAAAGCATATGCTCCTTTCAAATACCTGTTAAACATTTTATATTTTAATGCCAAATATTAAAGTACTTAACACTCATGTTTGGAATAAATTAATTTATAGTAGAAAAATCTAATCTTCTACTCAAATCTCTCTTCTGGCTAGCATATAATCTCACGCTGGGCTGACGAATATCTTTTTCCATTTCTTTCAAGGAGAGAAGTTCCTCAGTCACCAGCATCCAGGGCATATGCCTAAAGTCACATCTTTGCTTCCTTGGCAATCCCATTCAGCCACAGAACCAGGCCATAGGGAAATCATTTCAAGTGCCTGTTACAACTTCACATGCAACAGTAGCTTGCTACCAGAACTGGGGTCAGAAAAGGGAGAGAGATAGGAAAATGTGTTTGGACTGAAGGTTCACTACATGACATTTAATATTCCATCAAAGTAGTTTCCCTATTTGTTATAGTGTAGTTACCCCACTGTCAGCAACCACTGGGAAAGGAGCTCATGGCTAAGTTTGCCTAATGTGGCTCATTTCCCAGGGTGGAAAAAAAGAAAAATAGAAAATAGAGCTTGAATGAGAAGAGTTGTCTGTATGGAGTAATCAATTCCTTTCCTCCGCTGGTGTATTGATAATATTTGATCATTTCACTTGTGGGACTAAAGAAGAATATCAACAATGCATCCAAACCTGAAGTGCAATGCATTTTGTAGTTTCACAGTACGTATATGTAATCCTAGTAGGTCAGAGCTGGAGGTATCCTAGCAAGCATTTAGTTCAACTTCCTCCTTTTACAAATGAGGTTTATGAGTTTAGAGAAGGGAAGATTTGCCCCAAGTCACCTAGGTTGAAAGCAGTAGAGTCAAGATTCAAGTCCAGGTCTTCTTCCATGAAATCGAATCCTATTTTCATTAAACCAAACAACACTATAACATATATACATGTGGTATGTATAAATGTGTATATAGACATGTATGTAAACACACACATATACACTACATATATAATTATGTACTATGATAGACTATGACCTCATTTGTATGGGTACCCTCTCCAGTGATGCATATTACACCCATCCTGGGTGATTCTTGTCCTTGTCCACAGAAGATCTACCCAACATGACTTCCTCCACTATCTCTCAATAGGATATAGATATGAATGACTAATCCAAGTTGCCCATTGGTAATCCTTCAAACTTTTTAGGTGATTGACCTGTTTTCTTTTTTCTAGTTATTGTCTAAATTGAAAAGAGATTCTGTAAATCTGTTCTTTTAGCTGTTGCTATTTGTAGCTGATATTGTATCAAATCCCAGAGATTTATATACATGTTTGCAAAAAAAATGATGTCAGAACAATTTCTAAATAACATCTCATAAATAATGTATTTTGCAAATATTCAACAAAATGGTAAGGTGTATTTACTTATCCTTAGCCCTCCTTAGCCTTGATGATCTCTAGCTCAGCCAAAGTCCCCATAGTTTACCAGTAGATTTTGCCGGCAAATGACACTGGAATCTTCCATCAGCAAGTTTCTAATATTGTAATTATTGATATCTTGATGCTATTTAGAAAAAGAGATTAATATTGTGTTTTGCTCCTTAACACCTTATTACTTTGAACTGGAAATTACTTTGAATTTTGAAAGATGATGACAGCAATGAGCCATGTCACTGGATTAGGAAGGCAGATTTCTTTTATTAGAGGAAAGAATTCTCACATCAAAACTAGGCTGACCTTTAAAAAGTTTACTTTCAAAATGGAAGTAAGGATCCTGAAACCTTGCATAGTGCTTGTAATACAAAAGGTATGATTTTACTTCCAGACCTCAAGAGAATTGAGAAGCAGATTAGAGACTCCAGGAAGGGCAAAGGGATTTTTTTTTATTAGATTCACATGTGACTTGACTAATCTGGAAGGAATTAGAAGGCTATAGAGAAGACCTTCCAAACATGCATAGAATTATGCTATTTAGCTCTTGTAGGCAGAACTAGGATTAATAAATAGAAGTTACAAAGATACAAATTTAATTTTGATAGTAGAGGGAAAAAAACTTAACAACTGCCACTATCCAAAAATGGGGGACATTGTGATATAGTAGGTTCTCCCAATTGGAAGTCTTCAACCAAGACTGGATGACCATGAGTAGAGGTTTTACAGTGGAAATCCTTTTGGAGGGTGTTGGAACTATGGGTCCACAGGTACTTTCCCATGCTAATACACTATGGTTCTTTAATTTTTGCTCTCTCTTTCCATCTTGCTGTTATGCCTGTGAAAGCATCTCATTCTAATTCTGTCCCTTCAATAACCTTGTGACTGGATCCTTTCCTGGTTTCCTGTCCATAACTGGATCTAAGGTTTGGTAATCAGAGATCTGACCCAGGCACTGAAATTTAGAGGGGCACCATGAGAAGGTCAACAGACCATTTGGCAACTGGCAACAGATGTGAAAACAGCTGGAACACCAAGGACATTTTACTCCTGTTTCCCAAACAATTTGTCTAATGAGGCAGGGGGTTTCTTCCTGCTTGGCCCTAACTTCTTCTAGCTAGACTTTCAATAACTTTCTTATTTACACAAGAATATCCCAGCAAAACTAGTTGGAGGCAAAGCATTCTCCTACAAGATTCTGCTTCAAAGTTTACAGACATCTATGTTATGAGCTGGGTTAGCAAAGGGAGCCTAAAACGTGAAACCTACAGATGTGTGAAAAACATTATTATAAAGCATTTTTGCCTCACTGGTCACCAAACCTGAAGTGAATAGGATTCTGCTGCAAATACAGAACAACAACAACAACAAAACGCAAACCACATTCTTCCTAAATCCCAACATCTAAGACCAACAGACAGGCAGCTTACCAAAATAGCACTAAAAGCTTCACATTCCAGGGTTATTGTGAATTCAAATGATATAATAATTGTAAAGAACCTGAAACATAGTAAGCCCTATATAAATGCTAGTTATTATTTTCAGTGATCCTCCTAAGACACTCAAGAATGGAATTAAAGCATCCCAGAGGTATGATAGATTTGGAATCTTAGGAGGCAAGACTGATAATTTGGGACAAAAACTGAAAAAGCCATACTTACATTTTAATAGTCCCTAACTACCTTATTCCTGCACTATGAGATTTACCCTTCCTCCCTTAACATTCTGGCCTCCACTGTTCTTCAGGGCATGGCCCCTCTGCCAGGCAAAACAACTCAAATCTTATTTTGCTTCTGTTTTGCCAAGGAAAATGATCTTTCGACCAGAGAAGAAGGAATCAAAATCATCAACAGAGAGCATCCAGGCTTCCTTGGCTTCCTTCAAGTCTCAGTTAAAATCCCATTTTATGCAAGAAGCCTTTTTGGATCCTCATTAACTAAGTTCTGTTTCTCTAAGATTATTTACAACTTAATCTGTCTGTTCATTATGTGCTTTCTATTTGTCCTCTTTGTATATACTTGTTGGCATGTTGATCTCTCCCATTTGACTGTGTGCTCCTTGAGAGTAGAAACTGTCTCTTGCCTTTCTTTTGACTCCTAAAAAAGAAAGAGGAGCACTGGCACATAATAGGCACTAATATTGATTTAGCTTTGTGCCCAAACTAAGGGTCATGTAAAAAATAGACTCGAATCCAGGACTTCAATCCCCAGAAGCCCTTGCTCCACTTCCCCAGAATGCTTTGTAATCTCACCTGGGCCGAGAGCGAGATGGGGTATTTAAACCTGGTTGTGAATAGGCTCGGCCTCTTTTGGACTTCCATTTTGGAGCAGACACATCTCTTCCATGATGTGAAGTTATCCTGTCTAGGCCTCTCTGACCTAGGCATGCGCTTTCTTATTCTGTATTTTCTTTAATCCTTAACCTTTAATAAACCTCATAAAAATATAATACTCCTTGCAGAGAGAAACTAATTTCTACCTGCCTCAGTTTTCCTAAATTTTAATCTTTACAGTTTGGCGTAACAACTTCGGGAAAACGAAATACTATCAATCTTATTCTATCAATCTGATTCTTTTACTGATCTTTAGTTCAGCCTTTAATAGCTACTGCCTAGAAAATTTTTAAGCCACACTTCTCCCTGCCTGCCACCGCCATCTGCTACTCCCTGCCTGCATGCATCCTTGTCTGCAGCCCCCACTCCAGGCTCCAGACCTGTTTGCAGATTGCAGCTCACCTGCCCACCCTGGCTGCCCGCTCCAGCTCCCGGCTCTGCTTGCCTGCTTTCCTGTCATTCCTGGCCTACCCCAGTGCTCTCTCTAGCACACCCAGTCCCTGTTTAACCCAGATTGCAATCACCTGGTGACCTGCATGCCCAACAAACTCTAGCCTTGGAGCAGATCTGCTCATCACTCAAGACTCATTCTATCAGCTGGTAACAAATGGCGGGGGTATTGGCTCCACATGGGTGGATCTGAGTGTAGGAGGGGAGAGACAAGAGGGAAAGAAGAAAGGTTTTTTACAAGCAGGAACTTAAAAGCAGTGGCTATTTTACAAGGATATCTTTTAGTTGCATTGATCCTTTTATTGACTTCACCTGTGTTCCTTTTAGCTAACTTTGGGAAAAAAACTCTGCTTCTCAGCAAACTGAAAGCCAAGCCTAAAGACATGTGGTCCTGGGTTAAAATCTGGCTTCAGATACTTCCTAGCTGTGGGGCCCTGGATGGGTCCCTTAACCTCCATTGCCTACCCCTTACCACTCTGCCTTCTGACAATAGACATTTAAATGGATAATAACCCAAGGAACTTAAGGACTGGAGGTTATATATTCTAAGGCATTTCAGACTCCAATGGTTATAAAAAATCTCTGTATTCTATTGCATTTTACTGTTTGTTTTGTTTAAGAATTAACTTTGTGATTTTAAGTTCATATATTACTGAATTCAATATTATTCTGTTATACTGTTCATTTTAATGTACTGGGTTAACTACTGTTAAATTCTTTTGTTTTTCCCCTATAACCATGCTGAACAAAGATTATTGAATAAGCCCATATATGAAAAAACAGCTTTTTTCTATTTTTGCCTTTGTAAATTGTCACATAGAGGATAGATGGACTTCATCAGAACTGGTTACAATTGCTATCACAACCTTTGGAAAATTTAATGTGCTGAATATCTCAATTGATTTTAAGGGTTTTTTAAATATGATTTTTGGAATTTTTTTAACAATCTGGTCATTTTTGCCTGCCCCTACCATGAGGTAAGGCCCATAGCTGAAGTGAAATACAATTATAACTCCCAACCTTCTCGCATTTCTAAATATGTGAATGGAAGTTGGGGCAGTTAATCTCAGGGCATTTGTATCCCTAAAAAAAGCCTCCAAAAAAAAGGAGCACCCTTTATTTATACTCTTCAGCTCACTATTTTACTTCCACCAGAATGATATATAGATTTCTTGATTATGTTCTTAACCCAAGATGAGTTTTACTTTGTTTAAAAATATGTTTAAATACCAAGGTTGAAAGATTGCTATGTTTGTAAAAAAAATTGTGACAAATATCCATCAAGATATTTGAGAGCCATTGCACAGAGCCAAAGAAAAAGCCAATCCAGGATGGATTGATGCACTTCTAAGCCAATACAAAGTTCTAGAACCTAGTGTGAAGACTCGAGGTTACTGTGTTTAACATTGTTAGACGTAGACTTTCCTTGTGTCCACACTCACTCTGAAATTACTCACAGATGAGTATCTCAACCTTGACTCCTATAATCTGGTTCCCTTTTCTGTCTTTCATAGTGTGGTACCTTTCGGTAGTCCTGGCTATTGATTGGGTAAATGCATCATTGCTTAGATCATTTTGATTGGGCCCTGATTCAAGGACCTGTTATAGATTTATTTTTCTTTTTACTTGGAATTTTTACACATAAGACTTTGATAGTCTATATTTTCATCCAGAAATTTTTCTTTTTTATTTGGATTTTCTGATATCTTTTTAATATCTCTTGCCAATTGATTCATATACCTCATACCTCAGCCATGCATCCCTAAATGATCGTGCATTTTTCAATCACCCACAACACAGGGAAATGTAAAAAAATATTATTATTTAAATTGCAAAGTTTACATTCTTTTTGAGAAGAATTTTAGGTAAAGAAAGATGCAACCTCTCTGAATCCAGAAACTGAACTATTGAAGATACCATGAAGAAACCTCCAGACCACAAAGTGCACAAAAATGAACTTTGGGTGTGGTTTATTGAACATTTATTTGTATGTATACTTTCATACAGTCCCAAAGGGGACTTCCCCCTAACTGACTTTTTGTCAACGCGACCAGCAATTATTGGTTTTGTTTTTTTCCCCCTTATCCTCACATTATCATAATCTTTAAGTTGATTATGTTTTCATGATCCTTTTGGGGAAAAAATTAATTTTTTTCAAAAAATGATCACACGGAGAAATGTGAAAAATAGACTTGAATCCAGGACTTCAATCCCCAGAAGCCCTTGCTCCACTTCCCCAGAATGCTTTGTAATCTCACCTGGGATGAGAGCGAGATGGGGTATTTAAACCTGGTTGTGAATAGGCTCGGCCTCTTTTGGACTTCCATTTTGGAGCAGACGCGTCTCTTCCATGATGTGAGGTTATCGTGTCTAGGCCTCTCTGACCTAGGCATGTGCTTTCTTATTCTGTATTTTCTTTAATCCTTAACCTTTAATAAATCTCATAAAAATATAATACTCCTTGCAGAGAGAAACTAATTTCTACCTGCCTCAGTCTCCCCTAAAATTTTAACTGTTACAGTCATCAGTGACAGAAAAATTGTCATTGATAAATTCAAGACACCTAACCCAGATGAATTCTATGCTAGGACACTAAAAGTCCTGATAGACAGGATTCTGTCGGTGATAGATGTTCTGTGGGGTTAGAAAAGGAAAATGTGTTCCCAATCTAGTTCATCTAGATTTTAGCAAAGCATTGGACAAGTATCTCATGCTAATCTTATTGGAGGAAATAGAAAAATGTAGGCTTGTTGATAAGATAGTGTTGGGGATTTGAAATTATTTGAACGGGCAAAGCCATTAATGTTTGGATATCAATCTGAAAGGAATTTTCAGTTATACTATTAAACACTTTTGTCCATAGAATTCAGCATTTAAAAAAAAAACCTTAAAAACGATCAGTTCTTTCATTTTACTAATGAGGAAAATGAAACACAAAGCAGACAGGGTAGTGATTTGCCCAAAAGGCATATAGCTAGCAAATATTTGTTATATATTTGATTTTTACCGAGAATGAGTTCTGTGCCCTTGAAACATACATATACACACATATGTAGCATGCACATTTAAGAATACACATGAATACATGTTAAATATATGTTATATGTATATAGCATATAAAAAAACATATGGCATCACTACAAAAATTTACCATGTGTCAGGGCTTAAAAATTTCATGAAGAAATTTAAAAAAGAGGTAATATTAATCCTTTATGAACTTCAATTAAATAAAATTATATTAAATAAAAAACATTTAGAAATGGTGAAAAATCAACTAGAAGCTAAATAATTGATCATAAAAATCATGGTTCAAAGAACAAAATCAGAAATAATAGGAAATTCATTAAAGATAATGGCAACAATGAGACAACATAGCAAAATTTTTAGGGGCAGTTAAGTTACAAAGATTAGAATGCCAGACCTGGGGGGCAGCTGGATAGCTCAGTGGATTGAGAGCCAGGCCTAGAGATGGGAGGTCCTAGGTTCAAATCTGGCCTCAGCCACTTCCTAGCTGTGTGACCCTGGGCAAGTCACTTAACCCCCATTGCCCAGCCCTTACCACTCTTCTGCCTTGGAGCCAATACACAGTATTGACTCCAAGATGGAAGGTAAGGGTTTAAAAAAAAAAAGAATGCCAGACCTAGAGTCAAGAAGACCTGAATTCAAATCCAGTCTCAGACATTTAGAACTTGTATTCTGGGAAAATCACAATCTTTCTTTGATTCAGTTTCCTCATCTAAAAAATGGACTTAATAATAGCTCTTACCTCCCTGGGTTGTTGTGAACATCAAATGAGATAATAATTGTAAAGTGCTTAGTACTGTGCCTGGTACAGAATAAGAATAAGTGCTATATATAATTATTATTTTGAATGCATCTAAAGCAGTTTTAAGGGTAAAGTTATATTCCTAAATGCTTTCATGAATAAAAGAAATAAATATGAGTATGCAAGTGAAAGAAAACAAGAAAACCAAAAATTAAAAAACAAACACCAAAATAGAAATCCTAAAAAAAATAGATTAATTAAAATCCAGGAAATAATTGAATTAATAAAACCTTAAAAAAAACACACAAAAAAGATAACCTATTAGCAAAACTGAGTAAAAGAGAACCAAATTATCAGTATCAAATTTCAATGAACATTCTCAACAAATTTAAAAATATAGTATATCATAGAAACTATTTTACTCAGTTTTGTGCCAACAAAATCAGTGACTTAAATGAAGTGGATGGATATTTACACAAACGAAAAATACTCATATTAACAGAACAAGAAATAGAGAATCTAAACAATTTGATCACAGAAAGAGAAACTGAGTGTTAGGATGAAAATTCTCTGGACACCATATATTTATTTATAATTGTTTATTAGATAGTGAAATTGGGTTGGAGAGAGAAAAAGCACATAATCACATGGCCGGTTGCCTAGCTAATCTGAATTTGTGTCTCATGGCTAATTTCGTATGTTCTTGACCCCCAATTTATAATCCATGTGACATCATTCCTTCTGGATCTCCCTGGTTGGACAGACCCAACTTTGGGCCAGGTCAGAGACCAGAACTCTGGACTGTTATTATGATATATATAATATGTTATTATGTGTCAGTTGGCAAATTGCCCCTTAGAACTCTGACTCAACCAGCTCAGGAAAGATTCTATGTCTCAAGTCCTGTCAATCATTCTCTTGCTACTTTTACTTTGCTACAGTACACAAGGAGTCTTGTGGGACACTGTTTAAGTGTCCTCTGCAATGCCAAGGACCCAGAGGCTTTTCCTTACACAGATAAGCGGCAAATCTCAAATTCCCGACCCAATCAAAGGGTGGGGGATGAGACCAAAATGGATTTTCAAAAATTTCCTTTTAGAAAGAAAAGAGGGATATAATTTATATTAACACAATTCCCCCTCTAACATGTTATTCTCCCCAATGAATCATCCCATATGTAATATCTATGTATTTCAGGATTGTCTCACTAGGATGCATAAGAACGCAAAGATATTATACATTTCATGGAGGGCTGACTACATTTGGTTGTATCTTAACATATTGATAAATAATTGATAGACACATTGATAAGGAGCCATTGGGGGCACAAGGGTTTCACAATAACAATAAAATAACAACACATGAGAAGGAGAGAAGTGAACAGAGGGCCCAAACTTCCATAGTCCAAACCATTATATCCAAAGATTCATGACGTAGTGTTTGATTTCTAGGGACATCCTCTATTGTTGTCATCTTTTTTAGTCCATCTGGAAGCTTGAAAGTTCTTACAGCATCTTCTCCAGGAGATCTACTTTTCTGGTCCAGTTTATTAGTGATGCTTTTCCCTAAAATTTCTTTTAAAAAAATCTTAGTTATAGACCTTTAGGATAACTTCACAATCCACCCTCAGGAGGATGAGATCTAATCTTACATACATAACCTGATGGTAACACAAAATAATGTTCCAATACAATAAACATTCTTTTACAACAACAATAGACTTTGAAAAGGATGTACAACTGGGCTACTAATATAAGAATGCATTAAGTAATATATGAATCATCTCTCCCAAAAATAAGAGGAAAAATATATACATAAATAAAAATTATAACAAGTCTGATACAGATTCAAGGTATAGTGGAGGTAGTTTATATTCTACAAGCATGTAGGTCAGATGCAACAATATCGTACTTATCCATCATTTGCCATGACTAAAGAAAGTTTTCATGCCAAAGAAGAGTGACAGAAGTCTGACAAAAAGGAAAATGTGGTCCCCTAGTCTGATTTCTACTCTATACAAGAGTCATAGCGATAGCAAGCTGAAGAAAGAGCCAAATAAGGATAGTTTCATGTCTTGCAGTCTCGTGTCTTACAGGCTGAGTCAGATATCTCAGAACTTTGCCAAACAGTCACTTTTCCAATCCCTGACTTTGGCACTGACATTTATATTCCCTCCAGTGGTTGTTGAAATACATGATCATCTGTTTTGTTTTTTTTTAATCGGCATTAACCAGTGGCTTGTTAACAGTCCTTTTATAATTTTCCTGGAATCAGACTCAAATATCAGTTATAGTCCCATAAGATTTAACAACCAATGGCAGGTCTCAGTAATCTAAGTTTTGAGGTATGTCGTGTTGTCAGGGCAGTTAAACACTTTAACTGATTCTTCAGTAATAAATACCAGGTATAATTCTATAAACTCAAGTTTAAAAGATCATACTTAAAACTAACAAAATAGATCATTTCTCAAAACCCATTAAACAATATTAAAAAATTAAAAAATACAGATTGAAAAAATACATTAAAAATACCAATTGATTACTTAAAAGTTAAATCAATTATATCTTTTAAATAGTCATAATTCTCAGTATGCATATACATACATTTTTCCCCTGCTAAAAGCTTGGCATAGATATTAATACAACAATTAAGGCTAAGTCTGAAATGGACAAAAATCCTGTAATTAAAAAGGCCCAATTTGCCACAGTTACTAACAAATCTGAGTCCTGGGAGACTCCATTATGCACCATCAGATGTCACATGAGTCTCTAACACGATTTGTTGAGTCTTATTCAAAAATTTTTGAAGCTTTTGGACATTTGTAACAATTTCACCAATCTATTTATGTAAGAACAACAAGATTGATTAATAAGAGCAGGGGCACCCTGAGAAGCCTCTGTAAGCATATCCAGATGTGTGTAGTGGTGGTCTAGTAATTATTTAAGAGACTGAGAAGCCATCAATTACAATGTAGTGTTTTATTTAATATTTTCTTTTTTTTCTTTTAAATAGCACTTAATTTTTTCACTAAAAAATTTAAAAATATTTTTCCATGGTTAGATGATTTATTTTCTCTCCCTCCCCTCTAATGTAGTGTTTTATTGAAAGAGTGAGAAAGGGTTTGAGAGTGGGAAAGAAATCTAGGGGAAAATACCTCAAGTCCTTGACCTGGTCCAGATTCAGTTGGAACACACTCTAATGATACAGATTCCTAGAGCACTTCCTTGTCAATTAGAGGTTCTAATTTACATATCTGCAAACACTCTGTTTTACAGGTACCACATGCCTATCTGCGTTCTGAGTGAATATGCAGAAAGAACCTCTAACAGAACCCTGACCAGTGTTCCAACAGAAATAGATTTAGCTAGAAATATCTTACATTTATCTACTTCTCTGAAAATACTGAGGGTTATACGACGTGTTCCTCCTTCTTGGTAAGAGTGGGAGATGAAAGTTGCTTAAATTTTCTAAACTCTAAAGCATCCACTCTACTAGATATCCTGGTACTTGCTATTGATGGCTCAAAAGAGACCAGATTTTCAATCTTATTAACAATGTATTGTCCATATACACTCTTTTGTATATTGTCTTGTCCAATTCACTTCAAACATTAATTTAATTTCTAATAAAAATCAACTAACAAATTGTATCTAAACATGTCTACATTTGAGTATAATCATTCTTGTCCAAAGTATACATTTTGGCAACAATCAACATATTACAATATAGTCATGAATTCAGAAATTATTTTAAAAATATTCCAAACAATACATATTCCATTTAAAATTTACAAATTTCAAATTTCTTATTCCCAATGTCATTACATTTTTTTGGTGCTCTCTTCAGTAGCATGTATACAAAAATAACATTTTACATTTTTATTTGTAAACACAACAATGTTGATTATATGGAATCTTCTTAATATTGCACATTACATTGCATTAAAACCTCACTTTTCATTAAACAGCCAGCAAAAAGTAGGCCAATCAGGCTAACTACCCATTTCATTTCAATCCTGTAATAAAGAGCTATTCTGGGGTTTCTATTAATTAATACTAGATGACTAATGGATCAAAGCTTTTCCTACCCTCCACCTTTCACCTCCCAGTTTCCTCCCTCTCCCTCCCCCATCTTCTTCAAGTCACTCAGGGTAAACTATGAGATTTCATAGGAAATACTCTTCTTCCTTCCTTTCTCAAATAAGGAGGTTTAGTGAGGAAGACAGGAAAAGGATAGATGAGGTAAGAGGGATAGGCTTTTCCCTATTCTCTACAATGAAGGTTAGGAGAATATTGGGGAAATGGCAATCAATCACTACTGGGGACAGTCAGAGAGTTTGGAAGACAATTATTTTCCTTCTTTCTTCTTTTATCCAGTCAGACAAATGTCAGTCAGTCAGCAAAAGCTTCAGGGTCTTCACCATCAGCCACAAGCAGCTAAATTTAGTCTAAAAGCCAGAAACCCCAGCTTCTTCTCCACCACTCTGTCAGAAGCCACAAAGGTCTCTCAGCCTAGGTCAGAAGTAAGTTCACCCCAGTTCAGCTGCTGGCTTGGCTCCAACTTTTTCCAGTAACATTCCAAATGGAATGTTATCTTTTGATTGTCAGATGATGTCCTTTGCATGCATGTATATTCTCTTCCACAATCCCCAACTTCAGTTTACTTAAATAACAAACATTTTAGGCATGTTCAAACATTCAAATCTCTAACCAAAAGAAAAAATAAAACTTCGAACCATTGTTCATTTTAAATCTTAGTGGGAACATATAGCTTTCTCACTACTAAAAGAGGATAGAAGCCTTCTGGAATTAACTGATCCCTTTTACATTCACTTTACTTAGTTCCGCAAGTACATTCCAGAATCATTTGTGATTTTCCAAAGACACATGCATCAACCTTAAAAATAACACCTTCTAATTATGGGATCAAAATATCCCTTTCTGTCCTTCTCTTTCATGTTCTCTCTGCTGACTATCAGAGGAAAAAGAAGGAACAGTATTGAACAAATCTTTTCCAGCCTCTGTCTTCTAGAAACAGCAGAGAACAAAATGCAAAATTTCTTCTCACTTAGCAAAATTATATTAAAGTTTATGAAACTCAAAGTCCACACAGAAGTGTTCTTTTTGAATTTCCTAAACACGTCCTCTGGTCTGTCCACTCCTCCATTTTAATGGAGTAGAGAGAGAGACAGGACCTCATCAATCAGAGGTTTTCTTCCCCCCAAACCCTCCTCACTGTGCAGGCACAACACAAAACACACTTACAACACAGACAGACAACACAAATAGTTAAAAGCATGCTTCAGCAGTGTTCCCGAGAACAGCAGGTTCTACAGCCTCATTCTTCAGACTTCAGCAGAACTTTACATAAACTAATTATTTCCCCTTTACTAGAGTATCAGCCTAGTCTCATCTAGCATCTTCAAAGCCTGGTTGAAGGCATATAATTCACAGGTTTGAGCTGACCAGGCCTCTGGAGGGTGGCCTCTGTTCAATAGAGGCTCTTTGTTTCCCTCAATTATCACATAGTCTTTTCTTCTTTTTCCATCTAAGACTCATGAGGACTCATTGGCAAATAGGCTGACTTCCGCAGGTAGGGGAGACTCTTGCTCATATTTCACTTCTATTGGCTGGGTGATGGGAACAGGAAAATTCTCTTTTACCCCAGTCACCATAGGTCTCACTTTACAAAGCTTAGCCTCTGGAGTCAGCACAATAAGGGATAATCCATCTGGCCTGGTCTCTGTCAGGAAAGTGGACTCTGCCTGATCTTCCACTTTCAATGTTAGCAAGGGCTCCAGGTGGGAGTCAAAAAACAGACTCTGACTCCTTTGGTCCCCAGTCTTTGTGTGAGAGGGAAGCCTCTGTTCTCTCAGTTGTTTGGGACTATGTTTTTTCCAAGTAACCTACTCCCCAACTATAGCACATAGTGGGGGCACAAGTGGCCTATGGAGGCCTTCCAAATTGAAGGCTCCATTCTTTCTTTTTTATGAACACCTGTAACAATTCCAGATTTTCCATTTTCTAGGGCTTTCCACTGATGTCTGGCCCTGCCTTTATAAAATAGGTCTTTAAGAGACCTTTGTCCAAAAGGCTCAGTCAGATCCCCACCAGAATACTTGCTAAATGCCTCTCTCAATCTCTTGTCAACTTCAGTGGGAGTCTCATCCTCTCTTTGCTTAGTCTCATAGACTTTATTCAGATTCTGCCCCTGGGGCATTGTTGTTCTTACTCCCAGAATGATTGTCTTTCTGGGATCCCTCCACCTAAGAGTAAATTTCACTGATCCTTCCCTAACTGTTCAAACTCCCCACTGAGGGATCTGTGAGAATCAGGAGGTGGGATTATAATCTCCTCAAATTGGGGTGCAACAGCTGCTTGTGAAGTAGGAGGTGGTACTGGTACTGAGAAAACAGGAGCAGAATGAGCTGGCAATCAGGAATGGGAGGAGAAGCCAAAGAAGGGGAAGGGAGGACCTCAAGCAGGTCTTGGATCCTCTCCTCCTCTGGCCCCAATTGTGAGTCCTTCTCTTTCTCTCCCTTTTCTGCCTCTGCCACTGTTCCTGTTGCCTCTGCTATTGCTTCCCCTGTCCCTTCAGACTCATTATTTAACACAGAGGTCTCCACCTTGGAGAGAGCCAGAGAGCTGCATTTGTCAGCTCCTCCTTGTTCCTAATCTTCTCCTAAAGATGGCCAAATATAATTTTTCAAAGCCTTAGCTGTCAGAAGTTCCAAATCGGGGTCACAAAATATTGTTCTGTCAATTTCTGTTCCTGACCAAACCCAGTATTTAATAAGAATTCTCCCGCAATAAGCTGCTTCAGACTATTGGCAAGGGTGAGTTTGGAGACTATTGAGGTAACAAAGTCGCTGTGGGGGCATTAAGAACAACGCCACTGTGCAGGTCTCTGTCATGACGCAGCTGCAGGACAACAACCTGGTGCATCTCCTTGAGGTGACTGTGGCGGAGAAGGGTGACCTCTACATCCTCACTGAGTACCTGGTGGACTACCTACCATCTGGGGGCGGTCAGTGCTGGGTGGAGATTGCCTCCTCAAGTTCTCCCTGGATGTGTTTGAGGTTTGATGGAATACCTGGAGGCCAACTGCTATGTGCGCAGGGACCTGGTGTCTGAAGACAGCATTGCCAAGGTCAGTGACTTTGGCCTTACCAAAGAGGCCTCCTGCACCCAGAACACGGGGAAACTGCTGGTCAAGTGAACTGCCCCTGAGAGAGAAGAATTCTCCATCAAATCTAATGTGTAGAGTTCTGGGATACTTCTCTGGGTTTTTCCTTCAGCTGAGTGCCTTATCAGAGAATCCCCTTGAAGAGTGTGCTCCAGAGAGTGGAGAAGGGCTACAAGATGGAAGCACCACATGGCTGCCTGAACCCCATCTACCAGGTGATGAGGAATTGCTGGCATCTGGATGCTGCCAACTGGCCCTCCTTCCTGCAGCTTAGGGAAAAGATAGAACATATCAAAGCCTATGAGCTGCACCTGTGAATGCCTGGGTGAAAGTGAGGGCACCCTGGCCCACCTTCTTCAATCCCCTTGGCTCCCCTGGGCACAGAGACTGAGGTGCTATTGAGGACTGGACCAGCTCAGGCTGAAGCACCCCATCCAAAGACTGTGCATCTCTCCCTGTCCCCCCTCCCCGCCCTGCTACCATGCTGCTGGAGGGGCCTGGTGGGAGGTCTCAGCCCTGGGAGAATGGGGAGCAGCTGGGGGGCCTTCATTCCAAAGTGATGTGTCGTGGCTTCTCCCTGGCCCCTCTCCTGCTGCCCCAGCTCTGTCCTCTCAGTACCCCTACTAGTCCTCCTTTCTCCACCACAGGATTGTCCATCTTGGCCTGTCCCTCTCTGACAGGTCATCCAAGAGGGGACCAAAGGGGTTAGGGTTAGGGTTGAACCCTTGTCTCCTATCCTCTTGGTTCCTGCCTGTCTCTCTTTCTCATTTTCTTTTTCCTTCTTTTTTATGATTTTTTCTGTTTTTTTAATTATTATTTTCAAATTGAGGGGAAAAATACCTGATTTGGGGCATTTTACAATAAGGCTCTCACTCCTAGTGTATTAAGGGCAGAAGAGGAAAGGTATGGAAAGAAAAGAAATGCTCCTTCCTCCATTCCATTCCCTCCCTCTTCCTCCCTCCCAGTTCTCTCTCCCCTGCCTGGCCCCTGTCAGAAGCAGTCCATGCTCCTTCTTGCCCACTTCCCAGCCTCAGGCCTGGCGTTTGCACTTAACTCTATCTCAGTGTTGCATGCCAATTCCAGAGACCTTTGTGTTTTTATTAGATGCTTAATCTCGTGTATAGCTGCCCACCCTGTGAGAAAAAAAACTGTAATAAACCATTCCATGAGAACATCTGACCAAAGGGGGAAAAAAATGACAGATTGTCCCAGGGTCTCTTCTCTAGGACTTTAATCTCTGATCTTCAAATGTCAGCAATGTCTAACCAATCCCCAAATACCAAGGGTAGTGATGGTGAACCTATGGTACAGGTACCAAAGATGACATGCAGAACTCTCTTTGTGGGCACTCAGCTGCCCCCCCCCCCAGTTCATTACTAGAAAGGCAGAGGGACTGGGGCAGAGTTGCTCCCCTTCCCCTCTCCCTATTGCCTGATGACATTTTTTCCCATGCCCCATCCCTCTGCCTTTGCAGTCTATTGGGAGCTCAAGGGGTGGTGGGAGGGGAAAGGGGGGCTCACAGAAGGCAGAGCAGAATGTTTCCTCCCTCCCCTGTGAGTCAATGTGTGTGTGTGAATAGGGGGTGGGATGGGGGGCAGGCATGGCACTTGGTCTCTGGGGGCTGTGGGGGGGGGGGTGAGGACCAGCACTCCATTTCTAAAAGATTTGCTCTCACTGACCTAGGGTGTCTCCATCCCTGCGTTAGTGACTCATTCCAGACTTCCCAGCCCAGATATCTTGCATGATTTTCCTGATTCAATCACTCTCAGACGCAGCAGTCTTGCCTGAGATGTCCTGGGAATCAGTCTCTGGGTTACTCACTCTCAGACTCACCAATCCAGGCTCAGGCAAACCTGTGTCTTGCCTGAAATATCTTGCAACCTAGAACTCAAGTCACCCAACCTTAGGTTCACCAGACAAGGCTTTCTTGTGAACTAGCCAGGGCACAACCCTACAAACTGCCTCAAAATGGGACAATTACCAGGCTTACTTCTATGGGTTCATCAACCCAAATTCCCAAGCAATTCTGTAACTGAGAGGTTCCTCTTGGTTAAAGCAATGGCTCCTGGCCTCCTGACAAGCTGTCTGCAGCCTTTATCTCAGCCCTCCCATTCCATAAACAAAGGAAACGGAATAAAATGATCTCAAATGGCTTATCATCCTGGCTAAGTCTAATGCTCAGACTTTGTTCAGTTGGGGATTCTTCCATTCTTCTCTTTTACTATTCCCTATTCTAGGTAGCCATCCTCCTCTTGCTCCCTGTTTCTCCCTTCTAAAGCCACACACGTGCCAAGTTTAGAGGGCAATACCTCTCTCACCAGGGTCCCCACGGATGCTCACAGAACACTGTTCTTGGCTGGCCACGGTTTACTGCTTCCTGCTCTGCACTGGATTTCTCACTGCTCTCTTCAATATTCAGTTTCTTTAGAAGCATGAGGGGCTTAATTTGCCCATGAACACAATTATTTGTTCAACTAGGCAAACTGAGGCATCCTCTATTGTTTTGGCTTCCCAGCCACTATTCAAGGGATGGGAAAGCCATCAATGACAATGTAGTGTTTTAGTGAGAGAGGGGGAGGAATCTAGGGGAAAATACATCAAGTCCTTGATCTGGTCCAGATTCAGTTGGAACACACTCTAATGATAGGGATTCCGTTAAGAGCACTCCCTGGACAGTTCTAATTTGCATATCTGCTCCCACTCTGTTGGAACACTCTGGGCAGGGCTCAGTTAAGAGGTTCTCTCTGCATATTCCCCCAGAATGCAGATAGGCATGTGGTACCTGGGGGTGGGGGGGTGGGGTGAGGAGGTTTACAGAAACTAAGAGAAAGGGACAGATTTATTAACATGTTAAAGTATAAACTTAAAGGACTCATCCTAATTCGATAAAGAGGAAGACCCTGGTTGTTTCTGCCTCACTCAGTTTGTATTCTGAATGTGGTGGGCAAGCCTGGCAGACTAATTTTACTGGAATCCTAGGCATATTCATTTTGAAGATATTAATAACTATTACCTGAAGAATAACACTCATTTCTCACTTCACACAATTGTGTATGACTGTCTTTACCATGTCATCAATCTCCTAGAGAAAGGAGAGAGCTTTAGAAGTTCAGGAGAAGGCTTGATTGTATCCTGAGAGAATTTCTCAACTTCATTGGAGAGATTTCTAATAGAATCTATTACTGCCATCATTCCAAAAATAGGTAGAGCAGCCCAGAAAAATCTCTGCTCTAGAGGAAGTGGCTATTGAATTAGGCCTAGGTCTTTTGCTCCATGTATGCCCAGATTCCTAGCTGTAAACTTTTTTAACTCAACCAATAACATGATTTTGAATCAACACTGGTGAGGTTACATAGGTTAAACCATAGGTATCACACCATCCTTGGGATGGTATGGAGAGTAGAATTATCCAAGAGTCACCAAATCCCAAGGAAAATTGTCTTCAATTGTGATGAGGTAGTAACAGTTGCAAAAGATATGTCTTTCTGTGACCTATCCTTTATGTGCCTGGTGCCCCACCAGAGGTCAATTCCTAGAAAGGCTGATCCCCTCCCCTTCTCCACCCTGGCTGAGAACATTCCTCACTTCACCTGCCTCTCTGCCCAGCAGCCCAATGGGAGCGCTTTCTCCACTCTGGCTGAGGACATTTTTTACTACACCTGCCACTCTGCCCAGGAGTCCAATGGGAACTCTTACTTCCCTCTCCTGCTGGGGTAAGGGGGGAGGGGCAGCACTCAATCTGGGAGGGTGGGGCATGGCACAGGATCTCTAAAAGGTTTACCATCACTGATTTAGGCTATTGATCTTTATCTTAGCACACATAAATGTTATGGTAGGGAGTGGAATAGGGAGGCTGCACTTCAACATTGTCATCTATATATCTGCTACTCAATGACCCCTTACCTCTTTTAACACACAAGTCAAAGGTGGTTAAATGGTCAGTGGGAGAAGGGTTCCCATATATCTGAAAATTACCTTAGACAACATGTTAAAATCGACCAAGATCTGAAAATCTGTGAATCTCTCAAAGACTAGTGATAGCAGTTGTGTGAGCAAGCCATAAATGAATTCCTTTAATTAAAAAAAAAAACAAATAACTCAGGACCAAATTGATTCACCTATACATTCTATCAAATGCTGGAAGAACAATTCCAGTGTTCTACAAACTGTAAAAGTAGAAGGTATCTTACCAAATTCATCCTGTGATAGAAATATGATCTTGGTGCCTAAACCAGGATGAGTCAAAACAAAAAAAGAAAACTATAGATTAAAATCCATAATGAACCTTGTTGTAAAATATTTAAATAAAAAAATTAGTAAGGAGGGTAGAGATAGAGTTCCATCATAAGTTGTATACTATGACCAAGTTAGATTTACACCAGGAATGAAAAGCTGACTCAATATTAAGAAAAATATCAACACAATGGTCTCTACTAATAACAAGAAAAACAAAATATGATGTCAATAAATGCAGAAAGAGCTTTTGACAAAACACTTGTTTCTTTTTAAAATATGAGAAAAACAGGACTCATTGGACTTCTCCTTAATATGGTAAATAGTTTACATTCAAAACTGTGAGCCATCATATATAATGGGAGATGGGGCAGAAACAGAATTCTTAAGTCTGGTAAGATGAAGATGAAGCAAGAATATCCATTGTTATCACGTCTATTTGACAAAACACTAGGCATGTTAGCTATCGCAATAAGATAGGAAAAAGAAATTAAATGAATAAGTTTAGGCAAAGAAGAAATAAAATTATTGCTTTTTGCAGATGACAGATATGATGGCATACTTAGAGAAATTTAGAAATTCAACCAAAAATTAAGTAGAACAATTAGTAATCAGTAAAATTGTAGGCAGGAGGGTGTTTGTGTTAGCTTGAACTGGGTCAGGAGAGTCAATTGTTAAAATTTCATTGTGAGTATTTATACCTCAGATATATCGGCAAATGCTACATATAGGGGTTTGATTTATTGTTTCATTGATTTCTAGACTTTAAAAAGTGATGCAAAAATATTAATTATGCATACTAAATTTTAAAATGTGTTACACATAATTTTTTTTGGAGAGCCAGTTGTTCAACATTTACTAGCATACTACTAGTTGAAGAATGTTAAAAAATCCATTGCAACAAATTGCATTTTTATATTACCAATAAAATCCAATAGGAAGAAATTAGATAAATCCCATTTCTAAAATCTGGCAGAAAGAAAAAAATTTTTTTGATTCTGTCTATTAAGATACACACCAGAACAATAAGAAAATAACTAGACAACAATGATTTATGAACATATAGACCCAAATAATTAAAGAAATATTAGTTGGTCACCCATAGTCCAAGCAATATAAGAAAAACTACACTATTGCCCAAATAAGCTTAAATTATTAGAGCAACATAAGACAAATTTCTAAATATTAGTTGGTAGAACTAGAAAAAATAATTTAATCTGTAACAAAAATGCAACAATCTCAAGCAAATAATGAAAGATGTGGCAAATGAGGTTTTATACCAGGTATCAAACTACGTTCCAAACAGAAATCATTCAACTAAATTAGTAGTAGTTAAAAAAGAGAGATTTTTTAATGGAACATATTATATATACAACAAAACTAGTATCTTAGTGTTTTATGTACCTAAAGGCCTTAACTAATGGGTTAATGATTCACTATTTGACAAAAAGTCTGGCAAAACTAGTTTTAGATCAACCATATACAAAGATAAACTCCAAATAAATAACTGATTTAGACCTAAAAAGTCACATCATGAACAATTTATAGGAACAAGAAGAAATTTATGATCTACAGAGAGATTTCCTGATCAAATAAAGGATAGAGAGGATCACAGAAGATAAAACAGACAATTTTGATTATATAAAAAATGTAAAAGGTTTTGCACAAACATCTAGGACTAGAAACTTAGTACTTAACTGGGGGAAAGGGGGCATTTTTTATTCAAAGATATTTTCTTTTCCCAATTAATTACATACAATTACAATTTTCAATATTCCATTTCTGAAATTATGATAGAAATTGTTTCCCTCTCTTCCTTCCCTCCTCCCTCTCAGAGACAGTAGACAGTTTGCAAAACATACTTCCATTTTGGTCATTGTTGTAAGAGAATATTCATATGAAACCACGATCCCAAAATAAAACTAAATTAACTAATGTGAAAAATAGTATGTTTTGATCTGCATCTGACTTCAACAGTTCTTTCTCTGGAGATGAAGAACATTCTTTGTCATATGTCCTTCAGAATTTTCCTGGATCATTGTATTGCTGCAAGTAGCTAAGACTTTCATAGTCAATCATCATCCAATATTGCTCTTACTGTGTACAAGGTTCTTCCAGTTTTGCTTATTTTGCTTTGCATCAGTTTATGTAGATCTTTCCAGCTTTTTCTGAAATGATCCTGCTCATTGTTTCTTATAGCACTATAGTATTCCATCACCAACATATACCTCAATTTGTTCAGCCATTTCCCAATTGATGGCTCAATTGTACAGCCATTCCCACAATTTTCACTTCTTTGCCCCCACAAAAAGAGTTGCTACAAATATTTTTTGTACAAGTAGATCCTTCCCCCTTTTTTGGATCTCTTTTGTATACAGACCTAGTAGTGGTATTATAGGATCAAAGGGTATGTCCAGTTTTATAGCCCTTTGGGCATAATTCCAAATTGCAGTGGAGAGGGGCTGTCTTTGCAACAAATTTCTTTGATAAAAGTTTCATTTCATTCAGGTAGGTCTCAATTAGTGTGAACAATGAATCTGGAGTTTTGAATTTTTACTACATATTTCCTATGGGCTTAAACCAATTGTCATATTTTACATAATTATAACTTGGAATGCTTTGAGTTTAAATACATACAACTACTTCATGGGATTAATTTAGTCATATTAATCAGGACCTTGCTGTGGAAGGAACTGATTCAAATTTATAACATTTATAAATTATAAATATAAATTATAAATTTATAAACAAAATAAATTATAAATTTATAATTTATATAAAATTATATAAATTTATAACAAATATATAACATATACCAATTGACAAAAGGGTCAAAGGATATGAACAGGCAGTTCTTAAGGGAAGAAATCCAAGCTATTTATGGCCATATGAAAAAAAAATGCTCCAAATCACTAATAATTAGAAAAATGCAAGTTAAAGGAACTCTGGAGTTACACCTCACTCCCATCAAATTTGCAAAGCTAATAATAAAGCCAAATGACAAATTTCATAGGGTCTGTGAGAAAGAACTATTGCCAGAACTGTAAGAATGTCCAGCCATTCTGGAAAACAATATGAAACTATGCCTCCCCCCCCCCCAGTTTTTAAACTAAGTGTAGATTTTGACTCAATGATATTACTTTTAGATTTATACTTCAAAGAGAAAAAAGAAAGATCCCATATGTACAAAAATATTAGTTCCTTTTGTAGAGTCATAGAACTGGAAACTGAATGGGAACCTACTAATTAGGGAAAGGTTGAATAGATTATGGTATATGAATATAGAGAAATACTATTGGGATTAAAAAATTAACCCTTTCCTTCTGTCTTGGAATCAAAACTAAGTATTTATTCCAAGACAGAAGAGTGAGAAGGGTGAGGCAATTGAGGAAAAGTGACTTGCCAAGGGTCACACAGCTAGGAAGTATATGATGTTAGATTTGAACTCTCCTCTCTATGGCTGATTCTCTATCTACTGTGCCATCTAGCTGTCCAACTATTGTGCTTTAAGAAGTGAAGAGGTGATTCAATGAAAGCTGATTTTTTTTTTATTTTTATGAACTGATATTGAGAGAAGTGAGAAGACCCAGGAGAACAAGCTATAGGATAATATTAATCCTGTAAAAATGAACATTACTGAAAGACCTAAGAACTCTGATCAACATAATGATAAAACATGATTCCAGAGGACTAATGATGAGTGTTACCCACTTCCTGGCAAAGAGGTGATAGATTAATATGATAATTAATATGCAAACATGAGACATGTTTCTGGATGTGCTCAATACGGAAATTTGTTCTCCCTTGGCAGGGGTGTTCTGGAGCCAATTCCAACCAGCCCTCAAGAACTAAGTGTAGGGGCAGCTAGATAACACAGTGGATAGAGAACCAGCTTGAAGTTGGGAAGAACTGGGTTCAAATTTGACCTCAGATGCTTCCTAGCTGTATGAGGCCAGGCAAGTTACTTAACCCTAATTATGTAGCCTTTACCTTTGTTCTGCCTCAATATCAATTATCAATTTTAAGACAGAAGATAAGATTCAGAAAAAGGACTAATTATTAAATTTCGAATGTGTGCATTTATACCTTGAAAAAATCAGAAATCAAAATGGGATCCAATATATTGTATTGTTGATTTTCTAGGCTTAAGAAAATAATGAAAACTATTAATAATGAATATTAAATTTAAAAGTGTAATGTATGTACATTACCCTCTTCCCTGGAAAGCTGGTTGTTAAACATTTGCCAGTGTTCCCCCATTCCTAGGTAAATGTGAAGAGGTAGTGAGGTTCCTTATTAAAAAAGCTAATTACCAAGTTTTTGTAGGTCATAGTAATTCATGAAGACTCCAGAAAAAAGGTTGGAAGGTTTGTGACCTATATCAGTGGAAGTTATCTTTAAACACTGATGAATTCTGGAGCTTTAGAGATTGGGTCAGTTAGGCACTTTACAAGCTATTTTGAGATAAACAATACAATTTAGACCACTTTGTATTAAGCCAGTGAAAAAGAAGAATTTATTACATTTTTTTTCTTTGAATATCCTTTCTTTTCCCTCTAAGAAGACAAAGAAAGTGAGGGGAATAAACATTTATATCCTGCCCACTATATGCCAGGCACTGTGCTAAGTGATTTTTACAAATAGTATTTCATTTGATCTTCACAAAAACCCTGCATGATAGATATTAGTATTATCCCTATTTTACAGTAGAGGGAAATGGGGTAAATAGAAATTTAATGGTTTTCCAGTAAGTGTATAAGGGTAGATAAAAGATATTTGGCAGGACCAGCTAACAGAAAATTGGGACCTTTGCAAAGTCCCTCTTATTTCCAAAATATTTCCAAAACTCAGCTCTTTCTGACCCAGAGCTCTATCCATTGCTCCACAAGCTGCCTCTAACTGATTTATTTGTAAATTACTGATCTGGTTAGAGACCAAAGTTCACAATGCTTGAAAGCAAAACCTTTAGAAATTTAATAAAATGTTTATGTACTGAAATAACTTTCCTTGAAAAAAATTAGGCTGCAAAACAAGTTTCAAATAGAGATTCATTCCATCCATCACTATGCAAGAGGACTGCCAAAATCAGCTCATTCATTCAAACTCATCTCTCATGGTAGAAATCTTCCAGAGACGAATTCTGTGCAAACTAGTTTTCTTATTGCTTCTGTTACCTCTCTCTTCAATGACTCACCTCTTCTTATTTGGATAATTGTTACTGCGTTATTTGTTCAAGAGAGTTTCTCATGTCAACTGCCCTATTTTTGCTTCCCACATTCCTGATGTGCGGGAGCTTTCCTAAAGCCAGAGACTATTCGAAAATTAAATCTCATGCAAATGTGGTCTGGAAATGTAAAAATAAAGAGGGAACTAAATGTATATGGAATGGATACATTTATGAAGACTCAATGTAGAGAGCAACAACATATTAAGCTGTTGAGAAGGAAGAACAGCACATTTGATTGAACCTGGATTTTTCATGTTAAACCACAAAGGAAAAGCATAAAGTGTTGATGAGATAGAAACAGTGTGGAGAGGTATGGAAAGGAAGACAAAGATGGAATCCTGTGGAAAATCCGAATAGAGCCCAGAAACATTTAGAAGATTATGGTAGTGTTGCTAGAAATAGAAACAAAGACTTTGGGAATTTTGCCTATATAACTATTAAATCTTTTGTATTCTGTTAAATGTGTGGGGCTAAACCTGTCCCTTTCCTATTTCCCTGCATTGCTCAATCTTGTATTGTTTTTTCAGTCTCCAACAGCGACTGTCTGTAGCAATGGTGAAGTCAAAAGCAAAAATGTTTTCTTTAAGAAATTTTACCACCTGGAAAGTTTACTGTTACCAGTTCCTCCCATCCTTGGCTTCTAATCTACTTCTTCTTTCTCAGTATTACTAATAATACTAAGCTTTTTTGGAAATAAGAGGGATCTAAAGGCCCTATCTTTTAACAGAGGTAAGACAGCCAAGCATGCTAAGCATGGCAAAGAGCAGGTCCAAAGTGAATAAAGGTGGTTTAAGATAAGAAAATCTTTAGAATTCTATACTTCTTAGTGGTAAATTTCTGTAAATGTCTTCCCTGACCATCTGGCCAAGAAGGTTTTGTGTGAACCAGTAGGAAAGAAAGTGTATGTCATTTTTGATGACTGATGTTCAGTGTCAGTGGGTTGATAATTGATATTTGTCGTTCAATCATGTCTAACTCTTTGTGACCCTATGGACCACAGCATATCAATTCTGTCTTTTGGGTTTTCTTGGCAAAAGCACTGTTGTGGTTTGCCATTTCCTTTGCCAGTATATTAAGGCAAGCAGAAGTTAAGTGATTTGCCCAGTGTCACACAGTTTTTAAGTGTCTGAGGCCAAATTTGAACTCGTCTTCCTGACTCCAGTCCAGAACTCTATCCACTGACTAGATATCTAACTGATCACAGACTTAGAGCCAAAAGGGATCCCTTGGGTCATCCAGTATTTTTTAAATATGGGAATTTTGAGATCCATAGAGGTAAAGTGTCATATGGATAGATGGGTAATAGGGGGCCAAGCCAAGATTCAAAATAGATTTCCTGACTCCAAACCAGTCCTTTTTTTTCTTCTGTACCACTCTCTACAATTCAAAATGAATATTTTGAATGAATTATGAAATTTCAGAATCTAATTGTGAGTACAATTCAGATCTCTATCTTGGGCTTTCTTCTCTTTTCTCTTTACACACAGATAGGCTCCTTCTGTGACCTCATCAGTTCCCTTATATTTAATTATCATCAACTATACAGATGACTGCTAGTCTTACATATCAAGATGTATCCTCTTTCCTGAACTCCTGTCCTACATCACCAAATGCGAACTAGACATTTTGAACTGGATGCTCTATAGGCATGTGCATCCAAAATAGAAGTAATTAACTATATCCCCCCCACCCCACCCCAAACCATGCCTCTTTCTAAACTTCCTTTTTTTTTCAAACAATGGCATCATCATTCCTCCCATTCCAAGTTAACCTTGGGTATAACACTCAGTTCCTTATTCTCCCTTATCCACTCAGCTGCCAAATCTTGCTGCTGCTTCTTTCCCCAAAACTCTTGCATCTATGTCTTTCTGCTCATTTACAGGGCCACAGCCTTACTTCAATGCCTTGCCACATCTCATTTGCTCTATTGCAATAGTTTCCTAATTACTTTCTCCGTGTGGTATTTCTCTCTCCTCTCCAATCCAGGCTTCATAGAGCTACCAAAATGATATTATCAAACCAAAGAAGAGATCATGCCACTCTCTTGTTCACTATATTCTAGTAACTCCTTGTTACCTGTGGAATCAAGTATTAAATGTCTTGAATAGTCATTGAAATCACTTTGTAACTGGCTCCAACATGCCTTTCTAGACTTATTATACATCCATCCATTTCATGCCCTCGTCTGCCATCCAGATGGATTGCCCTTCTTGTGCTTTGCTTCTACAGGATTCTTTCTCAGATCTCCATGACTTCACCTGGGCTGTTACCATTCCTCTACTGCACTCTTACCTCCTTGTCTCTTGCTCCTTTTAATTCCCAGTTTTCTTCAAAGCTCTACTCATGTGCCATTTGAGTTCTGAAGTATTTCTTGATTCCTCCTGCAGCTAGAGCTTTTTGGGGGGATATCTTGTATTTGTCCTCAATCTCTTGGTACATGTACATGTTATTTTCCTGATGGAATGTAAATTCCTTGGGGGGCAGAGACTGTTACATTTTTGTATTTTTTTTGTATTTGTTTTTCCAGAACCTAGCACAATACCTGGCATATCATAGGCATTTATTAAATTCTTGACTGATTACTGAAATGGCTCTGAGGGGTTAAATAGTCTAATTTCTAAGGGATCGGTATTCTGGGATTCCTCCTATACATCTCTGCTTGAACACTTGCAGTAATAGGAGTACAATAGAATGATAGGAAGCTCGTTACTTTAGAATACTTTAGAATACTTAGAATAGATCTGATTTAATTTTTAGACAGTTTTCCCTCTGTTGTGAATCAAAATCTGACCCTTAACTTTGATCCATTGATCCACTACTCCCCCCTCTGAACCCTAAGGTTCATGTTCCATATGACTCTTCTTCAAATATTTAAAGATTCCATTAAATCTTCTTTCATTCCCAGGTAGAATTCTTCTGGCCACAGTTTTTTTTCTCCTTATGTTATATGGTTGCCAAGACTCAAATCATACTGATCTCACTCCTCTGAGCATGACTCCATTTATCAATGTCTTTCCTAAAACAAATATTCAGTATTGAATATAATGCTTTTGTAATAAGTGCAAAGTACAATGAGATTATTAAATCCTTTTTTTCTGGACATGACATTTCTGGGAATTCAGATTAATATTATGCATTATTTTTTATTTAAAATTTTTATCTTGTTTTTGACTTTTGTCTTTATATTCTTCTATTCACTTTTATGATACACCCTTTCTTACTTGCTTATCCAACAATCTCAAAGGTTATTATTATTTACATATTAATTTTAGTATCCTATATGATCTTTTGCTGCACTCAATTTACATAACTTGATCTTGAGTTCACAAGATTTTGACATCATGAAACCATATTTTTATCACATTGGCTATTAAATGTACCTTTAATATATAATCTATTTTTCCAGATCTTGTCTCATTTACAGCTTACAAGCTTACTAAGAGTGTTTCCATTTTATTAAAAAACTTTTAATTTAACAATCTTTGATGAAAATGAACACCTAGATATGTACAATGGAACAGAAAGAATGTTGTGCATGAAATTATGAATCTCCATTATGTAGACCTTGTTTTTCTTTGAAAGTATATAACAGATTCAATTAGCTGTACTTCACTAGAGATCTTCCTCCAGGTTGACATTGATCTGTTAGTCTGATCTTCTGAGGTATAGTTTTTCAATCAGCTATGAATTTATATAATTATAATCCAGCCTCCATTTTGTACACAAATATATCATTAGGGATTCTTCTAAATGCTTTGCTAAAATTCAGATGAACTGTTTCTATAACATATCCTTTATTTAGTAATCCTATTCAAAAAAGAAATGTTAGTTTCACATAATTATATATCAGTTTGAACTCATGTTGGTTCCTAATAATCATTGGTTTCTTTTCTGAATTGTTACAAAATAGCAGATTTATAATTAGCTAGAATTCTGCCCAAGGTTGCTCTGACATTCACTAGCACATACTTCTATAATCAATGTTTTTTTTTTCAGTTTTGGGAAATCAAGACACTATATACATCTCCTTTTGCCCAGGATACCTCAATAATTACTACAAGTAGTTCCAAAATCATACTTGCAAGTTCTTTTGGTACTATCAGATATAATTTGTTTGTCTCTAAAGATCTGAATTAATTTAAAGCAGCAGGAAGATGCATTCTTTGTATCTCTGCATTTATCTGAGACTTAATTGTTTTGCTATTTTTTTTTCATATAATCACATAATGTGAGAGATATAAGGGGTTTCATGAGATTTCCCTGTAGAACATACTTATTATGTCCCCAAACAAGTCATACTTCTTTTGGGTATTCAATGCTTTATAATGCATATGGGAGCAAAATGAAAGTTAAGCAATTCCGATTTCTTTCTGTCATCTTTTAATATTATATCATCTATTAATGGTACTTGACCTATGACTCCTTTCCTCGACTTCTTTCTCTGAACATTCCTTAAAGATTTTTTTTAAAATTGTCATTTTTCTCAAGCCTCCATTCATTATGAACTTTAGCCTTTGGGGTATTTATAGCTGTTCTAAGTCACTCTTTCCTACATATCCTTGGTCATGTCTCAATCAATATTTTTACATACTTCGATTTGTGATTTTATCAATGTGGACAGTCCCTTTATTTCAAGTTGTAAAATAACTACCAAGCCTCCTCATCCTCTTTGATCCTTGATTATATCTTTGCATAAGCCTCCATAGAAAATATAACTAATAGACTAGAAATATTTTTCCAGTTCTTTTAATGTTTCATGGATACCATTATGTCCTGGCATTATTGATCTCTTACAGTTTATTCTTTCCACAATTTGAACCAAGTTGTCCATTCTGCCTCCTTTCAAATACATATACATTTTTACATGAGGGTCCATGTCGTTGTTGTTGATATGTTGAAGCCTATTTAAAAACACCATCACGGGGGCAGCTGGGTGGCTCAGTGGATTGAGAGCCAGGCCTAGAGATGGGACATCCTGGGATCAAATCTAGTCTCAGACACTTCCTAGCTGTGTGACCTGGGCAAGTCACTCAACCCTCATTGCCTGGCCCATATTGCTCTTCTGCCATAGAACCAATGCACAGTAATGATTCCAAGACAGAAGGTAAAGATTTAAACAAACAAAACAACAACAACAACAAAAACCCCACACCATCAGGCATCATACTACTGTCCTTTCAGTCATATTCACTTTAAAAATTTTTCTGGGACCGTATTATTCCATAAAGTCACAGTCATAAAATATCAACAAAAGAATATCTTTGCATCCATCCTTTATAAATTTAAACCTAATCAAGAATTCTTTTTGGCTTTAATGGTGTCTTTAAATGCCTTTCCTCTTTCTTATTCTCAAGTTCTTTTGTGACTATATCATTAGGATTGCATTTTTAAAGTCTTTTTTTTTAAGCTTCTATAAGCTTCTAAAAGTGAGTTGAATTGCCAGGATCCCATCTCTTTTATTGAATCATAGAATAATAGAAGGTTAGAGGTCAAGAGACCAGAGAAATCATCTAATACAAATCCTTCATTTCACAGATGAGGAAACTGAGACCCAAAGAGAATAAGTGATTTATTTAAGGCCATATAGATTTATGAACTTTTTGAAGTAGTTCAGATGGGGTTATAATTGCAGATAAATATTTCCCTGATAATGAAGGATTATTAAATCAAGGGAGCACCTATTCATTTCTCCTTTTCCCCTAGTTGTAATGAAAGGCACATATGGCTACATGAGGAATGTCTTTTACATCTGTTTAAAAATCTAGTTTTGTTCTACTTAATTCATTAAAAATATTCAGCTCCTTTAAAACTCAGATAAAATCCTGCAGATTACTAAAGAAATACCAGGTCAGTGAGTACATATAGCCAATAATGTAGAAAACAATTATTGAGCAGAGATAAAGGAATTCATTGAATAACTTAGCAAGAATGGTTGACAGGGAGGCTTCTTGATTTGTAAAAGGATGTTCACATGAATGGATATGCAACATGATATGACTATAATCTCCCTTTTGCAACCTTGAAGATGCCTGTGGTGCCTAAAGCCAGCTTCAACTTTGTGAAAAGGGATAGAAAGGGTTTACATTCTTATGCAGAAGGATTGTTCAAAAAATAAATGAAACCTCTGAACACTGAAAAAAAAAGCCCTTTCTCAGATGAATTCTTAGGTAGCAGTAAAAGCTCTGACCTGCCAGAGAAACATCAGAGGCTGGAATAATTCTGGCAAGGGCTTTTGACATCAAAGCTATTCTGAAGCAGGAATATATTACATAGAGACATGGATTTCTGAATATAAGAAAACTTTCCAGATAGACTGTCTACTTTGTCTTTGCAAGAAAAACTAGGGCTAGATAAAGCAGCGATTAATAATGGTTGAACATTTAAGGTCCCCTTTGGATCACTGATTCCATAACTCTAAATTTCAACAGAAAGGAAGATATCTAATCAGAGAAATCGATGGTTCTAAGTGTGTTTTTTTTTTATCACAAATGAAATAAGATAGGGCCACCAGTTCTACATTATGAATCAGTAAATGGAGAACAAAGATAAGTTGTCCCAATTCCATGAGATAAATTTGAGGCCACCTGGGTTGAATGAAGTTTAGAACCAAAAAATAGTCTCTGCCTCCAGACAGAGTTTCTCAATAGATCCTAAGGGCTCTCTGGGATACTTCAGTACCAGATCCTGCCCAATTAACTTCCTTTCAAAAACCCTGGAGCTATAGTATATACCCTAAGAAAACCTCTCTGATCTCACCTGACTTTGATCCTTCCTTCTCTTTCCTGCCAGCAACTGGGTATAAATGTACTGATTTACTATCAATTTATCTACATAATTTCACAATTGTTACATTATTGTAATAGCTGATGAAAGAATTTGAATGAAAGAGATGAACTTATTTATCTGTTTCTTTGCCATTATTATAATAGTGAGATAGTCCATTATTATCACCATTAGATAGTAGCTGCTATAAGGTTAATGCTTAGGCTCTATTTTGCTTTTTAATTCCTATGGCATCTAAAGTACTCTATAACTCAAAATAATAATTTATTTTTAATTCATCAAGTATTGTTTAATTGCTGCCTATGGTTAAAGTTGCAGTTAGAGATGGGGGACAAGGACACATGGAGAGATAAATGAGTATTCTTGTCCTTGAGGAGTTTATAGTCTAATAACAAGGACTTGAAATGTAAACAAATAACTATGATAAAAAGCTGAAGTCTTAAGAGAAAAAGCTAGAACTAAACCAAGTATTAGAGGACATCAGAGGAGAGGGGAGAGAGAGAGAGAGAGAGACAGAGACAGAGACAGAGACAGAGACAGAGACAGAGACAGAAAGAGAGAGAGAGAGAGATCTTTCATTTGAAAGAAGGTGCTTAAGGAAAGCCTGTTTCATGAGTTATGTTTTTAATTCCATTTTTTTCATAAAATGGAAATCACTTTTCAAGTTTAAAATCTTAAAAAGACATAAATGTTTCCTCTCACTGCCTAAGTATGAATGCATTAGATGAAACTCAGAAAAACAGAAAGTGGACAGATCCCTACAACTAGTTGAAAACAGAACTCGGGTTTATTATTTTCCATGTTAACTCCCGCTGAACACAAATTCACACAAATGGTTGTTTTTTTAACCTCCAGTAATGTAGTTTAGTAAACACTAAAGAGTAATGCATCACTCTTCTTTTCTAGTTCTTCTTCTTAGTTAATAAAGCTAGTCTGATCAGCAATCCAGTTGACCCTTCCTTCTAAATCTCTCCAGCTGCTTTTGCATGCTAATTGAATTGTCAACAACAAACAAAGAGAAGCAAGCACTTTAAGCTACCATTGCTGGCTACAGAAACTTTGTAAAAGGCTGCCTGCTGTTTCTCCCAAGTATGCATGAAAGGCAATTAAGAAAAGTCCTGTCCAGCCCTGCAGTCTGCTAAATCAAGGCTGAGCTGTGTGTTGAAACTGACAAGACACACAAAACCCCTGCAAATCTCAGGACAAAACTGGCTGCAATTGTCCTCAGAACAATGTGTGGCCCAATTAATGGGAAAGCACTTAACTCGAAGTTAAATGGTTCTCTTGCCTTTTGCCCTGTAAACTGGTGTCTAGCCTTAAAGCTCGAGAGCTTCTTTTACTGAGGCAGGAGAAGTACAATGCATTGGGTATGAACTGGTCTGATAACTTTACCAATCTCGGGCTAAGAGTTAATACTAAAAATGTATGCTGAATGAATACATACCACTCTGGGGCCTCTTTTGCTATAATTGTGAAAAAGTTGGGCAATTCCCACATGGCTGTTGCACAAAGGAAGTGTACAGCCTGTGGGGATGGACTCCTGAGAGGCACAATAGCCCCCCTGGACACCAGCAAAACTTGTAGAAACCAAAATCTAGATGTTGTAAAGATGCTGCGGCAGTCATGTGACTAAGGTTAAACCACTGAATGAAGTCAATTCCCCTCTTTTACTGGCCTTCATTTTTGCATATAGCTTTTGTTGGCAGCATTTTAAGTTATCTCAGTTGATAAAAGGCATCTTCTGGGGCTTGTGGAATACATTTTAACTTTTTGTTATAAAATACCATTGTTGTTATAAAATATCAACTCCACTCTTACAGTTGAAGCTGCTAAACACATCCCAGTTTTTATGTGCTACTGAAATAACCTCTGCTAGTAAATATATATGTCTCTATGGACAATTTTATTTTGGCTTCTCAGTGCTGCTCTGTGGAGCCTTAAAAAAAGGCTCAGTACCTTTTGGAGCTCAGCCAAGCAGAGTTAATGTAGTACTTTGGAGGCACTTGCTTCTCTCATGTAGGGACTCCACAAAAGTTGCCCTAGACTCATGGCACTCTCTAGGTCTATAGCCACTCAATAATCACAGCACACAAGGCTTCACTGGTATGTTTACATTTCATGATGAAAATTTGGACAAGGTAAAGGCATTTAAAGAAATAGTATAGTAAGAAAAATAGCAATAATGAATCTTCTCCATCAACCTGGGATACACTGTTCCATAAATATCAACACTATCAATGGGAATAAGGAATATTTTTAGAGAAGATATAGGCAAAGGCAATGTGAAGGGAATGCATGTGGCCAGGCTATATGCACGAACTAACAGGTTGTAAAGATTAAAATTTAGGGGAGACTGAGGCAGGTAGAAATTAGTTTCTCTCTGCAAGGAGTATTATATTTTTATGAGGTTTATTAAAGATTAAGGATTAAAGAAAATACAGGATAAGAAACACATGCCTAGGCCAGAGAGGCCTAGACAAGATAATCTCACATCATGGAAGAGACACGTCTGCTCCAAAACGGAAATCCAAAAGAGAGACCCAAAAGCTTTTGCAGTCAGGTTAAATACCTTCTTGATCTTGGCCCAGGTGAGATTACAATGCATTCTGGGGAAGTGGAGCAAAGGCTTGTGGGGATTGAAGTCCTGGGTTCCAGTCCATTTTTACAGGGTTACTGATGTCTGATGCTGTGGGGTCACTGATATCTTCTGATCATGTCTTTACATCCCTTCTGTTGGACTTCCACCCTCCTGATTTCATATAACATGTAGATTCTGTTAGGCATTGCTCTCTAATCATTTGGTGGTCATGATTAGCTGCTGCTCTGCTAGGCACATGGTTATGGAGAGCTGCTTCCTGTTTCCAACTTTAGCTGAGTTATCTATCACCTAAGGGGCTACAGAAGAGGAGACTCAACCATATTTCTTTCAGTTAATGCCCAGGAGCATAGATTCCAGCTCTTTTGGTGAGGGAAGAAGGCTTTTTGTACATCCATTATCAGACTAAGAAAAATGTTCAGCTACCTGTCTATTGCAAGAAAGATCTGCCACTTCTCAGACGGTTGACATGGGCATTGTACCCCCCAAAGCTCAGGCAAACCATAATCAGGAAAATTCTTTTGTTCCCTTATATCCTCATGACTCCTAGCATAAAAACATCCAAGGACTCTGAGATAATTGCCCTCCTTTGATCCTCCTTTAGATTTAAGATGGACAAAAAGATGCACCTCCAGGATACACCTCAATTCTATCAGGCTACATCTCAGATATCTGTCTGTTCCCTAAAACTAAGGAATCTTTCATGAGGGTCATTCCCTATGTCTCCAGGCAGACCCCAGTCAGATGAATCCCCCCCCCCCCCACACACACACAGAATGCCTGAGTGGCTACCCTTCTAGAGTCACATCTACACTATGACACAGCATTTATTGTAATTGTATAAAATCCCCAGAATTGATGGGTTCTGGGAGTAGCTTCCCATCTTGCTGTTCCACCTGTACTATCCTCTGGTCATTCTCAACATCACTTTCTAAATTAATAAATTTCTTTTTTTATTTTTAAGCTAAGTTTTGGAGTCTTGCATTCTTGCAGAAAGGTTCTTCCTGAACCCAAGGGGTGCACCTCTTCACCCCCACAACACGGTAACTGTGTGTGGCTTTTCCTTCCAGAAGAATAGAACACAAAATAGTGAATTAAGTTTTGCCTCTGTGTATGTGTGAGTGTGTGTGATTAAGCCTTAACTGAAGTCCACTATCTCAGACAACTATCTGACATAGGGTTAGAAATTACTTATAGTTCATACAAATCTTTATGGAGATACTATATTGAAAAATACATTTGAGGAGGGAGGCTGGTGCTTTTTCAAAAGAGCTCCATAAGGACTGTGTATCTGTTCCTGTATTTTTTTCTTTGATCCCTCAGCATCTTGAGATCTCCATAAATGAGCAAGAATAAAACTTCAGGTAGATTTTTTTCTCAGGTACTCCTCCCACTTTAATTCTTTGTGCCTCTCTCTCTCTCTCTCTCTCTCTCTCTCTCTCTCTCTCTATATATATATATATATATATATATATATATATATATATACACACACACACACACACACACACACACACACACACATAAACACACACATACACATATATATTCAACAGTAGGGCCCATAGTCTTTGATTTGCCATATATAGGACTTTGCTATAAAAAAGGACCCCAAGGCAATCCAATGAATTATTTACATTAGGTATAAACAAAATTTTTCTTTAATGAGCTAGATAGTAAATATTTAAGCTTCATAGGCCAAAAGGCAAAACTGAGGATATTATGTAGGTACTTATATAAAAGAGAAAAAACAAATTTCCACAAATTTTTATTGAAAAATTCAAGTAATAATAATTTTAAGTGAGTGCAATTTTTCTGATTGTTGTTCAGTCATGGACAATTTTTTGTGAAACAGGTCTAGTAATGATAAGAATTGAATATTTTGGGGAGATAACATATCACTTGGGATTCAAAGTTAATGTTCTCTATCATTAAAATTGATTGCTAATGTTTATCTGTTAATGCTGATCTGTAATGCGATTTCATATATTTCATCTTTGAAAATATCCCTTCACACAGATAGGTACTGCCAAACCTTGATATTAATCCATAAGCATATGGCTTTAAATGAACATATTCATTGCTTAGAAAGCATTTGAAAGGGGGCAGCTGGGTGGCCCAGTGAATTGAGAGCCATGTCTAAGGAGGTCATATGTTCAAATCTAGCCTTGAGACTCTCCCTAGGTGTGACCCTGGGCAAGTCACTTAACCCCCATTGCCTAGCCCTTACCACTCTCCTGCCTGAGGACCAATACGCGGTATTGACTCTAAGAAGGAAAGTAATGTTTTTTTTTTTTTAAAAAAGAAAGCATTTGTAGAATTCAATTAGAATCTTCTCTTGATTCTGCCTTTTAGTGGTTTACTACAATGTAAATAAACGCTTCCAATTGTACAGTTAAGTGGATTTTTAATGTGGAAATTTTTTTTGTATTTGCATCAGGGTTTGAAAAATAACTGGCTGGAACTGTAGTTTGAGATTTGAAAAAATATCTACTGGACATTTGTGTAGAAATCAAGGTCTTGCTTCTTGTTTTAACTTCTAACAACACAGGAAGTATATTGCTTGACATTTCTGATTTAAACAGCATTAGATGTCACAGAGCACTGACTTGCTTTGTAATCTTAGATGGAATTCATTAAGAAACATCAATTCTGCAGCAAAAACTAGCTTCCAAAGACTTTTAGTGGTTGAAGGCGGCTCTTTCAGAAAAAATTCAATATTAGTCTTAAGCTCCAAAAACTGTAGAATTACTTTTTTTCTCTTCTTTTCTTGTCATGATGGGTATGTACTAGTAATAAAAAAATAAAATGTTACCACACTAGTAGTAAAAAAATGTCAAAGTCTAGGGATATGAGAGTATGCAGCATTTGAAATGTTAAATTATAATTATATCCCTATGATTTGTAGTTCTCCCAGCAGGGTATGAAATAATGAGCGCCATATACTGTCTGTCACAACTACTCAGCTCTGCCATTATATAGTGAAAATGGCTATAAATAATAAATTTATAGAGTCATGAGCATATCCATTCCAGTTAAACCTTATTTATGAACACTGAAGTTTTATTTCATATAATTTTAATATATCATGAAACCTTTTTCTACTGTTCTTTTTTCAAACATTTAAAAATACAAAAGTCATTCTCAGTTTTCAGGCCATATAAAAAGAGGTGGTGGTCTGGATTTGTCCACAGGTCATAGTTTTGCCAATCCTGCATATAGTGTCATTTGATTCTTATAATATTCTTGCAAGGCAAATAGTATACAAATGCTACCTCATATCTTAGCATATGTGTGAATGTGTTCCTGGGTGGGGCTAATAAATAAAATAAATAAGCATGTATTAAAAGCCTAGTAAAAGTACTGAAGAGTTTTATAAATATTATATATTTTGAACCTCATAACCCCGGAAAATAGATGCTATTAGGATCTCCATTTTATAGTTGAGTAAACCAAGGCACTGGTTAAATGACTTGCACAGGGTCATATAACTAGTAGGTATTTGAGGATGGATTTGAAATAAAAATTTTTCTGATTCCAGGTCCTGTATCCTTATCCACTGTGTCATTTAGTTGAAAACACAAAATTCTCTAAAATGCAGCAAAAGGGGGCATTGGTTTTGGAATTAGAAGATCCAGACTCAAATTCCAGCACTGTGGTTTCCCTTCTGTGCTTTTAGTAAAATCATTTGATTCCTCTAGGCTTCAGTTTACTTATCTATAAAACCATTTAATAGAATTTCCAGAGGTTATGCTCCCTTGACATAACCTTTGAGAAACAAGTCTCATACTGATGGGCTTGGAGGACACATTGAAGTTTTTTTTTCCTCTTTATTTTTCTTGCTTCCCCCCAGTACATGGTCAATGCAGAAATATGCTTTGCATGACTTCATATGTACAATGGATATCATATTTCTTGCCTTCTTAGTGAGTGGGTGGGGTGGATGGATGTAAGGAGAGAATTTGGAATTGAAAATAAAAATAAAATTTTAAAAATGGAGACAGAAGACTGAATGACTACTTGGAGGAATTTATACCATTTCTAGATGGTGTAAAAGGTTGATCTGAATAGCCAGTGTTAGATTAAGGTATCAATGAAGAGAGGAATAAACCTAGACATTGCAATGGGAAAAAGAGAGAGGGAGAGAGAGAGAGGGAGAGAGAGGGAGAGAGAGAGGGAGAGAGAGAGAGAGAGAGAGAGAGAGAGAGAGAGAGAGAGAGAGAGAGAGAGAAATAAGGCTTACCATCACTACTACAGGATAAGGCATCAGAGTAGCCTCATAGCATTAAGAGTTTGAAGGGACCTTAAAGCTCACTTCCTGTATCCCCAGGAGTCCTCTGGGATCAACTGGTTGAGGTTATTCCAATTATCTGGGGCCCACTCTCATCCCAGTAGAGAACCAAATTACCCCAAGGTATTGTACTGCAAGAAAAGAAAAGAAAAATTTCCTCCCACACCTACATGTGCCCATATTCAGATTAACAAGTCATGCTTCTTCAATATGTGTGTAAGAACAAAATCCACTTTAACCCAGGAAATGGTATATGCTGGGAACATAGTTGAAACTTGCAGGAATCCCTTTTAAAGAGTAAGATTATGAAAAGCTTAGAGTAATGGAAATAAACATGCAGAAATTTAAAGATTGCATAAACATTGGAGTTGTTCAACATATTAAGTTGCTTCCTATGACAGCAAGACTCACCAGATATTTTCCAATGAATAGTGAAAAACTACAAGTCCATTTTGGTTTGAATTAAATTAATTTAAATATTTCAAATTCTGTAATGTAAATTTATCAGGTAGGATATGAAAGCAAAGTTCTTTGCAAACCTAAAATCCTTTACTAGGTTAGCTATTATTATTGTTATTAATAATTCACCAATTTGGTTTTTGTATGATGCTCCTATAGGCAAAAGTATTTTTACCCTAATGAATCTCAATTTTTTAATTGATAAACTTAATCACCTAACTTTTTTCCTTTTTAAATGGTTATTTTGAAAGTGGATCTGAAGTGCTTTCATTGACACAGCAGTAGTCCTTGTTTAATTAAAACACACATGAAGATTAGGCTATTTTCTTTTATGCCTCTATTTTTACTAAGTCAAGGATATGTCCTCAGAAATGCCTTCGAACTTCAGTTTCTGCCTTCCTTAACGTACCTAGGCAAATAAATTAGTTGCCTGCAAGAACATTCAGGCAAACGTCACACAAGGGTCGCTTCAAACTGCAGAGCTAAGTCTGGGTTGGAATAATTTTGATCTCTTTCAGAATGATTGCAATTGCAATTCAATATTTACATTCCCCTCCTCCCCAAATACCCAGCATGATATTGAAGAACATAACATACACAGAGAGCATTGATTTTTAATCCAACAAAGTAGGTCAAATATTTTGCCATGTTGAAAGATGGTAAAACTAAGTTGTATAAAAACTGTTTTGTCATTTTTGCTTCCCCATAAATGTCAATTTTATGGAAAAAGGAAAACATAAATATTCTAAAACATAAAGTCACGTCACCTCTTTTACCTTGACTATACAATGAGGGGATTGGACTAGATGACATTTAAAGCCCCTTCCATACTTAAGTCAATGATGCTCTGATCTCTTCGAATATTGCTGTTCTTGCTTAGACCTTTGAAATATTTGCAAAATGTGAGGCAAATAACAGTTGTTGTTTTTTAAAGTCTCTATAGAATGACTGTTCCTTCTGTGTTGAGGGGACTGTTTCCAATTGCTGGAAGAAAGCTTGCTGGGTACTTTGCTTTTCCCCTTGGCCTCTGAGGAGAAGATGGAACTGCTGTGAGTAATTTTAAAAATATTCAGACACTCAGATAAAGGTTAGCAAGGGGGAAAGAATCAGATAGCAGGAGACATTGCCTCTAAATGTTTTTGGCCACTCCAGTTTTGTTCAAGGTTAGGCTAGAATTCCTTCATCTGCTGAGTTCCACGGGATAGTAAATACTCCCAGCTGCCCTCAATTATTTGCCCTCCCTGTGGTAAATTGAAAAACTTGTAATCACTGTTAATTTGGTAGAAATTGATTGAGTATGACATGAAATACAATTTACTGACTACAATAGCTCTTTAGAGATCTCCCAGTCTGGCTGAACATGTGCACTACTTGCCGACTAGTTTCTATATGCATAAGGCTGAAATTAAACTTGGGTCACATTTTATTGCTTGAAATCTGGGGCAAAGGAAGATCTGAGTAAGACTTGTATAAAATTAGGAAGCCTTTTATTGAGCTTGCAAAAATGTTCTGAGGATGATGATAGACTTAGAGTTGGAAGGGACCTTCTACAGATCATCTATTCCACCTCTCTCATTTTACAGATGAGGAAACCGAGGCCTGGAAAGTTTATGTGACCAACATTATACATGAAAGGAGAATTTGACTTGAGATCCTCTGATTCCAGATGCAATACTCTTTCTACTCTACCAATAGTGTTTGGTGGAAAGCAAACACACGAGAAAAGATATTTAATAGTCAGATTCCATCAGTTCTTCCCATACAAATAGTGTATATTCCATGAAAGTGATATTGGTAGGTATTTTTATCCATCTCTGCCATAAAAGAAAATGTTCCTTTACTATATCTTGATTGTGCAATCAAGGAAATTGAACCAAATGGGAACCAGTGCAAAACTCAGGTAATCAGGATGAGTTGAGGTATATTGGACATCAAATAAATCGAATGTGGCATATTTAGAAACTTTATTTTTAAATCTTGCAGAAGTGTATAACTTCCTATAATTGCATCTGGGTTTAATATATTTCTGATTCCTGGAGCAATCTTCTTTTTTTCCTTTGAGGGTAAAGGGAACGAAGGATTCGAGTTATGGTGTAGTACCTAGCACTTGGGATGATTTCGGACTAGGGGTTATTCAATAAATGTCTAGTGAATGAACATTAAGTGTTCACATTTCAGAAACAAAAACACCTCTCCGGATAATTACCAAGCTTGCTGAAATTCAAGGTTAAGAAATTGAATTTCAGGTTGACTCTTCTTCAATAATACTTTTACTCACTCCTCCTTACCCTCAAGATATCATAAGGTATAGATTTCATAAAAATTCTCAGCAAGTGACTTCTATAAATATCCATTTTGTCAGTGTGGTCTCGTAACTTGGTGTCATGTTATAGCTCTGTCCATCTTGGGGTAAGTTGTTACACCTTTGTATGCCTCAGTTTCCCCGCTTAAGATGAAAGATTTGGACTCAAACTTGTGGACCCTTCTAACTCTAACATTCTATGTTATTAATGTTATAAGCATGAAAACAGATGTGTTTTCACCTTAAGGGCAGACTTGGTGTCTTTATTTTATGTTCACTTAGCCCACTGTGAGCATATAATAAATATTAAAAATATTTTACTGTTGCTGGGCATGGAGACAAATTGGCACTCATCATCTCTAGAACTACCACATGCCATTTAGCTGTTTTCTCAGAATTGGCATTTGGCAACAGTTAAACAACCGGATACCATATTGGACTTTGGCTAATTTAATTGTCAGAAACACATTAAGGTACTTTTTTGCAATCCAGATTCAAACACTGAATCTTGAATGAATTTTTTGACCGGATTCCCCCAGGTCACTAAGATGGCATTTCTTGTATGTTATAGATTGCACTAAACTGAGGACATCTCCATCGAGGGAAATCGTCTGCCCATAACCAAGGTGGAACCAAGGAGTAGGTATATAGCTGGGTATGTTATCTAATGCTTCTTGCTTCTCTAATGAACCACAAAAACCAATTTCTTGTTTCCACTTGGAAAATTGGAAAATGTGTTTTTTCCATTGTCTATTTTGGTGTTTCTGAAATTAAAGTGGAAAAAATGGCATGATGAGGTGGCATAATACTTACACCCACACCCTGTCTCTGCCTTTCCTCCCTACTCTAGTCAAGAAAGTATCCAACACTTACTACTATTAATAAAAACTGTATAAAATGATGCTTTTGTCTGTAGACAGAGTGGCAGAGCTGGGGCTAATACCTACATATCCTAATCCATTGCTTCTGTTCTCTATATGTAGCAGTCCACACCTATCTAGGGACAAGGGAAACAGAATGTAAAGATTGTCTTAGAAGAGAGCATGCTCAGTCTTGCGCATGGCCAGGAAAGCCTCTGACCCTTGACCCCAGCTTCCCCCAGGTTGAGCAGGAAAACAGGTTTCTTTGTGCTCACCTGGCTAAGAGAAACCACACCTATACCTTGTCATTAACCAATGATAATCATCCCCATGTATTGTGTATATTTGCATATCAAAGAGATTAAATACAGGGCCACAGCAAGTTCTACCCTCTCTTCCTCTCTTGGATCTTAGCTCTCACTGATGTCTGTCCTTGTTCTGACCAAGCTCCATCTTTAATTCCTTTCCTTATCTACCTCTCCCACCTGCTACCTGGCTTTTTAGCCAGGCACTCTCTTTTCTCTATCATGTCTCCGACCTGTGTGGTATTAATTGTGGATCTCAGGATGGATCATGCCTCTGCGACATCCTAAAGATCGGGGTTATGCTGTGGCCCTATTATAACCAATAAGGCCTGGTTTGTGACTCATTTCTGCCACCTCATATCTATAACTTGGCTCCACCACGCCCCTTGGGGTATCCAAAACTTCTATCCTTTTTCTATCCTTCTACCTTGAGGCTTCTCGCGGGTTCGGGGAGCCTCACCATACCCCCCTCCCCCCATTTTAACACTTTAGGTAAAGACTTGAGGGTTAAAATGGGGCAATGACAGTAACCCGGAGCATCTGCCTAAAGAATTTGCTTTTTGACATAGGAGAGAGTATTAAGTGAAAATCAGCAAAAAAAGTGTACTTAGGTCATCCCAAGTGCCTCATGACCCTTTCAATGATTCTCCTTAATCTAGGAGAAATATCATTGTTCTTGCTTCTCTGTCAGCAATGCTAGTATTGATTATCTAGAGGAGATAAGACCTTACCCTATCTGGGTTAGCTTTCATTACAATAAGCAAAGATTATTTCAAGATTAAGTCTGTAAATTTATCTAAAAATCCCAAGTATTATGTGCCAGCCATTGTTTCATGTTTAGAAACAATTTTTGTTGGGTTTGCATTCAATGGGTTTACTTGGTATCTTACAATGGAAAGTCATTGGTGCAGAATTGTTTTAGTTGTACCAGTTGAGATCAAGGTGGTAATGATGATAACAATAGCTATAGTGAACATTTATTTAGCACTTGCTATGTGCTAGACCCTGTGCTAAGCCCTTTATAATTATTAGCTTGTTTGATCCTCAGAATAACCCTGGAAAATGCTATTATTATATCCATTTTATTGATGAGAAAATTGAGACAAATAGTGGTTAAATGGCTAAACTCTGGTCTCTTGTCTCCAAGCCCGGATACTCTATACACTGTGCCACCTAGTTGCTCTAGGCATGGGGGACATCCAGGGAAAAGGGATGGAAAGAAGAGATGTTAGGTCTGAAAAAAACAAAATAGGTCAGTGTAGCTGGATACTAGAGGTTGTAGAGACAAGTAAGGGATAAAAATGCTGGAGGGATACAGAAATTTTTAAATGCCAAATAGAAGAGTTTTACCTGGAGGCACTAGGGAGCCATTGGAGTTCACTGAGCAGAGTAGTGACATGGTTAGAGCACTGCTTTAAAAAAATCAGCTTGGAACTATGCTCAAAGAGCTTTAAAACTCTGCATAACCTTTGATCCAGCCATACCACTACTAGGTCTTCATCCCAAAGAGATTTCAAAAAAGGAAACAGGACCAATTCATACAAAAATATTTATGCAGCTCTTTTTGTGGTGGCAAAGAATAGGAAATTGAGCAGATGCTCATCAATTAGGGGGAATAGCTGAACAAATTGTGGTATATAATTGTGATGGAGTACTATTGTATAATAAGAAATGATGAACAGGATGATTTCAGAAAAACCTGGAAAGACATGAAACTATACAAAATGAAGTAAGCAGAGCCAAGAGAACATTATACACAGCAACAGCAATATTGTATGATTAATAATTGTGAACAACTGAGCTATTCTTAGCAATAGAGTTATCCAAGACAATCCAAAGACTCACCATGAAAAATTTGCTTCCAGAGAAAGAACTGATGGGGTATGAATGCAGCCCCAAACATACTTTGTTTCACTTTTTTATTCATTTTTTTGTTCAAGATCTTTCCCACAAAATGCAGAATAATATGAAAAAATGTTTTACATGATTACACATGTAAAATCATTATAAGATTATTTACCATCTCAGAGAAGGAGGAGGGAAGAGAATTTGGAACTTAAAATTTTTTTAAAAATGCTAAAATTGTTTTTACATGTAACTTGGAAGAAAATAAAATATAATTTTAAAATAAATGCTATTAAAACTAAAGAAACACCCCCCCCAAAAAAAACTAAAATAAAAATCACTTTGGCAACTGAAATGAATTGGAATGGGGAGAGGTAAGGTAGGGAAACAATTTTGGAGGTTATTATAGTAACCAGGTTAGACAAGTTGAAAACTAGGGTTGTTCTAGGAATGGAGAGAAGAGAATATATACATGAAAGCTCTTAAAAAAATAAAAACCCTTGGGGGCAACTAGAGGCTCAGTGGGTGAAGAGTCAGGCCTAGAGATGAAAAGTCCTGGGTTCAAATCTAGCCTCAGACACTTTATAGCTGTGTGACCCTGGGCAAGTCACTTAACCCCTATTGTCTATGTATTGGTTCTAAGGCAGACAAGTGGTAAGGGCTAGGCCAGCCTTGCTCATGGCTTCAAGGGTCCTCAGTTAGGTGTGATGATGAAGGCGTAAATGAGTGATAGAAGACAGCTATGTGTGTGTATCAGCCTGGGGCCAAGCTTTGCATGGAATTGCTTCACCAGGCTGTGACAAGGGAATCACTTTAAAAGACTGATATATATTAATTTAAGGTCGCCAAGGAATTCAGCTATGTAATTCCTAAATGAAAAACTCAAGTCAGCCGTCAGCCTTTTTTGGAGTTTAATTACAATAGGAGGAAGAAAGGAATTAGAGATAGAGAGAGAGAAAAAGGGAGAGAAGGGAATAGGGCTTAAATACCCCTTCTGTTTAGGCTGGGCCAAAAGGCCCAAGCCCTTAGATAGCTGGGGCAAAGAAAAGAGATCAGTCCCTATTACTCACGTGTCCAAAATGGAGAAACAGTTTCAGGGGCCCCCACCTTCAGCTTCCTTCAGAGCAAGCTTCTCAGAGTACACTCCCACTACTCCGACCAACTCCTCAACCACACCACCACGAGTCTTCAGACCCCCCTGATCTTTAAGGAAACCATCCAAGTTGCCTCCCCTCAGTTCTCACATCTACCAATCACTGTCCATCAATTTCCCTGTGCCAATGGAGGCTCTAGCTTAACCCAGGACCGCCCAGAGGCTTTGCACATGTCTGTTGAAGGTCATATTTTCAAATGATTAAATCTTTGCTCCTTTGCTACAGCCCTTTCTAAATCCTGTTAACCTGAGTAGGGTAGAGATTGGAATAATTAAATTTTGATCTAGGCTGCAGCCCTTACTCAATCCTGTTAGGACTGAATAGGGTGGAGATTGATTCCAAGTATCTCCATTGTATCAATTCTAAAATCAATCATGACTCAAAGAAATTCCTGTTCTATGCTTAAGCATAGGTCAAAGGCCTTTCCATTGTTCAGCAAAAGGTTTCTGTCCTAAAGTAATCTTAAGAAGGGAAGAGAAGGAACCTCCCATGCCAATGGGGTTCCCATTCCAATAGACTATCAGTAAGAAATTTTCCAAGTATGAAATATCCCAATGGTGAAATTTCCAACATTTATAAGTCTAAGGAATTTTGAGGTTTACAAGGCCCAGGGTTGGCTTTTATTTTTATACCCCAATGAATACATATTTTCTTGGCACACAGCTACATTATTCAACATACATATTCAAAACATATAATTGGATAAGTGATACATTAACTTTTAACAAATCATTTGATTAAGATTCTGTGATCATTCTATATACTTATATTGTTACTATTGATTCTGACAGCATACACAAAGTTTTTGCAAAAGATGAATGAATGAGTAGCTAGAGGTCAGTGTTTTCATTAACCTGTGAGGTGCTTGAGCTTGTGGACAATCAAAGAAAATCATTTATTACTTTTAATAAAAATAGATAATCAATCAGAAGTTCTATAAGACAATTGACAAATACTGCAGCCAAGTTGAGGGATCAAAGGGGTAGTAGAAACACAACTCAGTCTTAATATTTAGCTAATCTTATTTCAGTGTTTCATGGGGAGTTTCCAAGATGGATTTTGGTTGGTAAATCAAGTCACTGAAGCATGGTGTACTAAGGCATGGTGTACAAGCCTCTCCCTAGGATGAATGATGTACTGGCTTAGGAGAATTTGTTCTGTACATGGGAGTGGGGGATTTCTGAGCACAGCTTTGTTAGAAGTTATATGCATAAGCAGAAGTTAACCCATGATAGTCTTTTAGGTTTGGTTTTGTAAGTATGATCTTTTGGTGGTATTCTGGGGGAATAATGTGCAAGTATTTTGTTCTCATATTATTTCCATAGCAATTCCATTAGTAAGGAATATTAATGAGAGAAGTCACACGGGGGGGGGGGGGAGTAAGTGGATGTCTCATCTCTTCTGAAGGCCACTTTGCAGCTTCCAGACCCCACCTGTGACCATGTCAGACAGTGTGGGTTTGACAGCTCCCAATAGCATTACATCATTCTTGGGGTATAACTTTCCTATAGAATATTGTTTATGAAAAACCTTTAACCAAAACATTTCTAGGGCACTTCTACAAACCCAATCAATTGAGGAATATTGATAATAACTTAGGGCTATATAGGAATCAGGGGAAAAGAGAGTCTGGGTCAATAGGTCATGACATTACAAAAGCTTCTTTAGTCATCAAAATAATGAACAACTCAAGGATTATTCTGAAGGAATCTTTCAAGAGATGTCTTTACTGAGACAATATTTTTGAGCTTCTATTTTGAGATCCTGCTATGGATCCTGCCATGGAATCCCAGGCAAACTCATAAGCATGTCTTTTCTGACTATTTTTCCTCAGTGGGTCCGATTTGTCTTAAGTTCCTTCACACACTACCTACTTTGCATGATTTTTATACAGAAATTCAAAGTGCTATCTAAATGATGAGACTTTATTAATGGAAGGTTATGTAACTCTAAGTCTTTAACTTCTGATATCTTTTGTTTCCTGGCCATCCCTTGCTACTACCTAGACTACCAGAATAGTCCTCTTAACTAATTAATCTCCTCTACTATATTCTCCAGCATCCAGTTTCCAGGCGTGATGATTTTTTCTTGAATGTTATCTTTGAGAAGATAGTGGCTTAGTTGCAGCAAAAACTGAAACTGCTCTGATAATCCTTTCAAACCAACTCAGAGAAATAGGAATAAAAAACCAACAGCAAAATAGAGTGATGGGGCTCTTCTAGTGAATACAACTTGAAAGGTAGGTAGATAGAATCAATTTTCATGGGATAAGGGGGAACTGGAAGCAAAACTGAACACAAAGGAGTGCTAGCTGACCACCCCCACACCGATTGTTCCAGGTTGTGAGCCTGGGTATAGATTAACTTTTGGATCCAGGGACCCTGGCAACACAAATGTCAGAGCACCCCACACCTCAGACCCACCCCTTAAAGTCCCATGTAATATTTATAGGGAAAATGTGTTTGGGATTGAAGAGCAGGGGATACTGAAGGTTTTGTAACAGGGAATGGAGGAGTTGAAGGGAGAGAGGGAATATGGCTGCTGGTGAGGTAAAAGGAGACAGATGCCCCCTGCCAAGAGGCTATTCTTGAAAAATGGGATTCCTGAGAAATGGGCCACTTATTAGCCTGAGCAGGTAAGCATGGACCCCCTGAGGAACAAGCCTCCCTCCAGACCAAGGTCGCCTAGCAGGGGCCCAATAAATACCATCTATGGTTGAATGGCTTTCTTGAGGTTCAGCTCCTTCTATGTCCACCTGAAATGACAGTCCTCTTATCTGACTGTGGTTATTTAAATAAAGAAGAATTTTAATAATATGTTTTGATTGGGGAAGTATCAGGAAAGAAGGAATCTGGATTTCCCTAGATGAGGTTTGAGTCTCTCAGCTTTTGAGCTGAGGCCAGGCCTTGCAGGATGGTGGAGGGTTTCTTTTATTCCTGTCTATGCTAATCTGTGCTAGTTTTCTTAAGTTCAAAGTCTTTAACAGTAGACAGCAAGAGGAAGAAAAGGTTCTGATCTTCAGAGCTGGTTGGGCCTGTCTCTTCAGGTTGAAGGCCCTAAAGACTGGCCTTACAGTTCAAACTGCTCTCCTTAAGTCCTTTTGTTCACTGACACAATCACAGGAATCTAGATAGAGCACACAATTGGGAAAATCAGGACTAGAGGAACTTCTATCCTGAGACAGAGAGAGAGGCCCCTTCCATTTTGAGGGCTAGAAAGAGAGTCCCTCATGAAACCAACTGTCATTCCCAGTTGCCCCTCCCCCTACCAACTGTCATTCTTGTCAATATCTTCTCTCTAACATTCCAACTGTTTGTTCCACCTGATTGGCAGAAAGTCCAAAACTGGCCTCAGTTTTCCTTTCCACATCCAGGCCCTGGCATAACTCCACAGCAAGACCCAGAAGTCCATAGCATTTTATCCTTTCAAGCCTACACTGTAGTGAAGATCTCACCCCATGGAAAAATAGCTCACAGTGCTGATCTTGCTATCAGCAGAGAAGACAGAATAAGTAACTTTCAGAATTCCTACTTCACAGACCAAAAAAAAAAGCCTGGGAAAGTGAGCAAACATCAAAAGAAACATCTAACCCTAGAAAATTTCTATGGAGACAAAGAGCAAAGCACAGAGTCAATAGGGGACAGTGATATCCTGGTAACTAGATATATAACTTCAAAGAAAAATGGAAATTGGTCTCAAATGATGGAACAACTCTAAAAGGAATTAAAAAATCAAATAAGACAGGTTGAAGAAAAATGGGAAAAATAAATGGAAGTAATACAAAAAGAAAATAGCTTAAAAAGCAAAATGATCAACTGGAAAAAAGAGGCACAAAAATTCAATGAAGAAAATAATTTCTTTAAAAAAAGAATTAATTTGGAAAAAGAGGCAAAAAATATTTAATGAAGAAAAGAGTTCCATGAAATGTAGATGTACCAAATGAAAATGGAGGATCAAAAGGTCACGTAAAAAATTCATTCTTTAAAAATTAGGATTGGGCAAATAGAAGCTAGTGACTTCATGAGACATTAAGAAACAATAAACAAAATCAAAAGAATGAAAAAAACTCGAAGAAAATATGAAATATATCATTACCCAGAAAATGGGTCTAGGAGAGATAATTTAAAAATTATTGGACAAACTGAAAGTCATGCTAAAAAAAGCCTATTCATCACATTACAAGAAATTACCAAATAAGACTGCCCTGATATTCTTGAACAAGAGGGTAAAATAGAAATTTAAAGAATCCACAGATCACCTCCTGCAATCCAGCCCCCAGGAATGTTATAACCAAGTTCAAGAGCTTCTAGGCCAAAAAGAAAATACTGTTGGCAGCTGGAAAGAAACAATTCAAATACCATAGAGCTCCAGTCCAGATTACACAGAATCTTTCAGCTTTTGCATTATAGGACTGGAAGACTTGGAATATGATATTCTGGAGGGCAAGGGAATTGGGTTTATAACCAATTATCACCTATCCATCAAAACTGACTATATTCTTTCAGGGGAAATTATGGTCATTTAATAAAATAGAAGATTTTCAAGGATTTCTGAGGAAAAGACCAGATTGAAACAGAAAATTTGATGCCCACATACAAAATTCAAGAGAAGCATAACAAGGTACATAAGAAAGAGAAAAAAATGCAAGGACTTTGATAAGGCCAAATTGCTTATATTCCTATATGGAAAAAATGATATCTGTAACTCTTAAAAATTAACATTATTCCAGTAGTTAGAAGAAGTGCCTATAAAAAGAGAATATTGTAGTACACTGTTTAGAATATATTTTTTAAAAATCTAGGGGAGAAAAAGAGAATTGTACTAAGAGAAATGGGGAGATAGAAGTATAAAATTGAGTAAATTACACCATATAAAGAGGCACATGCTGGGGAGGGCAGGGTGGGGAATTATTACAGTTAAGGGGAGTATGAGTGGGGTAATAGGCAATATTTAAACCTTATTCTCATTGGAATTGACTCAGAGAGGGAAGGACAGCCAGATTCATTGGGATATAGAATCCTATCTTACCCTATAGAGAAGTAGAAAGGGAATAAGAAAGGGAGTGGTGTGGAGGGGAGAAGTTGAGGGTGGTGATTAAATGCAAAAAATGATGTGGAGGGAAAGAGTGAAAGGAGAAAGGGCAGGATTATAAGAGGAAATTAAGATGGAGGGGAATTCACAGATGGCAATCAAAACTAAATGTAAATGAGATGAACTCAACCATAAAATGGAAGCAGAAAACAGAGTAGATTAAAAACCAGAATCCTACCATATGTTTACAGGAAACTTATTTGAGGCAGGTAGACACACATAGAGTAAAGGTAAGAGGCTGGAGCAAAATCTATTGGGCTTCATCTGAGACAAAAAAAAGCAAGAGTAAAAATCATGATCTCAGAAAAAGCTAAAGCAAAAATAGATCTGATTAAAAGGTAATATAGACAATGAAGTAGTATCAGTACTTAACATATATGCACCAAATAATATATTATTCAGACTTTTAAAGGAGAAACTAAAGGTGCTTAAGGAGGAAATGGACAGTAAAATTTTATTAGTGGGGAAACTCAACCTTCCTCTATCAGAACTAGATAAATTTAATAAAAAAATAAATAAGAACAAAATAAAGGAAGTGAATAAAATTTTAGAAAACTTAGACTCAATAGATAGCTGGAAAAAACTGAATAGGGATAAAAAAGAATATGCCTTTTTTTTCTGAGCATGTTACAGACAAAAGAGTGGTTGCCATAAACTATGACCACGAAAATATGGGTTCAAGATTGTGAATTGCCAAACTGTAAAGATAATTTTTAGTTTCTTGATTTAAATCAAAAATAAGTGGTCGCCATGGGAAAAATTCCCAAATATGAAATACCCAAGTCAGTTGGATTTTATGGAGATTTTAATTAATAGGAATGAAGGAATGAAGGAAGAGAGAGAGAGAGAGAGAGAGAGAGAGAGAGAGAGAGAGAGAGAGAGAGAGAGAGAGAGAGAGAGAGAGAGAGAGAGAGAGAGAGAGGCAGAGGAAATAGTAGGAAAGGGCCTAAGCCAATGGCTTAAGCCTGAGCTTTAAGAGAGACTAGTCAGTCCTTAATCACTCACCACAAGATTTTGTCCCAGGCAAAACTCTAGTGTTCAGAGAGACCCTCCAGTTCAGTTCCTGAGCTCAACTATGTTCAGCCACTGAGAGAGATCCTCCAATTCAGCTTCCTAAGCTAACTAAGTCCAGAGACCTCTGACCTCCTTTTAAAGAGAATTTTCTCCTATGTCACCTCCCCTAAATTTTCATATCTATTAATCACAGTAGACATTTTCCAAAAGACTGACCATTCTTAATTCACATCTTGTTATCACCTTCTTAATTCACATCTTGTTATCACCTTCTCTGGGTAGACTAAAACTTCTGAGTATTTCACACCTCTTTGCTAAGGTTGTCCCTTGCTAGTTGCCTGACCTTTTAGCGATTAATTTGACCTTCACAGGTACTTAGCACCCTTTTGTATTAGATCTAAAAACAGACCTAGTTTAAGGGCTTTTGGCCTCACTATAAGTATGAGTTAAGTACCTTCATTGTTCACTAAGGAGTTTTACAACTTTATCTTTCCTTAAAGTATGCCTAAGTATGGGTGGAGTAATTTTAAAGTTTAAGGAATTTGTTTAAGGAATAGCCTTAACCAAATGTTTTAAGATAGAGTTTGAGCAGTTTTAAGATTCACAAGCACATGGTACATATACAAAAATTGGCCATGTACTCAATGTTACTTTTGAGCAGCTCAGAAAATTGCTAACTAAACATTTATATCTTCCAACACTCTCTCTTCATTGCCCCTCAAATACAAATAGCTGCATGGGAGAATTCATGAATTTTAAGCCACACATAGTCTCAAGGATCAAAGTACTAATGGAGAATTCTGAACCTCAATATGAACTGAAGGATCTTTTCTAGGAAGATATCATTGGCTCAAAACTTTCTTCATCATTGGGCCATCCTATTAACCATAAATCTCTACCTTGTCTTACCCACAGTATAAACCAAGTCATCTCCCTGGGGGAGATGCCATTGGCAGAATCACTATCATGCCATCATTCTAATTAGAAACATGGCACTGATTGAATAGACAGATCCCCATTTTTGATACTGTCCCTAACTCATGTTTAGGAGACTCACCTACTTCCTCTTCTTACTCTAATTCCTTTCACTTAGAACCACCATTTCCCAAAACAATCACTCTGCTATGTATCCCCACACCCTTGTCCTTACTTAGTTTACTCATCCTTCTCAGTCTCTATTCGCTTCTGCCAGCTCCTTCTATTCTCATTCCTTCCACTATGCCCTTTGGAAATTTTGTCTTATTGTTAATAAATTCACTTTGTCCTTCAAATTCCTAGTCTTTATTTTTTCAATGACATAGCCTCCTTAGAGCATGTAAATGAAATCACTTGGCAATGATACTTGAAACTAGTTGCCCATCCAGGCCTGTTCAGCTTTCAGTATCTGGTTTCTGAGATGTACCATGCTCACCCTGATGTTGCAAATACCCCTAACTAGGAAGGAATGCAAACTGCTGATCTTTCTCTGGTTCTTAGAGAGTCACCAACTTGCTTTGCTTCAGATTTTCCTTTCGATTCAGGAACATATTAATTTGTTGCCAACAACAGGGAAGGGAGATGGATTTGTGGATTTACTCAATCAGATGTCAGTTTTTGAATCCTTTCCCCACTATTAAATTATCACCTCTACATTAGACTAGCTATCATTAAGTTTTACTCTTATGACCTTGGCATAAAAGAGTTGGCTATCCACAGAAGCAGGCAAAAATGCTTGGCTTCTATGAACAATTGTTTTTCTTCTTAATAGAGAATCAACAAGCAAGGAGTTAATACACAATGAGAAGGAAATAATGCAAAAATAATAAACTATCCACCAAAAGCCTTTAAATGTGACATTCTTAGTCCCTAAAAACCTCTTTCTAGATTAATGATTGTAGTGCAGGAGTTTCAGAGAATGAATAGTTTGAGTTTGTATATTTTCTATGACTTTACTCTTGTGAGTGGGCAAAGAATTATAAATAATACAGATTTCATAAGAAGTTTGAATCATGATCTCAGCCCTACATCCAAAATTGAGTCAATGATTTTTAGTCATTCCCTCTATGTAAAGGGAACGCCCCCCCCCTTGTCAGTTTACTTCCACCAACCCATTTGTGTGCCTATTGACATGGGCACTGTACCCCAGAAACCCAGGGGAACTATTATCAGGGAAACTCCCCTGCCTTTGCCTCCTCCTGACTCTGAACTTAGAAACACCTAATGACCCCCCCTAGGGTCCTGAGATGTTTACCTTCTTTTGTCCTCTAGATTTAAGTTGGACAAAGAGATGAATCTTTATGCCTCCAGGCAGACCCCAGTCAGATGACCACCTCACCCCACCAAATGCCTGAGGGCTTACCAATCTAAGTCACATCCTCACCAGAGCATAGAATCTGTTGTAAAAAGGTATAAAAACCTCAGAACCGATGGGGAACAGCCTTTCCTTTCATGCTGTCCTCCCAGTGTTACAAGGGAATCACTTTAAAAGACTGATATATATTAATTTAAGGTCGCCAAGGAATCAGCTATGTAATTCCTAAATGAAAAACTCAAGTCAGCCGTCAGCCTTCTTTGGAGTTTAATTACAATAGGAGTAAGAAAGGAATTAGAGATAGAGAGAGAGAAAAAGGGAGAGAAGGGAATAGGGCTTAAATACCCCTTCTGTTTAGGCTGGGCCAAAAGGCCCAAGCCCTTAGATAGCTGGGGCAAAGAAAGGAGATCAGTCCCTATTACTCACGTGTCCAAAATGGAGAAACAGTCTCAGAGGCCCCCACCTTCAGCTTCCTTCAGAGCAAGCCTTCTCAGAGCCCAGCAACCACACCGACCAAAACTCCTCAACCCACTTCAGTCTCCAGACCCTCCTATCTTTAAGGAAACCATCCAAGTTCCTCCTCCCAGTTCTCCCATCTACCAATCACTCTTCATCAATTTCCCTATGCCAATGGAGGCTCTAGCTTAACCCAGGACCGCCCAGAGGTTTCTGGCTTTTGCACATGTCTGTTGAAGGTCATATTTTCAAATGATTAAATCTTTACTCCTTTGCTACAGCCCTTTCTAAATCCTGTTAACTTGAGTATGGTAGAGATTGGAATAATTAAATTTTGATCTAGGCTGCAGCCCTTACTCAATCCTATTAGGACTGAATAGGGTGGAGATTTATTCCAAGTATCTCCATTGTATCAATTCTAAAATCAATCAAGACTCAAAGAAATTCCTGTTCTATGCTTAAGCATAGGTCAAAGTCCTTTCCATTGTTAAGCAAAGGGTTTCTGTCCTAAAGTAATCTTAAGAAGGGAAGAGAAGGAACCTCCCATGCCAATGGGGTTCCCATTCCAATAGACTATCAGTAAGAAATTTTCCAAGTATGAAATATCCCAATGGTGAAATTTCCAACATTTATAAGTCTAAGGAATTTTGAGGTTTACACCAGGAACTGCTCCCCATCTTGCTGTTCTACCTCACTATCCTCCTGGCCACTCTCAACATTACTTTCTAAATTAATAAATCTCTTTTTTGTTTTTTAAGCTAAGTTTTGGAGTCTTGCATGCTTGCAAAGTCCTTCCCGCCCATAAAACCTAATCTGTGTGAATGGACATGAACGCACAGGGGATATGTGTGGGCACAGTGGATAAAAAGAGTGTTGCAGGGTGCACATGGTCTCTCCTTTTCTGTGGACAAAGGTGTGAGAGACTGGCTGAGGGCCGTGTGGGTGGAGCAACATGAGATCAAACTTGGTATTAATCTTTTCCCAGTGATATTTGATATAAATAGTTTCCCTTTCTCTGCTACTTCTCTTTTTTTCATTTTAATTTCTTTTTATACAACAGCTTTGGAATTTCATATATTCAAAATCATGTTTTATCTTTTGTTAGCTTCTCTCTATTTGGTTAAGAATTCATTGTCTAGTTAGAGCTGTAAAAAGTACCTTATATTTTCTTCATTTTTTTTCTTAGGGTATGGTATTTTATATTTGGCTCATGGATCCGTTTTGAAATTATTCTACTATATACTATAAAATGGTAGTTTAAACCTCATTTCTACCAAAATGCTTTCCAGTTTTCCCTGCAGTTCTTATCAGATAGGAAATTTTTTCCCAAGGAATTTATGTTCATGTTTTCATCAAACAATGGGTTACTATTTTCAGTGATTCTGTTTATTACTTATATAGGTTGTGTCACTGATCTAATTTTTGCTTTGTGTTTGAGTAGCAAATAGTTTTGATGACTACAGCTTTATAATATAATTTGAGATTTGCTTCCATCACTCGTACCTTTTCCTCATGATTTCCCTTGAAATTTCAGCTGCTTTCCCTGCACACCTCTTTTATGAAGGCACTGTTAATAAGTGACAAAAGTGGGCTCATTGAAGAAGTGGAGAGTGAGAAAGAAGGTATCTGAATAATCAGAAAAATGGAACAATCAGGTCTTAAACAGATAAGAGATATTGTATTTGAGACAAACATAAATGGACAACCATTTTGATTTCCAAATAAATTTTATTAATACTTTATCTAAAAATGGAGTATCTAAAGAGTACCCCCTCAGTTATTTTGCTGGTATGTTAATAAATGTTAATAAATCTATAATTTTATGAAGGTTATATTATTTTTATCATATTGGTATTACCTAAACCTGAGCAGTGAATATATCTCCAATTATTCCATTTTTTCATTTCTGCAAAGAGTATTTTGTGGTTGTCTTCATGCCTTTAACAATTATGGAATGTTATCTCCCAGCTGTGGTATGCATTTTGTGGGTATTTTGAAAGGGATTTTCTTAGATTTTCTGATTTTTTATTAGTATTATATAGTTTTAAAAAGTATTCTCTAGTCTATTCTTTTTTAAGATCACTATTTCTATTCTTGTATCTTCTATCAAACCTGATTAGACAAATCAATCAGAGCCTGGATTTGAATTAAGAGGCACACGAAGTGACTTTATGAAAAACTTAGGTGTTATATAGAGAGTGATAACAAAATCTATTGAAAAGAGGGAAAGGGCTGTTTCCTAGACATTTCTAGTTTCTTGTAGATGAGAAGTTTATCATGCATATGGTACCAATATTGGAGGAGCAATTGGAGGTACCAATATTTGAGCTATAAAGTGGGGAAATCAGAGGCCTAGACTTTATCATCTTTTGCTGTTGGAAGTTATTTGGATAATGCTCACTAAATGGGATAGAGTTTCCTCTGTAACAATGCCCACATTTGTTTCTCTTTGGACTAGAGACTTGCTCTATGGTCTCACCAGATTGGGCTGAGAATTGGACCAAAGTTTTTGTGAAACACGGTGGGTCCTTTATACATTTTCTTTTCTTTCCTTTCCCTTTTATTAATTAGAATTGGTACCAAGTATCAGTTCTGAGGCAGAAGAGTGTTATGGACTACCAGTGGGGGTTAAATAACTTGTCCAGAATCACAAAGCTAGGAAGTGTCTGATGCTAGATTGAAACCAAAACCTCTCATCTTCAGACCTGGCTCTATCCCCTGAGCCAGTTAGCTTCCCCTCTTTATATAATTCCTGTATTTTGGGAGTATATAGTAGAATAAAGGCTTTCTTGAAGCTGCTATTTTTATTGTTATCTTGAGTAATTGTACAGTAGCCACAGAATTATTTTCCTGCCTCAGAGGATAGGTATACACCAATTACATTATAATGCTATTAGACTTCTCCGAGGCAACTTTGGGTTAGGTCAAGAGGACCCAAAGAGAGAATGAATTTTGGCTTGGCCTTCAAGATCAGTCCCCTCTACGTAAACCAAGAGATTTGGGTTGTAGGCCATTTTGACTTCTAACTTCTCACCCTGGCATATTCCTTTTAGGAAGCCTATTAACAAGTGACAAAAAAGACTCACTGAAAAAATCCAAGGAGGGTGAAAAGGTAGGCATCTGAATAATCAGAAAAGAAAATAAACAAGTGAGAGTTGCTGTATTTGAGACAGTTATAAATAGAACCCTATGACTGTCAGATTGAAATACACATTTCTTAGCTGCTCAGGTAATTCTTTTATAAATTAGTTACCGTTTTTTAAGAAAGGCAGGATGGCATGGCAGTCAAAACACAAAAATGTGGGTTTCTAGTCCTGGCATAACCATTAGCAAGTTTGTGGTCTTGTGTAAACCACCAAACTTCCTGGGTCTCAGCTGGATCACCTATAAAATAAGAAAGTTGTATTAGATGACTTTGAATGTCTAAAATGAAATATGCAAGAAGTATCTGAGGGTTTAGGGGCAGCTTGTTGGTACAGTGGACAGCAGGATTAGAAGTCTGGTAGACTAATTTTCCTGAGTTAAATTTGGATTCAGACTCTTAGCTGTATGACCCTGAGCAAGTCACTTAACCCTGTTTGCCTTGGTTTCCCCATCTGTAAAATAATTTGGAGAAGGAAATGTCAAACCACTCCAGTTTCTTTGCAAAGAGTCAGAAACAACTTAATGATAATAACAACAACATTCAAAGGGTCAGCTGAATCTATTTTCTGAAACACTGTACCAATTTGAAAACTTTTATATACTTTTTAAAATTAAACTTTATTATGAACCTAAAAGTAAACATAAATATTTTAATATACAGAGAACAAAAAAGATGATATGAAACTATGAATGTAGTATTAAAATTAAATATGTATATATAAACATAAATTTTACCCTAATATTAAGAACACCCTTCTTGTTGACATTCTCTTCTGAACTTTCCTCTGTTCTTATCTATGTCTATATCTGTATATTCTTTTCCTCTTTTTTTGACTTACTCTTCTTCTTTTTTTTTTTTAAACCCTTACCTTCAGTCTTGGAGTCAATACTGTGTATTGGCTCTGAGGCAGAAGAGTGGTAAGGGCTAGGCAATGGGGGTTAAATGACTTGCCCAGGGTCACACAGCTGGGAAGTGTCTGAGGCCAGATTTGAACCTAGGACTTCCTGTCTCTAGGCCTGACTCTCAATCCACTGAGCTACCCAGCTGCTCCCTTGACTTACTCTTCTGATCCATAAACCCTCCATCCAAACTCCCCTGACAGGAGCCCTCTCTTATAACAAAGAAGTATAGTTATGTAAAACAAATAGATACATTTTCTACATCTCAATATGTATGACTCCTATTTTATTTTTGGTCTGTTAACTTTTCTCCCTGCATTGACTGCAGTTTTTTAGTCTTTCAAAGTTGTTTCCTTTATATTATTATAATCATTGTATAAACTGTTTTGATTCCATTCACTTAATTCTTCATTAACTCATCTAAGTTTTTCCAGATGTTTCTGATTTCATCATGTTCATCAATTTTTAATAGAGCCATAATATTCCTTTATGTTCATTTACTATGATTTGTTCAGGCAATCCCTAATTTGATGGGTGTCCATTTTTTCTAGTTTTTATCAACAAAAGGGGGGGATAGAGGAGGCTGCTATACATATCTTTGTATGTATGAGCTACTTCCTTGACCCCTTGACCTGTTTTTAGCATTTCTATGGAAATAGTATTGCTGGGTCAAAGGATGAATAGTTTAGTGATTTTGGAGGGTTATAATTCCAAATTGCTTTCCAATTAAGACCAAGAGTTCCTACTTTTGAAGTAGGACCAATTAACTCTCTACCAATAGTACTCAGTGTGCCTCTCCTCCCATAATCCCTCCAATGATCTCTATTTTTATCTTTGTCAACCTAATGTGTGTGAAGTAGATTCTCAGTAAAGTAGTGCTTTAATGTACAATTTTACTTATTAGTGATTTGGAGCATTTTCAAATGGTTATTGTGTTTTTTTATGGCTGCTTTAAAATTCTATTTATTTCCATCAGCAGAATTGAGTTTGGTAGTATCTGAGATTTGTTGCATTTTTGACTAGGCATCAGGGCAGGACAAACTGGAAGCGTTTTTGTTTGTTTTTATTTTCTTTTTTAAAAACCAATGAAGCACTGTCCTCCAGGTAGGAATATGCAGGACAAATGTTATGACATTTCCATTTTAGTAAACATGAAACTTGGCTCTCTTAACACAACACTGAAACCAGGTTTAATAAATGTTCAGGTTTGGAAGCTTTTGCATTCCTCAAAGGACATAATTTAAAATAGATGAGATTTACCATGGAATCTTTTTTAATAACAACCAACAGACACTTGTGTCTCTGTCTTGTCTGTCTCCTTCAGTTAACCATAAGGCTTTATAAACCAAAATGTTTGTTTTAAAGTTGGGAATTTAACTATTTATTTTGAGTGAAGCAAAAACTTTAGCATACTTGACCCTTGTGTCTTAATGTCCATTTCTGCCTCACTCTTGGAGGGGAAGAATATATCAGATGGATAGAATGAATCTTTTTAAAGTAAGGAATTCTAATGAAGGGGAATACAAATTCTGTCTTGGCTATTTGGATTTTAAGCTGCTCTAGAAAAGAACAATTTCTATTAGTCTTGCAGTTGGAGTTTCTTATTTATTAAGTTGTAATGATCATTTGAGTAGTTTCTGTATTTTTTTCAGGAAAATTCATAACCCAAGAAGTGTTTATCTCAAATTTAGCTAACAACTGACAATTTTCTAAATATCTTCTTAGGAAAGATAGGTGGTACAGAGGAGAGAGTGCTACTCCTGGAGTAAGAAAAACTCGAGTTCAAATGCAGCCTCAAACATTTTCTAGCTGCCTTACCCTGGGCAAGTCACCTAATCTTATTTAACTAGATTTCCTCATCTGTGACATGCACTAAAGAAGGAAATGGCAAAGCACTTCAGAATCTTTGCCAAGAAAACCCCAAATTAGTTTAAGAAAGTTTAGACAAAACAATAAATATCTTCTTATATAATTCTTATAATTCTAGGAACATGAAATTAGATGTAGAATTTTTGATACTTCATATTAACTAATAAACCAGCATTTTTCAGAAGCCTACTTTGTGCTAGGCACTATGCTAGGTTTGGGGAATATAAACACAAAAAATAAAATAATCTTTACTTAGAAGGTGCTTATATTCTACTGGGAGAGATAACTAGGACATATAAAACATATACACCAAAAACATAAAGTTAATAAATCCAAATATATATATATATATACACACACATATATATATATATATATATATATATATATATATATATATATATATAATGTTGCTAAGTACAAGGGAGTTTGAAAAGGGGAACATGGGCAGTTGGGGGATCAGTAAAGAGTTAATGCTGAAGAGGTACTTAAGCTGAGTTTTAAAGGAAGAAAGAGACAATAAGGTAGAGGTGAGGAAGGAGAACATTCCAGGAATGTTATAGCCATGTACAAAGGCATGGAGGTGGGGGATGGAATGCTGAATGGTAAGTAGCTACAAGGATTAGAAAGTTGATTTCAATGGTCAAAGAATATGGAAGGGTTAGACTGAAACTGGAGAGATTCATTGGAGTCATACTGGAAAGGGTTTTAAGAAGGAAGGAGAAAAAAAGGAAAGGAAAAAAAAGGAGTTGATATTTATCCCAGGATAATAGGATGTTAGTGTAGTTAGGTGGCACAGTTGATAGAGGAGGAGTCCTTCCTGGAGTTAGGAAGACTCATCTTTCTGAGTTCAAATCTGGCCTCAGAAATTTACTAGCTGTGTGGCCCTGGGCAAGTAATTTAACTCTGTATGGCTTTGTTTCTTCATCTGTCAAATGAGTTGGAGAAGAAAATGGCAAACCATTCCAATCTCTTTGCCAAGAAAAACCCAAAAAGGGTCTCAAACAGTGGGGCAAGATTGAAAACTGACTTTAAACAAAAACAACAGGAAATTATTTTACTCAATGGATATTGTGTAATAAGTTATGCAAAAAGAGATTTGGAGTTGATTGAGCATTAAAGTCACACGGTAAGATCTTATTTTAAAGAAAATTTACTTTAATTACATTGTGTAAGATTGACTGGAATACTGAGAGAGTTGAGGGGAAAACTAAGAGAATATTGTAATCATCTAGATAAGATCTGAACTAAGGTGATAGCTGTGTGAGTGGAGAGAAGGGATCTGATGCAAAAGATATTTTGAAGGTTGAAATGGCAAGATCTCGCAACGGATTGGATATGTTGAATCTAGTGGTCATATCCAATTAGTTGCGAGATCTTGCCATTTCTGAAAGGATGGTGACACTTTAGACAGAAACGGAGTGGTATAGAAGGTGAAAAGATAATTAGTTCAATTTTAAAAGGATTCAGTTTAAATATCTCAATGCTGTCTAATCTGAAGTGTCAATAGATAAAGCAACAAGACTCAAGTTCAGGGGAAAGACTAGAGCTGGGAGTCATCTGCATAGAGATGATAGTTAAACCTATGTGATCTGAAAAGCTTGAGTGTGAGGTGAAGAAGAGAAGATCTAGGGCAGAACTAGAGGAACATTCACAGTTGAGGCATGATATGACGAGCAAGCAGAAGATATCAAGAAGGAATAGTCATACAGGTAGGAGTGGAAGCAGCAGAGAAGAGTGTCATGAAATCTGCTAGAGGAGGGAGTTTGCAGGAGGAGAGAGCAGTCTACAATGTCAAATATAGCAGAGAAGTCAAGAAGAAATAGAACTGAGAAAAGTCTATAAGATCATTAGTAGTTTTTAAGAGAGCAGTTCCACTTGAATTCAGAGGTCAGAAATCAGAGGAATTTAACTAAAAAAGAGAGGAGTCATCTCTTTATGAGAGACTAGGAGAAAAGAACAAAGAGTAGGAGATGTCAAGGGGTTTCTAGAGGAAACAAATGGAAGAAGAGAGCTCACAGCAAGAAGATTAACTTTAAAAATCTTTTTTTAGTTAAGGGGAAAGTCTTCAGCTAAGAGAGGTGGGTGAAGGACAGCTGTGGATGTTTTGAGAGAAAAGAAGGTTTGGAATAGCTTCTGTGGAAGTGAGATAGGAAATCAATCATGAGGAACAAAATTCCTTTACCAAACAACTTAGAAGAATGTAATTACATTCTGAGAGTTAATCTGGCAGTGTGGCTAGAGGGCCAGCTTTTGAGTCATGTAACAGTTAAAATTAGTTTCTCTGCTAAAAGTATTATATTTTTAGAGGTTTATTAAAAATTAAAAAATAAAGAAAATACAAAATAAGAAAAGCACCTGTCTAGGAGGGCTGAAAAGCCCATTCAATTTCACTTACTCTACATCTTGAGAGATGTGTGCGCTTAGAAGCAGAAGCAGGGAGAGCTCCCAAGTAGGCAGAGAGTCAGTTTAAATACAAATTGTGTTCTCGCACTCAGGTGAGGACTCAGGGTGATAGTATAGGGAATTCTGGAAACTACCAAGGACTTCTGGGAATTGAAGTCTGGGGTTCAAATTTCCATTTTACATTTCTTCCCGTTTGATCTTTATTGGGAAGTTTCCCCGAAAAGGATCATGAAAACATAATCAACTTAAAGATTACAATAATTTGAGGATAAGAGGGAAAAAGAACAAAACCAATAATTGCTGGATGCATTGACAAAAAACCAGTTAGGGGGCAGTCCCCTTTGGCATGAAAGTATATATATACAAATAAATGTTCAATCAACCACACCCAAAGTTTATTCTTGATCTTTTCGTATAGCTTGTGGTTTGGAGGCATCTTCATGGTGTCTTCTCCAAACAGTTCAGTTTCTGAATTGGAGAGGTAGCATGTTTCTTAACCTAAAATTCTTCTCAAAAGGAATTTAAACTTTGCAATGTAAAATAATAATATTTTTACATTCCCCCCTGAAGAGAGTGATTGAAAAACACAGGATCACTTAGAGATGCATGGCTGAGTTATGAAGTATATGAATCAATTGGCAAGAGAAATTAAAAAGACATCAGAAAAATCCAAATAAAAAAGAAAATTTCTGGATGAAAGTATAGACTATCAAAGTCTTATGTATAAACATTCTAAGCAAATGAAAAGTAAATCTATAACAGGTCCTTGAATCAGGGCCCAATTAAAATGATCTAAGCAATGATGCATTTACCCAGGCAGTAGCCAGGACTACAGAAAGTTTGCCACATTATGAAAGACAGAAAAGGGACTAGATTATAGGAGCCAGGTAAGGAGTCAAATTTGGGATACTCATCTGTAAGTATTTTCACAAAGAGTGTGGATACAAGGAAGGCCTACATCTTAATGTATGTTAAGTGTCGCAACCTTGAGTCTTCACACTAGGTTCAAGTCCTTTGTATTGGCTTAGAAGTGCATCAATCCATCCTGGATTGGTTTATCTTTGGTCCTGTGCAATGGCTCTTTTGTATATCTTGCTCTGGAATCAGACAGAATCATTAAGGAAAGTCTCATAATTTTTTAAAAACAATTAGTGGCATCAATTTTACAGTCTCAAGCTTTTGGGGCACCCATTGACATTATAGCAAATGTATTTTAAACTTATATTACTGCATAATCAAAAAGTTAAAGAAAATTCTTAATACTCGTGACATGTGCTTCAAATATAAAAAAGAGGAAAAAATTAAAAAACTGAAATATTATATTGCACATGCAAGAAAAATATAATAAAAGAGTTTTAAAAATAAAAATGTAGCTCATAATCATTGACACATTGTGTCAGCTAAGAAAATATAGAATACAAGACTTCCTCACCAACAATGAGATCCATTTCCTCTTCATATCTGGCCATGATCCACTGTGAGTATAAGCAAATGAATTTCACAAGGTAACATTTTTTTTATAAAGAATAGTAGTAAAAATATGTATGAATCAGTATCCCCAAAATTATCAATAGTCCAGTTAATTACAATAACAAACAAACCCACTATCATATTTCATATAAGTTGCTATATGGTATTTTTAAAAGCCTATGAACTGATGGATATTTGTCACAATTTTTACAAATGTAGCAAATCTTTCAATCTTGGTAAACATATTTTTAAACAAAGTAAAACTTATTTTGGGTTTTGAACATCAACAGGAATTCTAGATATTCTGGTGGAAGTAAAGTGAGCTGAAATGTTATAAATGAGAGATACTCCTTTTTTTTTTTTGAGGCTTCTAGGGGTACAATGCCCTGGGATTAACTTCCCAAATTCCACTCACATTTTTATAAATGCGGGAGTTAGGGTTTATAATTGTATTTCACTTCAGCTACTAAAATGGGCCTTACCTCGTGTTAGGGGCAGGCAAAATGACCAGAGATTGTTAAGAAAAATTCTAAAAATCATGTCTAAAGAACCCTTAAAATCAATTTGAGATATTTAGTTCATTAAATTTTCCAAAGGTTGTTAGAGCAATTTTCTGATGGAGTCCATCTCTTCTCTATGTGACAATCTACAAAGTCAAAAATAGAAAAGCTGTTTTTATATGGTCTTACTCAATAATGTTTGTTCATATGAATATAGGGGAAAAGCAACAGAATATAACAGTAGTTAAAACACAGTACCTTAAACGATTCAGTGTAATAGAATAATATTGAATGCAGTAATATATGAACTTAAAATCACAAAGTTAAACCTTAAACAAAACAATCAGTAAAATGCAATAGAATACAGAGATTTTTATAAAACATGGCATCTGCAATGCCTTAAAAATATAACCTCCTGTCTTTAAAGTTCCTTGTTTTTTATCCATTTAGATGCCTATTGTCAGAAGGCAGAAGATTGGTAAGGGGTAGGCAATGGGGGTTAAATAACCTCCTTAGGGCCACACTGCCAGGAAGTGTCTGAGGCCAGATTTTAACACAGGATCTCCCATCCCTAGGCCTGACTCTCAAATCACTGAGCCCCTGAGCTGCCTTCCCATAGTGAGGGTGGGTATTTGGAATCTCAGATTTGGCCAAAGAATTGCAGGGAGTTGAATTTTCCCCCTGGCACTCAGGTGAAGTAAATAAAAGGATCAATGTAGTCAAAAGATATCCTTTTAAATACCCCATGCTTATAAGTTCCTATTTGGAAAAGTCTCTTCCTTCTCCTCTTTCTCCCCAACTGTGATTCCCTGCCTCCAGTCCACGTGGAGGCTAATCATAGCCTAAGGAAAAATCACCCCCATTTTTACCAGGATTGCTGGGCTGGCAGTTCATCTGGGTCTGGATTGCAGGCAGCAGCCAGGGGGGAGCAGGAGCCAGAGCCAGGAGTCAGGGTCGGAGCCGGGAGCGAGATGAGTCAAGAGGCTTGCTAAAAAGCTTTGGAGAAACATGGCTTAAAAAAATATAAGCAGTAGCTGTTAAAAGCTGAACTTACAGTAGAGAAAAGATTTAGAAGATTGAGGGTATTTCTTCACAACGACATGGTTTGCCAAAACTGTAACAGTTAAAATTAGTTTCTCTGCTAAAAGTATTATATTTTTAGAGGTTTATTAAAGATTAAGAAATAAAGAAAATACAAAATAAGAAAAGCACCTGTCTATGAGGGCTGAAAAGCCCATTCAATTTCACTTACTCTACATCTTGAGAGATGTGTGCGCTTAGAAGCAGAAGCAGGGAGAGCTCCCAAGTAGGCAGAGAGTCAGTTTAAATACAAATTGTGTTCTCGCACTCAGGTGAGGACTCAGGGTGATAGTATAGGGAATTCTGGAAACTACCAAGGACTTCTGGGAATTGAAGTCTGGGGTTCAAATCTCCATTTTACAGTCAAGAAGACCTAGGTTCAAGTCCCAAGTGTGGTGTATGTTAGCTCTGACCATTGGCAAATCACTCAACTTTTTTAGTGTCCCAGGTAGCAATCTGAGATTAGAAAGTACAGACATACCAGGAGTTCCTTACATTAATGAAATCACAAATACAGCTCATATGCCTTAATTATATACTGATATTTATTTCCTCCATCATACTATTAATGCTTATTGCCTGTGTGATCATGCATGACATTTTTCTGGGTCTCAGTTTCCTCATCTTTAAAATTAAGGCATTGAACTAGATAGTCTATAAGGTCATTTCAACTTCAAATAGATGATCTTTTGTTGGTAACATCCTCTTTCACATACTACTTATTGCTCTTTGTTGATATTTTGCTTTATTTTAAAGAGCTAAATATATATTGAGAGATAATTTGGCTTAGTAGATAGAAGGCCAACTTTGTAGTCTTTAACAATTGAGTTCAAACCCTGCCTCTGTTTCCTACCAGCTCTATGACTAAGGACAAATTGCTTAATCTTGCAGTGTCCAAGGAACTCTTCAAGACTATAAATTACAGATGAATTACAAAGGTGTATTAGTGAAGAGACTTTCAATACTGGGAATTTAGTCATAGATATTGTGATAGAGGCTGGCACTAGAGAAAAAGTGTGAAATTGATCACCTCGATGGGGGAGGGGCCCCAGGAGTGGAATCCTGAGGGGAGGAGACTCTGGCTGGGAGAGCAGTGAAGGTCTCTCCATCTGGAGACGTCAAAGAGAGAAGGTGGAAAAAGACTTTCTCCTGAGGGTTACCCATTTTTTCTTTTATGCTTATGCCCTCATATTTCTTCCCTGAGGTACCCTCCAAATTCATCTCTTTTTTTACTAGATGATGCTAGAGCCTGGCATCATGCAGTATTTTAGCTTATTTTTCACCACAACTTCTAAATAATGGGGTTTTGCTCCAGAAGCTATTGCTGCTTCCATGGATTTCAGGTCTGGGGTCTCCTGTTCTCTAAATCTGAAGTGAGAGCAACACTGCTTGCTATTAGAGTCCAGTCTTCCATAGTTTTTGTTATTACATAATTTCCCCTGATAATATGCATTTTGATCTTTCCCATCTCTCTTATTTTGGACCTGTTCATAGCAATGTTTCATTGGGCAGTTTCTTACTATGTGCCCTTGAAACGAATACAAAAAGCAAGTCCTGGTATCTCTTTGCACTCTCTGTTGACTTTGGAGTGTTTGTCTATACTGTGCGGTTTGTCTGTTAAATGTCTTAATTGTAGCCAGGTTCTTAACTTCCTCTAATTCTTTCTGCCTTAATATTTCAGAGGTCTCGGGGACAGCTGGGTAGCTCAGTGGATTGAGAGCCAGGCCTAGAGACGGGAGGTCCTAGGTTCAAATCCGGCCTCAGCCACTTCCTAGCTGTGTGACCCTGGGCAAGTCACTTGACCCCCATTGCCTACCCTTACCACTCTTCTGCCTTGGAGCCAATACCCAGTATTGACTCCAAGACGGAAGGTAAGGGTTTAAAAAAATATATTTCAGAGGTCTCTTGGAGCTTTTTCTTTAGATCATTCTTTTCTCTTTCTTGATCTACCTAGTTATCATGAAGATAGGTGGCAATATCTCTACGTTCACTAAGTGAGATGGTGTCAAACTTAGGGCAATAGTTCCTGAAGAAATCCCTCAAGTGCTTATCACAGCCCTTGAGAAATTGCTTCCTCATGTGTACTTCTGCTTCTTTTGAATCAGGGTTAAAACCTAACAGTCCCTCAGTTTTTTCAATAAGGTGATCGATAAATGTACTTGGGTATTCATTTTTTTCTTGGGATAATCTGTCAAATTTTCCTGATGCATTGGGTCTTTCTGACAACTGCGTCATTCCCTGCAATAGATCCTCATGGCATTTTCTTAGAGAAGCCATTAATGTTGGATTAGAAAAATCCAGATCCTCAAAAACTTCTGGCCAGCTTCTGAGTGAGGAATCTTTTCTAGTTTGATCAATAAAATTTTTATGTTCCTGGGGTCTAAAAAGTTCAGATAAAAGAATTTCTACATCCTCAAAATCTGGTTCATAGAGGAAAAACTCTCTTTTTAGTTCTTTAATTGTGAGATGAGGCTCTAATAAAAATTTAGGTATATGTTGACATAAAGATTCTAAGTCATGGGGGGTAAATGACTTAAGAAACTTTGCATGTTAGATGCCAGAGTTATCAGTGATCTTAGCTACATCACGCAAAGGCATAATCTTTTGAGCCTTTGATGCATTCCCAAGATTGTTAGCAGATGCATTAATTGGTGCCTGTATGTTATTGGCAAGGTCATTTCCCCCTACTGCACCAAATTGTGTCCCAGTATCAGTATTAGTAACTACATCATCCTTACTAGTCTGTCCCATCATGGCCCCAGTCTCCTTGTCGGTTCTCTTACCCATGCTTTGTTTTCTCTGTATATAATCCTGGCATACCTCAGTTATAATAGGGATCTGACCAAGCAATGTCTCTAATCTATTATCAATGACTGGAGCATGTACAGTTTTCTTTGGGAAGATCAAGTTGGTAGAAGCTTTGATATTCTTTAAGATGTTAGTCACTACCAAGAACACAACATAGACTTGGGGTACGATTTGCCAGAGGTAATTTACATCTAGACAATTCATTGGCAACTGTGTCCATCCCATAGCCATATTGGTTAATGTCTCCAGAACATTGTCTATCATCCGTGCCACTGTATAAATGACACAGAAGCCGCAATAAATAGAAATTATTCCTAGCACAGTCAACGAAAGTATTAGTTGTAACATGTTTCCCATTAGATCTTTTCTAGGCTCTGTCAGGAGTTAACAGTTAGAAAATTGTTGTAGTCCCCACAAGCTTTACTTCTAGCTAGATAGGATCCAAGATGGCTAGATCCTATAAGCTGATAGCTCTAGTACAGCCTCTCTTTTACAATAGCCTCTCTTCCTCAGTATTGTAACTGACTAGAGTGGCACTTGGTAACTGATTGGTTCTCCCCCCTCACCCCACCAAGGAATCAAGATGTTTTTGATCCTGTGTGGAAACTGCTAAGCAGAGTCAGTGACAAAGGCTGCTCCCCTCAGGCGTTGTAATTGATAACTGACAGTTGATGGAAGTTGGTGACAGTCACCAAAGCTTTTTTTTTTTTTAACCCTTTCCTTCCATCTTGGAGTCAATACTGTGTCTTGGCTCCAAGGCAGAAGAGTGGTAAGGGCTAGGCAATGGGGATCGAGTGACTTTCCCAGGGTCACACAGCCAGGAAGTGTCTGAGGCCAGATTTGAGCCTAGGACCTCCCGTCTCTAGGCCTGGCTCTCAATCCACTGAGCTACCCAGCTGCCCCCCAAAAGCTTTTTTTAAATAAATGGGGTCCTTTTAAATCTGGGGTATCAACTGTTTTAAAAATAAGAAAGGGGGAATATACCCACATAAGGGGAGGCCTAGACCTCTTGGTATGGAGAGGGGGAAAGAGAGGAGAACCCCCCTTCCACAAAGCAGGATTCAGGGGAGAAAGCAGATGAAATAGGTTGGCTCAGAGAGAGGAGAGGGGGTTTGAAGATTTTCCCCCTTCTGCTTTCCCTTTTTAGCTAAAGCTGCTCTCCCCAATTCACTCTTGTCCCTCTTGTCCCTTCTCCACTACTCAAGACCAAAAGGTCTCCCCTTGATTCCATTCACTCACACTGGGCTTGGGGAACAGATAACTGTTAACTCAATCAGGTAATACAAAAGGAATAATGGGAAGGGAAGAATGGGAAAAGGAAAAGTGGGAAAAAGGGTGTCCCTGTCTCTATCTAAACCCTTTTCCTCCTTCCTCAAGTTTGGGGGGAACTGAGGCCTTGGCAGCCTGAGCCCCCTGAGAGAAAGTCAGGTGGACTCACCCCTGGGCAACAGGAGCTGAGGTAAAGTCTGCTCAGGTTTCTCTTCAGAAAGTCCCTTCAATTGGGAAGTGCTGGGGGGAAGGATTTCCAGTCACCAGTAGGAGAAGTGGGTAACCCTAAGGAGAAAGTCTTTTTCCACCTCCTCTCTTCCACATCTCTAGACTGAGAGACCCTCACTGCTCTCCCAGCCAGAGTCTCCTCCCCTCAGGAGTCCACTCCTGGGGCCCCTCCCCCATCGAGGTGATCAATTTCACATTCTCTTCAGTCTGGCACTTTTTCTCTAGTGCCAGCCTCTATCACAATATAGGCCAAAACTTGAGTTCAATATCAATATTTAATTAGCTATTGTCACATAAGTAAAAATAATTGTGTGATTTTCGTTTCATTATCCAGGAATATGTGCTTATTTCCATATATGATGTTAAACATGAGATTTTGGAATGAATGTGTTAAGTTACTTTTTCAAAATCTCAAGATAAATGCCTGACAACTTTCCAAATTCATTGATTGTGTTTTGGCTGAAAAATCTTAATTTTTATTGGTGATTCTGGAGCAGTGTTTGCTATCATATGTAATTGAGGATATCCTGGTGTATGAGTAATTAAAAATGAAATTTATTTTTACATAAATAGTAGCACTATTACTTTTACACATTAGTGGCATGTAATTCTCCCTGATAATATTAACAGTTATAATGATTTAAGATTTGAAAAATGCTTTATATGTTTAAAATCTCCCTTGACTCTCATAAATAGCAACTGAGGTAATACTAAAGCTTTTATAGTAGGATCTCATTTTATATAAGAGTTTGACATACATGAATTCAGGTATATGTAACTGGAAACTGAAAAATTAAAGAAGAAAAATAAGAAAAACTAATTGTGCTTTAAAATCCACACCACTTTCCTAAGCAGTGTAATTACATAATCACATTCATTCTCACTCTGAGAAGTGTGTATAAGTCATTACAATGCTTTCTCCTAAACATGAACTCCCTCATCAGCCTTTATCTAGAGTTCTTGCTTGTAACCCATCATGTCTGTGTCAGAAGAGCACTTCTCTTTGTTTCATTAATACTATTTAGTTATTAATAATGGCCCTAGAGTACAGGAGTAGTGATGCTAGTAGCTCTGATTAGCCTGAGAAAAGTCATAAAGTGGACCAATATGTTTATATAAGGAATACTTATTAAATAATGGGGTTTGTTATCATGTGTGATTTTCAGCTTACATGAAGGATCTTGGAATGTAATGGTCACAAAAAATTAGGTCTTACTGTATTATCTCCATTGTAATAATGAATAAACAGAGGCAAGGTGAGGTCAAAGCCTTATCTGAAGATACATGACTAATAATGGCAAGATTTGAATCCAGGTTTAATTGACTCTAAATTCAGTATTCTATTCACTAAGAATAAGAATTTTCTGAAAAAAAATAAAAGTAATAAATCTCAACTCTGTTTTCAACTAAGAAACTGGGTGCATGACAACTGTGCCCAGAAGCATATACTAAAAAAAACTTTTCTAAGAGCTCTTTAAGAAAATTCTATTTTTTGAACAATATGCCTCTGGATTTGAGATAAATTTTGTTTCCAGAAAAGACTAAATTTTGATGAACTGCAAGATGTTTTGACTTCAGTAATGTCAAGGCTTTATATACTTACAAAAATCCAGGCTGCCTGAATTTGGCTATGTTACAGGTTTAATAGGAAACCATCCGACATTCTATCCCTTTTCCTGGCTTCCTCCTCAAATGAGGAGAAAATTGGCAAAACATGACCAATTTCCCCCGTGTTACTTTTTTTGATCTGGGTCAAATCTTATTGTAAAACCCAAGGTGGTAAAGAATCAACGTGGGCCCAATTAAAAACAGATTGACATGGATGTGGAACATTGCATAGATACTCATATTTTTTTCAGTCTTTCTTGGTTTTTTCATATTTTAACTTCCTTTTTTTCTTTAAAAAATTATTTGTTATAAGTTATATTTGTTATATGTTATATATTTGAAATATATATACACCCTCTGTAGCTCTTGGAAGAGAGAGGGAAGGCAAAGATGGAAAATTTTGGATTGTAATAACAATAAACAATAAAAATTAATTTAAAAAATCACACAGAAGTGCTTTTCACCCAGTGCTACCCACTGATTTCTTACTTTTGATTGTGAGATCCATATTATATAGAGGATGTATTTGATGAAAAGTTATCCCCATTGAATTTTTCCTTAGGCTGTATACATTTTCTCATTCATTGCATTTATTCAACAACCACTTAGTAAATCTTTTTCATTTGCATATACTTGTATTATAGATAACTAGGTAGTATTGTTTTTTTGCTGTTTTTTTAGATGCATTTTGCTAATACACACACTGGCAAATTATTGATTTATACCAACAAAATAGTTACAAATGAAACCTTTTTCCTTGGTTACAATAATCACATTGTTTCTCTCCCTCCCCTCCACCCATTCTTCCTGAAGTCAACTGCAATTTCACTGGGTATGACTTGTGTCCTTGATCAGAACCCATTTTCATTTTGTTGTTTGCACTAGGATGTTCATTTAGAGTCTATATCCTCAACCACATCCCTTTGACCCATGTATTCAAGCAGTTGTTTTTCTTCAGTATTTTTACTCCTGCAGTGTTTCCTCTGGATGTGGATAGTGGTTTTTTTTTTCATAGATTCCTTCAGGTTGTTCAGGGTCATTTCATTGCCAATAATGGAGAAGTCCATTACATTCAATTGTACCACAGTGTATCAGTCTCTGTGTACAATGTTTTCCTGGTTCTGTTCCTCTCACTCTGCATCAATTCCTAGAGGTTGTTCCAATCCCCATGGGAATTCCTCCACTTTAGTATTCCTTTGAGTGCAATAGTATTGTTCAGCCATTCCCCAATTGAAGGGCATCCCCTCACTTTCCAATTTTTGGCCACCACAAAGAGCACAGCTATAAATATTTTTGTACATGTCTTTTTCCTTATTATCTCTTTGGGGGTACAAACCCAGCAGTGCTATGGCTGGATCAAAGGGCAGACAGTTTTTTATCGCCCTTTGGGCATAGTTCCAAATTGCCCTACAGAATGGTTGGATCAATTCACAACTCCACCAACAATGAATTAATGTCCTGACTTTGCCACATCCCCTTCAGCATTCATTACTTACCTATGCTGTCATGTTAGCCAATCTGCTAGGGATGAGGTGATACCTCAGAATTGTCTTGATTGGCATTTCTCTGATTATAAGAGATTTAGAACACCTTTTCATGCACTTATTAATAGTTTTGATTTCTTTAACTGAAAATGGCCTATTCATGCCCCTTGCCCATTTATCAATTGGAGAATGGCTTGATGTTTTGTACAATTGGTTTAGCTCTTTATAAATTTGAGTAATTAGACCTTTGTCAGAGGTTTTTGTAATGAAGATTGTTTCCCAATTTGTTGCTTCCCTTCTAATTTTGGATGCATTAGTTTTATTTGTACAAAACCTTTTTAATTTGATGTAATCAAAATTATTGATTTTACATTTTGTGATTTTTTTCTAGCTCTTGCTTGGTTTTAAAGTCTTTCCTTTCCCAAAGATCTGACGAGTATACTATTCTATATTCACCTAATTTGCTTATACTTTTCTTCTTTATATTCAGGTCATTCACCCATTCTGAGTTTATCTTGGTGTAGGGTGTGAGATATTGATCCAAACCTAATCTCTCCCATACTGTCTTCAAATTTTCCCAGCAGTGGCTTTTGGTCCCAAAAGCTTGGATCTTTGGGCTTATCATAGACTGTCTTCCTGAGGTCATTTACCCCAAGTCTACTCCAGTGATCCTCTTTTCTGTCTCTTAGCCAGTACCAAATTGTTTTGATGACCACTGCTTTATAGTATAGTTTGAGATCTGGGACTGCAAATCCTCCTTCCTTTGCATTTTTTTTTCATGAATTTCCTGGATATCCTTGATCATTTGTTCTTCCAAATGAACTTTGTTATGTTTTTTTTTTTCTAATTCAGTAAAAAAATTTTTTTGGTAGTTCAATGGGTATGGCATTAAATAAGTAAATTAATTTGGGTAGGATTGTCATTTTTATTATGTTAACTCATCTCACTCATGAGCAATCAATGTTTTTCCAATTGTTTAGATCTAGTTTTAATTGTGTGGAGAGTGTTTTGTAGTTGTATTCATATAGTTCCTGTGTTTGTCTCGGCAGATAGATTTCCAAGTATTTTATATTGTCTAGGGTTATTTTAAATGGAATTTCTCTTTCTAATTCTTGCTGCTGAAATGGGTTTGAAATATATAGAGATGCTGATGACTGCAACTTTGCTAAAGTTGTTGATTATTTTGACTAGCTTTTTGGTTGATTTTCTAGGATTCTTTAAGTAAACCACCATATCATCTGCAAAGAGAGATAGCTTAGACTACTCATTGCCAATTTTAATGCCTTCAATTTCTTTTTCTTCTCTAATTGCTACTGCTAGTGTTTCAAGTACAATGTTAAATACTAGAGTTGATAATGGGCATCCTTGTTTCACTACTGATCTTATTGGAAAGGCTTCTAGTTTATCCCCATTGCAGATGATGTTTGCTGATGGTTTTAGATATATAGTTTATTATTTTTAGAAAAGACCCTTCTATTACTATACTTTCTAGTGTTTTCAAAAGGAATGGGTGTTGTATTTTATCAAAGGCTTTTTCTGCCTCTATTGAGACAATCATGTGATTTTTGTGGGTTTGCTTGTTAATCTGATCAATTATGTGGATGGCTTTCCTAATATTGAACCATACTTGCATTCCTGGTATGAATCCTACCTGGTAATAGTGAATAACCCTTGTGATGACTTGCTGGAGTCTTTTTGCTAGTATCCTATTTAAGATTTTTGCATCTATATCAATTAAGGAGATTGATTTATAGTTTTCTTCCTCTGTTTTTGACCTGCCTGGCTTTGGGAACAGTACCATATTTGTGTTGTAAAATGAATTTGCTAGAACTCCTTCTTTGCTTATTCTGTCCAATTGTTTGTATAATATTGGGATTAGTTGTTTTTTGAATGTTTGATAGAATTTGTTTGTGAATCCATTTGGACCTGGGGATTTCTTAGGGAGTTCTTTGATTATTGCTTGTTCAATTTCTTTTTCTGATATGGGGTTGTTTAGGTAATTTATTTCTTCCTCTGTGATTCTAGGCAATTTATATTTTTGTAAGTATTCATTCATATCACCTAGATTGCCATATTTGTTGACATAAAATTGGGCATAATAGTTTTAAATGATTGCCTTAATTTCCTCTTCATTAGAGGTGAGGTCTCCCTTTTCATCTTGGATACTGTCAATTTGGTTTTCTTCTTTCCTTTTTTTAAATTAGACTGACCAGTACTTTGTCTATTTTATTTGTTTTTTTAAAGTACCAGATTCTAGTTTTATTTATTAAATCAATTGTTCTTTGACTTTCAATTATGTTCATTTCTCCTTTGAATTTTTTAGGATCTCTAATTTAGTCTTCATCTGAGGATTTTTAATATGTTCCCTTTCTATTTTTTTAATTGACATGCCCAATTCATTGAGCTCTACCCTCCTTAATTTGTTAATATATGAACTCAAGAATATAAATTTTCCCCTGAGTACTGCTTTGGTTGCATCCCATAGGTTTTGAAAGGATGTCTCATCATTGTCATTTTCTTCAATGAAATTATTAATTGTTTCTATGATTTGTTCTTTTATGAACCAGTTTTGAAGAATCATATTTTTAAATTTCCAATTAATTTTTGATTTGCCTCTCCATGTACCCTTAGTGATTATTATTGTCATTTCATTTTGCTCTGAGAAGGTTGCATTTATTATTTCTGCTCTTTTGCACTTGTTTGCAATGTTTTTATGCCCTAATATATGGTTAATTTTTGTGAATGTATCTTTTGCTGCTCAAAAGAAGGTGTATTCCTTTTTGCCCATATTTATTTTTCTCCATATATCTACTAACTCTAATTTTTCTAAGATTTCATTCACTTCTCTTACCTCTTTCTTATTTATTTTTTGGTTTGATTTATCTAGTTTGGATAGAACAAGGTTCAGGTCTCCCACAAGTATAGTTTTTCTATCTATTCAGCCTTGAGCTCTACTAGTTTCTCTTTTAGAAATTTGGATGCTATGCCATTTGGTGTATACATGTTGAGTACTGATATTTCCTCATTGTCTATACTGCCTTTTATCAGGATGTAATTACCTTCCCTATCTCTTTTAACTAGATTTATTTTTACTTTGGCTTTGTCAGATATCATAATTGTGACTCCTGCCTTTTGTTTATCAGTTGATATCCAATAGATTTGGCTCCATCCTCTTACTTTCACCCTATACGTATCTACCTTCCTCATATGTCTTTCTTGTAGACAGCATATGGTAGGGTTTTGGATTCTAATCCACTCTTCTATTTACTTGAGTTTTATGGGTGAGTTCATTCCATTCACATTCAGAGTTATGATTACTAGCTGTGTATTTCCCAGCATTTTGATTTCTACTCCTGGTCCTGCCTTTTCTTCTTTCACTATTTCCTTCTATACCAATATTTGTTTTTAATCAGTCCCCCTAGTTCCCACCCTTATTTTACTTCCTTTTCTATCCCCCTCACTTCTTATTCCCCCGTTATTTTCCCTGAAGTCTTTCTAAAACTACCTCCACCCTCTCCCTCCCTTGTACTTCTTCCCTCCTCACAAGTCTGTTTGTTACCCTTCTACTCCCCTATAGGGCGCAAATCTATTCTCTGCCCCCAATGGATTGGATTGTTCTTCCCTCTTTGGATCAATTTCAATGCACGTAAGAGTTGAGAATTTCCTATCTCCAACCTCTTTACCCTTCTAGTGTATTGATATTCTCTCCCCTCCTGCCATGAGCTTCTTTGTGACATATAAATTTACCCCTATTTTTCTTTTCCCATTTCTTTTAGTATTAATCTCTTTTTTAGCTCTAGTTGTATATATATGTATACATATATATATAAATATGTATATGCATTTATGCATACATATATCTATATACTTATTTATGTATTGTCATTTTATCCTATGTCACTGTTCCCTCTAAGTGTAATTCTTCTAGCTGCCCAGGTGGTATGAACAATTTTTAAGAGTTACCAATGACCTCTTTTCTTATAGGGATACATAACATTTTAACTTATTGAGTCTCTTTAAAAAAAGGTTTTTTTTTTTTGCTTTGCTTTATTTTTCTTTTTTCTCTGTTTTTTAATTACCTTTTGATGATTCTCTTGAGTTCTGTGCTTGGGCATTAAATTTTCTGTTCAGGTCTAGTCTTTTCTTTACAAATTCTTGGAATTCTTTTATTTTATTTAATGACCATACTTTCCCCTGAAAGAATATTGTCAGTTTTGCTGGGTAGTTGATTCTTGGTTGTAGACGTAGTTCCCTTGCTTTCCAGAATATCATATTCCATGCCTTTCAGTCCTTCAGTGTGGATGCAGACAGATCCCGAGTTATCCTCACTGTGGTTCCATGGTATCTGAATGACTTCTTCTTGGCAGTTTGTAATAACTTTTCTTTGGTCTGGTAGTTCTTCAATTTGGCTATTACATTCCTGGGTGTTGTCAGTTGGGGATTAAGTACAGGAATTGATCTGTGGATTCTTTCAATCTTCACATTTCCCTCTTGTTCAAGAATATTGGGGCAGTTTTCTTGAATAATTTCCTCTAGTATTATGTCCTGGCTTTTTCTTTTTGTCATGGTCTTCTGGAAGTCCAATGATTCTTAAAGTGTCTCTCCTTGAATGATTTTCTAAATCCTCAGTTTTGTAAATGAGATGCTTCATATTTTCCTCAATTTTTTCATTCTTTTCATTTTGTTTTATAGTGTCCTGATGCCTTGTGAGGTCACTTAATTCTAGTTGTTGTAGTCTGGTTCTTAAAGACTGGATTTTATCCCTGGATTTTTGGTCATCCTCCTTCCGGTCTGATTTTTTTTGAGCTCATCTTTCATTTGCTTTACCTCATCTCTTATCTACTTTACCTCATCTTTCATGACTTTTGCCTCATTTTCAAGCTGGTTGATTTTGGCTTTTAAGACACTATTTTCTTTTTCCAGATGACTTATCATAGTTTTAAAATTCTTTTACCAATTATCTTCAGCCTCTCTTAATTGTGTTTTGAATTGCATTTTTTGAGTTCTTCCAAAGCCTGCATCCAATCCACTGGGATTTCTGTTTTACTGCTTTCCTCCTCCTCTATTCTGTTTGCTCTTAGATCTTTGCTTGTACAGAAGCTGTCAATTGTAATTTCTTTCTTCTTTTTCTGTTGTTTGCTCATATTTACCCCTTCTTTGCTCCCCATATTTGTCTATGCTTTTGCTCCTTTCAATTTTTTGGTTTTGGGGCTTTCTGTCAATCTCCCCTCTTGGAACTTTGCCAGGAGATCTCTCTGTGCAGTCTGTGGTGGAGGGGTGTTGGAGGTTGGGCTTTCCTGACCTCTGAAGATTTTTGATGGGATTAAGTTCAGCTGCTTTGGGCTGGGTGTGCTCTGAGGCCAAAATCTCTTGGAAGGCTGGAGCAATATGGAGGGTCTCCGCAGCTCTGACCAAGCTGCCCTCTCTATGCTCCCTCTCTATCTCCTTCCCTGCCACCTGTGTTTAACACTCTGAACCTGTCACAACCCTGCCCGCAAGGCACACCCTCCAGATCAGCACCTTTGCCCGCCCAGAGGTTCCTGCTACCGCTGGAGGCTTAGTACTCTAGGTGGTGTGGGGAGGGGTCCTGGGACCTTCCTTCTGCCTTCCCCTTAAACCTGAGTGTTCTCACATTCTGGCTTTTGGGGGGGTGTACCTTTTGAATTGAGTCCAGCGGGAGGGTTCCTTGGTTCTGTCTTGTTGTTAGGTTTGATTTTCAGTCCCCTAAGAATATTCAGTTTGTGATTGGTAAGGAAGGGTTTTCAGAGGTCTGAACTTGTGCTGCTTCTAGGCTGCTATCTTGACTCCACCTCTCTTATAATACTTGTTCTATCCAGTTTCAGAATTTTGTGGTGAGGATAACCCTCTGTAAACCATAAAACACTATTATTTATCAGTTAAAAAGTCTAAAGTTAATTTTGATTTCCTATTTCACTCTATATTGTGCAAGGTTGTATACACATTGATTTTTGTAAAATTCAAAGATACTTTACTTTTTGAATTATATGCATCAACAAATTTCCGCATATTTTCCAAAATATAAGATCCATATTGTCTTCCTCTGTCCCTTCCCTCCCCTCTCTTAGTGACGGTAAGTAATTTGATCTGTATTATCAAGAAACACATATTTCCATATCGGTTATTGTTGTAAGTGAATACTCACAAAATCAAACCCCCCCAAATAAGACAGTAAGTTGACTAATGTGGAAGATAGTATGCTTTGATCTGCATCTGACTTCAACAGTTCTTTTCTTGGAGGTGGGTAGCATTCTTTGTCATAAGTCCTTCAGAATTGCCCTGGATCATTGTATTGCTGAGAGTAAGTCTTTCACAGTTAATCATTCCATAATATTGCTGTTACTGTGTATGATGTTCTAGTTCTGCTTATTTCACTCTGCATCAGTTCTTGTAGGTTTTTTCCAGTTTTTTTTTCTGAAATCATTCTGTTTATCATTTCTTCTAGCACAATAGTGTTTCATCACCAATATATACCACAATTTGTTCAGCCATTCCCCAATTGATAAATATTCCCTCTATTTCCATTTTTTTTTGCCACCACAAAAAGGGCTGCTATAAATATTTTTGTACGAGTCCTTTCCCTCCTTTTATGATCTCTTTGGGATACAGACCCAGTAGTGGTATTACAGGATCAAAAGGTATGTATAATTTTATAGCCCTTTGGTCATAGAAAAGAATTTTTAATAGTCCCCTTGACAAAAATAAAATAATTTGATCTAATTTATTTTTTTAGTTTCTAAACTCTCTACTGTCCCCCACAATACATCTTTTTGGGGAAACATATTTGTAATGCAAAGTATTACTAAGGAAGCTTGGTGACAAAGTGATAAAGTACTAAGTCTGGAGTTGGGAAGATGTGAATTCAAAGCTGCCCTTAGGCACAAGTTGTCACTTAAAACAAACAAACAAAAAAAAACCCTCTGTCTGCCTCAGTTTCCTCATTTGTTAAATGGGGATAAAAATTACCCTAACCTCACAGAATTGTGAAGATCAAATGAGATACTATATGCAAAGTGCTTAACACAGTTCTGGCACATGGGTAGCTGTTTAATAAATGTTTGTTCCCTTTCTTACTTTCTATTTCATAGGTAGTCAGTTTGGCTGCTGAAAGAGGTAGAAAAAAGAAAAGTTTGGGAAAGGAACATTGTTAAAATCAATTTATGAAGAAGCTCAGTCTTTCTAAAGACCACTAGAGAACTGCTCCTCTAAATGCATTAAGAGGATTTGGGTGAAGCAGAACAACAATTGAAACAAGGGTTGCTTTAGGGCATTGTGGTTCATCAGTCTGTTACATTGATGTTCGACTGTCTTTAGAGTTTTAAAGACCATAACTTTTAAAGGTTACAACTGACAAAATTATAAATATAATGTAACCCTTGGCTAAAAGGGCCAATGGGAGTCTCTCTTCAATGGTGGGGATTGATTACTCTGTCCTGAACCTGCCTGAGGGGACAGTTGGTGAGAGCAGAGGAGAGGAGAGTTCCTGGATTCCAAGGCTACAGTATTGAGAGAGCTATGTGATACCAGCTTCTCTTTAGGCACAGGATGGGAGAAAGATTTTGGGAAGCATTTCCCCTGGGTGAGTTCTGGAACTCTTTCTCATAGTTGAGCTGACTTACCTCATCCCCAGTGAGAAAGCTCCTTCAATCTGTTTTCTGGTATATATCCCCATGTACTTTATCTGATTTGCTCTACTTGTTTATTTGCTATTTTCTATGTGTGTTCATTGTGGAACTGGCATAAGGTAGGAAGTCAAGCCTTGGATATATATATATATGAACACTCCTTCCCATTAAGAAATAGTGATCAGGAGCTTAGATTGAATTTGAAAAAACGATTTCGCCTAAACTACTAATATTTTAAAGAGCAGATACATGAAATTCTGGCCTGGGACGTCCTCTCTCTCCCTATGAGAAGAGTAAAGTAGCCAAGTCTCTGGTCTGAATCCATCGCTGGTTCTCTTCCTGGAAGGAATCAAGTCTCCCTTGGAGAAGGGTGCAGAGAAGAGATGCAGGATATCTATTCTTCTTCTTTCTCTTCCCTTTGAGCCACTTCTAGACACCCACATGGACATACATAACGTACGAGGTCCAAACTAAATAGCATTCATTACCCCTCCCCCCCAAATGTTAGAGACAATGAGGAAATTATATTAAAAATATTGCATTCATACTTGAGAAAGAGTGGATTCTTGGGTTTTATCTTATAAGGGATGGCTTAGTCACTGACCACCAAGAAGATCTGATTTAAGGAATTAAAATTATGGAGAAGTCAGTTGAAGAAATTGTAGGAAGAGACAGAAGAGAAGGCAAGAGAGTAAAATGAATGCAGGAAGAAGCCACAAAGATAGACATAAGATGTAGAAGGCTAACTGAATCTCCTCAAATAAACCAATTTTTAGCTGATATCTTTATTAGTTGAGAGAGCTTCTCTGCAATTTGCTGAATGAAGAAATGGTGAATCCTACTTCTGTGCACAGACCTATCCCAGGTACTGCTCTCTAGTGCCATCTATGGCTGGAAACATGATAAACCTCTCAGGGGTGCCAGGTTGTATTCTACTGCCATCTATGGTTTGAGAGAGAAAAAAAGAGAGAGAAAGAGAAAACACTATTTCTTTGTGATAGGAGCCATGGAACTGGCTAGTCAAAGTAGAAAAATTTCCTTCTATTTCCCGACCTGCAAAGCTTTAGATGACACTGAAAGAGTGTAATATTTTTTTTTCGGCACCCTGCTAAGGGAAGTTATGAACAAAAAGTGCTTATCATTGTTCCTATCAGTTTAAGAATAGAAACAGAAGAGCTTTGCCCAGTTATAGAGTGGTGAATACCAGAATGGAACAACTAGAAGAGATAGATTATATTGTTGTTCAGTTGCTTTTGATCATCTTCAATTTTCCCTAACACCATTTTAGATTTTCTTGTCAAAGATATTAGGGTGGTTTGCTATTTACTTTCCCAACTCATTTTCCAGAAAAAGAAATGGAGCAAAACAGGGTTAAGTGTTTTGCACAGCTAGTAAATGTCTGAGGCCAGATTAGAACTCAGGAATATATTCCTGACTTCAAGCCCAGCAGTCTGTGCCACCTACCTGGGAACCTTAAAAGTAATTTACTTCAAATCTCCTCATTTTACACAGGAGAAGACTAAAACTGAGAAACATAAGAAGTTTGCTCAGTCATCCAGATAGAAAGGACAGTGTCAGGACTGAGTTTGAAACCATAGCCTCTAAATCTAAATTCAGTGCCCATTCCAGTTTATCATACTGCCTCCAGAGATGGAGAGAACCAGAAGGGACCTTCGAGAACATCTAGTCCAGCCCCTTACATTTGTATTTACACAGAAAACTAGCTTGATAAATAGGGAAGCAGAGGAGAGTTTGGAGATATAGTGGCTTCTCTATTGTAAAACTTAAAATTTCTTAGACTTATGAATGTTGGAAATTTCCCCATTGGGAAATTTCATACTTGAAAAATTTCCTACTGATAGTAAGAACTCTATTGGAATGTGAAAACTCTTGGCATGGGAGGGTCCTTCTCCTTCCTACTTAAGACTACTTTAGGACAGAAACCTTTTGCTAAACAATGGAAAGGGCTTTGACCTATGCTTAAGCATAGAACAGGAAGTTCTTTGAGTCATGATTGATTTTAGAATTGATACAATAGAGATACTTGGAATGACAGAACCAGGTCTTGGAACTTACAATCTCCACCCTACTCAGTCTAACAGGATTTAGGAAGGGCTGCAGCAAAGATCAAGATTTAATTATTTGAGAATATGACCTTCAACAGACATGTGCAAAGTGGACAGACCTCTGGGCGGTCCTGGGTTAAGCTAGAGCCACCATTGGCACAGGGGAGACATCGACAGTGATTGGTAGATATGAGAACTGAGGGGAGGGGACTTAGATGGTGTCCTTAAAGATAGCGGGGTCTGAGGAGGGGAGGAGGTTTTTGCTCTGAGGGAGGTTTTGCTCTGAGAGGTTTTGCTCTGAAGGAGTCTGAGAGGAGAGAGGTCCTGGAGGGAGAGCTCCTGGAGAGGTCTGAGAGGAGGGCTTGCTCTGAAGGAGGCTGGAGGTAGAGGCCCCTGAGACTGTTTTTCCATTTTGGTCACATGAGTGATAAGGACTGATCTCTTTTCTTTGCCTCAGCTATCTAAGGGCTTGGGCCTTTGGCCCAGCCTAAACAGAGGGGGTATTTAAGCCCTATTCCCTTCTCTCCCCTCTCTCTCTCTCTCTCTCTCTCTCTCTCTCTCTCTCTCTCTCTCTCTCTCTCTCTCTCTCTCTCTCTCTCATACCTTTCTTCCTCCTATTTGTAATTAAAACTCCATAAAAGGTTGACTGCTGACTTGAGTTTTCATTTAGGAATTACATAGCTGAATTCCTTGGCGACCTTAAATTAATATATATCAGTCTTTTAAAGTGATTTCCATGTCACACTATGTAAACCATAATAATCAATCAATTAATCACTAAGCATTTAATTACCTATGATATACTTGACAAAGTTAGGTACTGAGGGTACAAATAAAAAAAAAACCCAACCAATTCCTACTCTAAAGAATTTACATCTTACAAAGGGAGTTTTGTTTTTTGTTGTTGTTTCAGTCATGTCTGACTCTGTGACCCCACTGGGGGTTTTCTTGTCAAAGACACATGAGTGGCTTGCTATTTCCTTCTCTAGCTCATTTGAAAGATGAGGAAACTGAGGCAAACAGGGTTAAGTGACTTGTCCAGGGTCATACAGCTAGTGTCTGAGGCCAGACATAAAGTCAGGAAGAGGAGTCTTTCTACCGTATTGAGGGAGACAAAAGTGTAAATATATAAGTATATACAGAATAAATGCAAAATAAATATAAAGGAGTTAAATAAGATAGTTGGGAATGCAAACTCTAGCAGTAGAATGGGGAACAGCTTTGTGTAAAAAGGGGGCAATAATAATAGTCCCCATTTATACAACAATTTAAACCTTGCAATGTGCTTTAAATACATAATTATATTTAATCTTCCCCAAATCTTTTCAAGTAGAGGTTCTTGCTATTCCCATTTAATAGAGGAAGAAGCTAAGGCTTGGAGATGGTCTGACTTACCTGGGTCATATAGCTAGTGAGCATCTGAGACATGAGTCAAGCCCAGGTCTTTTGACTCCAGGTGTAGCATTTGATAATTCTACTCTATCCATAAGCTACTTATTGAATGCTTTCTATTTTTAAGGGTCTGTACTGATAGATAAAACGTAGATTGTGTTCTACTAGATCCAGGTTATTAATGAATAATCATATATAAAAAGGGATAGGTCCTTTCTGGATCAATAGTACTTAACAAAATTGATAATTTCCTTTTTTTCCCTCCAAATTAGTTTAAGACTTCAAACAAACTTTTTTCATTCCCCCCTCCAATTAGGTCTTAATGACATCCATTTGTTGTTGTTGCTTTTTTTTTTTCAATTTAAACTCTTTCCTTCTGTCTTAGGATCTATACTAAGTATAGGCTCCAAGGCAGAAGAATGGTAAGGGCTAAGAAATTGCGGTTAAGTGACTTGCCCAGGGTCACACAGCTAGGAAGTATCTGGGTTTAGATTTGAACCTGTATCTCCCTTCTCTAGACCTCGAGCTTTATCCAAGAAGCCATCCAGATAGCCCAATATAAATCCTTTCTTCTTCTCCTTCTCCTTCTCCTTCTCCTCCTCCTCCTCCTCCTCCTCCTCCTCCTCCTCCTCCTCCTCCTCCTCCTCCTCCTCCTCCTCCTCCTCCTCCTCCTCCTCCTCCTCCTCCTCCTTCTTCTTCTTCTTCTTCTTCTTCTTCTTCTTCTTCTTCTTCTTCTTCTTCTTCTTCTTCTTCTTCTTCTTCTTCTTCTTCTTCTTCTTCTTCTTCTTCTTCTTCTTCTTCTTCTTCTTCTTCTTTTTTCTTCTTGTTCTTGTTCTTCTTGTTCTTGTTCTTCTTGTTCTTCTTCCTTTTTCTCTTTCTTCCTTCCTTCCTCTTGTTATTTTATTTTATTTTTGAACTTATTTATTTAGAATATTTTTCCATGGTTACATGATTCATGATTTTTCCCATCCCCCTTCCCTCTCCCCTCCCAGAACTGAGAAACAATTTCACTGAGTTATATATGTATCATTGTTCAAAACCTATTTCCACATTATTCATATTTGCAATAGAGTGACCTTTTAAAGCCCCAAACCCCAATCATATCCCAATCAACCCATGTGATTAAGCAGCTGTTTTTCTTCTGCATTTCTACTCCCACAGTTCTTCCTCTGGATGTGGATAGTGTTCTTTCTCTTAAGTCCCTTTGAATTATCCTGGATCATTGCATTGCTGCTAGTACCATATTCCAGTTTCTGTGAACAGTGTTATCCTGGTTCTTCTCCATTCACTCTGCATCAATTTCTGGAAGTTTTTCAAGTTCACATGGGATTCCTCCAGTTCATTATTCCTTTGAACATAATAGTATTCCATCACCAACAGAAACCACAATTTGTTCAGCCATTCCCCAATTGATGGATACCACCCCATTTTCAAAGTTTTTACCATGATAAAAAATGTGGTTATAAATATTTTTGTACAAGTATTTTTCCTTCCAATATCAATTCTTAATTCCATTTCATGACATAGTAGATAGTAGTATAATATGTATATTATAATTTTATAATAGATAGTATAATACATTAGACTTGGAGTGAGAGTGAGAGAGACTTGAATTTATAAAAAATGATATAAAATCAAAAGATATCAATGAAAATAAAAATAAAATTTGGGTAGAGATTCAACAGGTGGAGGGGGTAGAGAGTATTATCTATAGTTTTCTATCAGTTATATCTAATATATCTAATAGATAACTCACTCTTTGAATAGTTCAAACAGGGGGTTTATTTAAGGAAAAGGGGAAGAAAAGGAAATTGGATGGGACAGAGGGTTTAGAGTTTTCCTGATCTTAAAATAACCCTAAACTAAAGAACAATATTTTAGAGTCTTGAATGGGGAATATGGCTGACAGGGTTGAGGATCTTTAAGTCACTTTCTAATACAGAAGAGAGAAATTCAGTAAGAAGAGGATCTTCCCAGTCCTTACTCCTTCCTGTCCCAGGAGAGACAGCTCCAAAAGTTTGGATGCTTCCCTTCAACAGTCTCCCTCCCATCACATTCCATTCCAGAATGCTCCTTGATTGACAGCTTCTGCAAACCTTTGGTTCTGTTGAAGGTTTTCTTCAAATCACTCATCCACAATTGAGAATTTTATTCTAGTTGCTTGCACACTGTAAAAAATAGTTATTTACAAGTTCATGTATTCTGATTTAGTGAATTCCACAGAGTCTGGGCTAATGATATCAGTAATCTTGGTTGAGTTTTTAGGGAGGTGATGGTCAGAAGGCTGAGATGGGAGGGAGATTAGACCAGATTGCATGGAAGCAGAATGTCATTGTGATGGAGATAGAGGTATCTGGTGAGCAACTGAGAACTCTGAATTTTGTGTGTCAGTCTAAATCTTCCTCCCCTGTTAGGGACTGGGGTCTTCGTCTGTAAAGGAGTCCTGGAATGAAGTTTATTCCTGGTTTACTTTTTCTTTAACTTGATTCCTATTGTCTATACAAGATCTATTTATATATTGATGCCATAAAAATAGATACCAATATTATGAGGTAGGGTTTGGGGGGAATTGATGCTTCTAGGACCCAGAGAGATTAAGAACTGAGGAACTGTGCTGAAAGAGTTCTTTTTTCTGATCAGGATATTGGAACTCTTGCCTTTTTCAAGCTATGGAGAACAGGATATGTCACTATAAATTTGTTGAGGAAACACACCGAGTAGACATCTGCTAAGCAGATGTTAATCTCCTTACAATTTCTACTAAGTATGTTTTCATAGTGATTCGTAGAACTCATAAGTTTGAATGCCAGAGCTGGCAGAGACTAGAGATCAACTCAAGCCTAGAAGGTTGATATGAGTTCTTTTCTATGCCCAAAGGGTTATAAAATCATATATACCCTTTAAACCACTACTGGGTCTGTGTCCAAAGAGATGATAAAAAAGGGGAAAGGACCCACTTGTACAAAAATATTTATAGTAGCTCTTTTTGTAGTGGCAAAGAATTGGAAACTGAAGGGATGTCCATCAGTTGAGGAATGACTGAACAAATTATGGTACATGTTGGTGATGGAATACTATTGTGCTATAAGAAATGATAATAAGGAAGAATGACTAGAGAAAAAAATTGGAAAAGATCTGTAGGAACTGATGCAGAGCAAAATAAGCAGAACTGGGAGAACATTCTACACAATAACAGCAATACTGGATGATGATTAACTATGAAAATTTGACTTATCAGCAATACAGTGATCTGGCACAATCTTGAAATAAATGTATTTCTATAAATGTTTTAGTGCTTGTGGGATAATTCTTTTTATCTTTTTATCTTTGATATCTTTGATGTATATGTTTAGCAATAGGAACTCTGAGTTGAAGATAAATTCCTTAACTAGCATTTTATTAAGCATTTACTTTGTGTCAGATACTGTGCTAAGGGCTGAAGATAAAAAAGAAAGGCAAATAACAGCCCCTACAAGAGTACACTAGAAAAGGCTATTGGAGGAGATACTCAAATAACTAGTATAAATAAGATATATATTGCATAAGTCAGAGATAGTCTCAGAGGGAAGGCACAAAGGTTAAGGAGTATGAGGAAAGGCTTCTTAGAGAAGGTGGGAGTTTAGCTTAGAAGAAAGAAATCCAGGAGATCTGGAAGCAGAGATGAGGAAGGAAAGAGTTCTAGGCAATGGGAAAGAGTCAGTGAAAATGCTTAGAGTCAAGAGATGGAGTGTTACTGGATCACAGAGTATATGGATGGGAGTAACTTGCCAGAAGACTGGAAAGATAGGAATCTAGCTAAGAAAGGCTTCAAAAGGCCAACAGAGGGTTTTATATTTCAACATGGAGATAAGAGTTTATTAAATGAGGTTTGGGGGGTGTAATAGGATCCAACTTGGGTTTTGGGAAGATCAGTTTGACAAATGAGTAGAGGATGGATTAAAGTGAAGAGAGTTTTGAGACAAGGAGACCAGTAAGTCTCCAGTTGTAATAGTCTAGATGAGAAGATATGAGGGTTTGTACCAGAGTGGTTGCAGCCTCAGAGGAGAGAAGCTGTTATATTTGAGAAATATTAGGCAGATAGAAATGACCAGATTGGATAACTGATTGGATATGGGGGTGAGAATATAAGGAGTCAAAAATAACACCTAGGTTGGAAGCCTGGGTAATTAGATGTGCCGCTCCGGACAGTAATAGGGAAGTTAGGAAGAAGGGAGTATTTGAGAAGGAAATATCATAAGTTCAGTGTGTATATCTGTATACACACACATGCACATATATAAATATGTATATATACAGAATATGTATCTACATATACTATATGTCCATATATAATGTATGTATACGTATACTGTATATATTAACTTGATAAGGAAGAAGTGAAGCAGAGGTTCTTAAACTGGGGTCCCTGAACTTATTAAAAAATACTTTAATAAGTGTAGGTCAATATTATATGTACAATATTTAAATACAATTATATGGAGGTTTTAATTCCTTTCTTGTATAATTCTGTAATGACTTCCAGAATATTTGAACCAAATTCACAGTTCCACCAATAATATCATCATATATTCATTAATAGTCACATCTAATGTATTTTTGTGGTTTCCAATCCATTTTGTTTCTTAGATCAATTTTTTCTTTGATCTTATCTTTCACCCTCCTCTTCCACCCTAGAAGTGAATCTTAAAGAAACTAAAAGTTTAGTGTTGTTAGAATAAAATAGGGCCTTCTTAAAAAGTGACTTGTTTCTTGGTGAACTTCCCCAACTGTCTTTTCTTCAGCAGGGTCAACTGATTAAACAAGCTGGAAACTGTCAGACTCTTATTTGTTCAGCTTTTTTTTTTCTTCCTGAAGAACTTGGTGCATACTTTGTACATTCTATATATTATAAATGTTATTTAAAACATTAACCTTATAAGGCAGAAGTTAAACAAATCTACTTAACCTAGGGTCCACGAACTTAAAAAAAATACTCTGATGACTGTATTTTAATATGACTGTCTCAGTGGACAGAGTGCCAGGCCTTGAGTCAATAGTTTAAATCTGGTCTGAGATACTAATTAGCTGTGTGACCCTGGGCAAGTCACATAACTCTGTTTGCCTCAGTTCCTCATCTATTGAATGAGCTGGAGAAGGAAATGGCAAACCACTCTAGTATTTTCACCATGAAAACCCCAAATGGGGTTATGAAGTATCAGATGTGACTGAAACAACTGCATAAGCCTATTTATTTTATTTTTTATGTACATTTACATATAGCTTTTATTTCTACCCCTTTGTTTTCATTCATTTCAGAGATAGTTCTTAAAATGGTAATTTCACATATAATATTTTAATCCTCACAAGGCCATTGTGAAATATTTAAAATAAATAGAAATTGAGAGAGGCATTCTGCATTTATTATGAGGAGGGTCCATAGGCTTCATGGGACTTCCAAAAAAAGTCCAAAAAGGACACATAAAAATGTTCAAAAATTCTGAAGGATAAAGTTGTCCTACTCAATTCAGTAATGGTTGGCATTAATAATTAAATGAAGCAATTTTTAAAAAGTGCCTGCTATGTGCTGGACACTATACTAAGTGCTGGACAGATAAAATTAACCAAAACATGTCACATATTTTCTCATCCATTTCCAGCCCAGCATTTGTATATGGAAGAAGTTCCCAGAGCTGCCTTGGAGCGAGAAGGCTTATTTGAAGGTAATCATTTGGCTTGGCTAGTCAGTCAGGTGGGGGCTTTTTATTTATTTTTTTTATTTTAGATGCAGAGGTTAGAAGGAAAATACTAAGAAAACAACATAGCTGTACTTTGTATTTCCCAGTCTTTGCAGTATCTCAGAGGAAGGCAGAGGGAAAACATTGTTGTTTTTCTCGGTGAGGTGAGATTTTGTGTCCTCTCAGCTTACTGAGTGTGGCCAAAGTTAAGCTTGTACCCTTGGCTCCCATTTAGCACCATTTGGGGTCAACCCAAGGAAATCAGTTTATCTTTCCCACCCCCATTCTCCCTTCTCTGAACCTTCACCATTGGGTCCCCCCCCCCCTTTAGGTCCCAAATTCAGTGCTCTCCTGCTCTATTTGTCAAAACCCAATCTTGGGAAAAGACACTGAATTGATCTGTTATCTCTCCTAGAAGAATTAAGATTTAATCCTCCCTCCCTCTCAAAAAACCCCCAATCCCTCTGGTTTAAACCAAAGGAATAAAACTTTAGTAATGAATTTTTATTACTTCATTTATTCAAAAAGCATTTATTATTAGAGACAGCATTTGTTAATAGTGGCTAGAGTGCTGGGCCTGCAGTCAGTAAGACTCCTCTTCCTCAGTTCTAATCTGACCTCAGACACTTCCTAGCTGTGTGACCCTGGGCAAGTCACTTAATCTTGTTTACCTCAGTTTCTTCATCTATAATACAAGCTGGAAAAGGAAATGGCAAATTGCTACAGTATCTCTGCCAAGAAAATTCCAATTGGGGTTACGAAGAGTTGGACAGGACTGAAGAACAATTGATTATTGATTATTAAGGACTTTATGTGAGACACTATTCTTGGGTGCCTGTGATCTGCCTTGGAAGAGCATACACTTGCTTGTGGTTGGGGAAATAAAATATACATATAAGTAAAAATAAAATGTATACAAAATAATTGGGGAGCAGATGTTGAGAAGGAAGTACTGATGAATGGAGGAAGTGATCAGGCAAGGCATGTTGTAGGAGCTAACCCTTGAACTGAGTCTTGGAAAGGAAGCTGGGGATTCTGGGAGGCAGGAGTTGGGGCATGGCTTGTGCAAAAGCCCAGAGGTGTTCTGTCTGGTACAAGTAGCAGCAAGAAGGTCAGTCTGATGGGAACAGACAATGTATGATGGGGAGTAATGTGAAATATTTGGAAAGGCAGATTGCGAAAGCCTTTAAAATGCTAAACAGAAGAATGTTTATTTTATCCTGTAGACAATATGGAACAGAGCCCTATGATCTGACCAATCACTATAAAAATCGCAATTTGCAGGTCTCTGAAAGACAAATTGGAAAGGGATAAGATCCTGGAGGCAGGGAGAGCCATGAGAAGGCTGGTGAAGTAGTCTAGGCAAGAGACGCGGGGTAGTGGTTACATGGACCGAGGGAAGAGGCAGATGGAAGAATGCAGAGGACTTGGCGCCCAGCAAGCAGCCTTCGGGCACAATGCTGAAATTACTCTGTAAAGTTGGGCAACCTATTCTGTTTATGCAAAGAACAGTCGTGTTGCTGCTTGCCCATCGGATCTTTTAAATACACCTCTATCTATTCCCGGGAAAGTAATATAACCAGAGCTATTAGTAGGAATCCCGGACCCGGGCTAACTCGGATGTGCGGGGAAGAGGGAGGAGGTGGGGTGTAGGCTGGAAGTGACGTAGAAGGTCTGATCACTTTTGTGCCTGGTTAACGGATAATGGAGGCAGAGGTCGCGAGGGGGGAAGGGTAAGAGCCCTAAAGGAGGAGTCACCAGTGAGGAAACTCAAGTTATAAAGAATTAAACAAGAAGTCACACAGTGACGGACGTTCAATCCTTCAGTCATATCTGACTCGCCCTGACCCCATTTGGGGTTTTCTTGCCAAAGATACTGTTGGCGTTTGCCATTTCCTTCTCCAGAGCATCACCTGTGTTTTTTGGTCTTCTCTGTCCTCTCCAGCTTGGGTAACCCTTGTGCATAGTTTTGCAAACCCCCTCTGCCAATAACAAAGCAGTGATCCAGAAGGGGCTTTTCAGGCAAATTTTTAAGCCAAAAAAAAAAAAAATGGATTGAATGACTTGCACAGGATCACACAGCTAGTAAGTGTCTGAAGCTGGATTTAAACTCAGAGCTTCTTGTCTCCAGGACCAACACTATCGTCTTTGCCACCTGGCTGTCCCTAGCTTTAGTAAGCTATTAATACTGATAGTTAAACAACTGTTAATTGAGGTGGGATTCATTCACGGCTTTCCTTTATTCTAAAAGATGGAAGGAATGTGGGAGGAAGAATTCTGGGATGATGATTTTGAAGGGTTATAGAAGGCACAATGGAAAATGAGGGTAGTGAAAGATGTGCCCAGCATAGTGTCTGTTACAGTCGCTGCTCATTAAATTCTTGCTGATTGATTGATTGATTGAATGGGCAAGGTCAGGTCTGGGCTTTTACTATGGGAGGGAGACACTGAAGGAGCGCATTGCCTCTTTTGCTTTGATTCTGCACTGATCTTGGGTGTTTCATGCAGCTGGGGACACCCGGTTGGCAAAACACTGGGGCAATTCACACAAGTGAGAAAGTCAGAGACCCAAGAAGCTACAAGCTTAGGGGCTCAGAAGCTGACTGGTCTGGTCAGTCGGTGCCCCATCCCAGCCTGGACGGCAATGACAGAGGCTAAGAAATGCTGCTGCCCCATGCTGGTTATAGCTCTGAGCATTTCAGAAAACATCACAACCGATGCTTCTTGTCCCATTTCGAAGGAAATCTATGTATTCAGGCTTATAAGCAACATTTTTTTTTTGCCATTTTAAAAGCAAAAATCTTTCCTATTTTTCAGATTTCCTTCTGCTGGAGGATGCCTGGCTGGAAAATAGTCTGAATAAGTACTCTGTGCACCCACCGGGAGAGATGTTTGTCCTTCTTAGCTGGGCAAACAGAGGTGTGTTTGTTTATAGTCCCAGACCCTTGTCTAATTCAAAGACAAGCCAAAGAACGGCTGTAACTAAGGCTTACCTTGAGCATTTATTCAAAGTTTCAACTGGACTCTCAGGGGCCATCTCTGAACAGATGTGGTGTTAAGGGTGAGCAGGCTCCAACAGAGACATGACCTCATCAGGGCACCATAATTGGATGATCGGACCCTGAGGGTGTAGCCAGACTGCTGGCAGCTTTTGGAAGATACTGTAGTCAGAACAACTAAAAATTAAAGACGGACACAGCAATAAAGTCTCCTTATTACTCTTTTCCTTATTCTCCCTGAAATGTGGTTATGATGCCAATCCTTTTTTTTTCTTGTTTTACAAAAAAAAAAAAAAAATCCTTCACTATCCAAGAATGATCTGCATCTCTCTTCTACTTCTTGTCCACTACTGCTCACATACTGACTATCAGTTAAAAGAACAGAACCAGAAGGATAATGAGACAGTCTACTATACTACATTTATTTCAGCTCTGATTGAAAAAAAAAACAAACAAACAACCTTTTGAGAAGGAAGTAAAAGTTGCTGGTAAATCTTTTAGGTTATTTTTGAAATTCTTTATATAATCTTTTTCCTTCTCTTAACCCCAAACAGTATTATATATGTATCCATATATATGCTTACGTGTATGTGCAGGATATTGTTTGATAAGGTGATTGCATACTACACCATGAAGTCAGGAGTCCTGGGTTTAATCAATCAATCAAAAGGATTTATTTGAAGAAACAAAAGTCCTAACATGTAAGAGGCATTAATTTTTTTTTAAAAAGTTAGGGATAAAGGGAGAAATAGCCCTTTCTTCTCTGAAACTATATTATACATACATATATATATATATATATATTTCTATATAGTCATCAAAACTACCTGGTGTACTGGTTTAAAAATGGAGAAGTAAATTAATGGAACACAATAGGCAGGAGTATCAGAAACAATGGAACTCAATAATCCAGTGTTGGATAAAACCAGAAATTTGCATTACTTAGGGAATAAAATGTCTTATTTGACCTAAAAAACCCCAAATTATTTTAGAATATCATAGCCTATAACTTGAGGGCTTCAGAATTATTGCTGCCAATTTGAATTTCTATTTTTTATTCATATGGCAATTGGGGCAATCATATTTTATTATACTTGGTCATTTGCACTTGGGTGAATGGATACATAGATAGATAGAGAATTTATTGAGTTTTTTCTGTGTGCTAAGGATACAAATACAAGCACAGAAGAAAGCTTTGCCATCAAGGGGCTTATACTCTAATGGGGAGAGACAACACATCAGTTAGAGCTGGAAAGAAGAGAGAGGATGAGAGTTGTAGCATGAATTGAAAAAAGGGTGATGGAGGGCTTATTCCAAGCAAGATAAGGTGAAAAATTCACCTAACTGAGCCTATGGTCCTGGGACAGAATCCAAGATGACTACTGGATTTCAGGGGCCGTGGTTTGGGAATGGTGGCTACATTGTGACTAGAGTTTGAATCATGCTTCAGATATTACTAGATATTATGTGTGACCCATGGCTGGTGACTTAACCTTTCCAAGACTTGAATTCACTATCTGTAAAATGAGGTTAATAAAAGCACTTACATCAAAAGGTTATTGTGAGAATCAATAAGTTAATTATTTTGGAAAACATGATTTTTTTCCATGATTGCTTTTTGGATTTTGTATTATGTAAATGTGAATTTTTATGATCATAAGCTCTTAAATGTTGTTAAATAGAATTTTATTGAGTCAGTAAGTAATTTAAATGAACACATACCCACCATTAATTCAGTCACTATTTTTTATTTGTAAATTATTCAATCTATGGGTGTACTGTATTCTGCAAGCTTATCCAGAGAGAGACAGGAAGTAACAAGAGTTATCATACCCATTGAAGCTAAACATAATCTCAGGAGATATTGAAGAGAACTTTGACATTTATTCAAAGGAAGATTTTGCCAATATTTGCCAGTGCCTCTTTTCAAAGATAGATCTCCCAAAGACCATTTTGGGAAAAAAAAAATCTTTCTCTCTCTGCAGTTTAAGAATGCTTCTTGAGGTCTAACTAAACTGAACTTGAAAAGTTCAGGATGTCCATCCAGCTTTTCATTTTCCTTGACACTAACTCATTTGACACTAATTCAGTTGGCCCAGGCAATCTCCACAAATGCCACACATGTCAATGGCTGACTGGGCACATTTTTCTCTTCACTTTCCAGTTTCTGAGGTTGGGTGAGGGGTACTGATGTTAAGGCTCATTCACTCTGAGGCATGGCAGTTTTGTTGCCTGCCAGTTACCATTTGGGATGATTGCAAAGTAGCCACTCAAGTTTTTTCAACTTCAGAATTATTGCTTGGATTCAGACTTCATGTCTTGAGCCTATATTAGATGAATTGGTCCACTTCTGCCAGAAATTTTGTTCTCCTGACACCTAGTCCATAGTTGAGTTGGTGTTTATCCATAGTGTGGGTGTTTATTCTCTGGATTTATATAGTATTTGCTGTTTCTTCAGATCTCAAGGTCCTGTCCCAAGAACTTCTGGAAATACTAAAGTTAATTGCAAGATTTAAATGTTGGACTAATGAAGCAAAGCCCAGAGGTGGTTGGAAAGAAGCTGGGAAGAAAGAAAAAAAATCTGATAAAAAGTCATAGGAGAAACGTGCATTGATAATTTCAGATAAAAAAAGTCAATATAACGGATGAAAAACATGTGATACAGAAAGTCCTGGGTTGCTTGTGGTGCATGGGAGGATGAGGGATTGGACGAGTAATATTATAAATTATTCCTTTCTTAGGAATAGAGAGGAGCACTGCGTTGTTAGATGCCCTTTCCTCCAATTGCCCCTTTCTTCAGTAGACTTTTCTTTGTGGTTGACTGATTGACTTTGTTAAATGTCTTTTGGGTGGTTTGTTGACTTGGACATAGCTAAATTTAGTACTTTGTTGATTGCACATACATAGACAAAATTGTTTACTGCTAAATGAGGTAGTTCAATTCTAATCCATAAAATTAACAAGTCAAATCAGTGAGTGAGCTGTGGAAATCTGAATGATAAATAGAATGGGCATGGCTGGAAGCTGGGAGAACATGTTAAATGGTGAACACAGAACCAGCAAAAGCATAGAGGTAGAAATGAGTGACTTACCTCGATGGGCTTATGTGGAGAATAATAAATAAAATGAGTGTTAAATAATTCCTTAAGGAATAAATAACTATAGAAATGACTATTAAAAGTAACCCAAAAAAGAGAAGAACTGAACATTTCTATCATTTCCTCTATACATATCTCTACCCACTCCTACCCATATCCCTACTCATAGAGTCATGAGTCTTTGAATGGACTGATGCTCTACAAGGATGATGATGATGATGATAATAATAATAATAAGTATTACATAGCACTTCAAGGTTTGAAAAATACTTTACATGTTATTTCTTTCTAAAAATATTTTTCCTAATTACATGTAGACACAATTTTAATAATTATTTTCTGACATTTTGCAATCAATTCATGTTCTCTCCCTCCCTCTTTCTACTCCCCTCTTCCTGAGATGGCAGAAAATATATTATATATGTGTTATCATACAATAGATTTCCATGTTCTTAATGTTGTGAAAGAAGACACACGTTGCTTAAATAAGAAAAAAATTCATGAAGGAAATAAAGTAAAAAGTGGTTTGTTTCAATCTGCATTCTACAGGTGTTATTTCATCTGATGTTCACAACAATCCTGGGCAGTAGGTGTAATTTTTGTTTTTATTATTTTACAGATGAGGAAACTGATGCTGATTAAGTTGTAACTTATCCAGGGTTATCCAACTAATAAGCATCTTAGGGGGGATTTTTTAAAAATAATATTTTATTTGATCATTTCCGAGCATTATTCATTAAAGACAAAGATCATTTTCTTTTCCTCCCCCCCCCCCCATAGCTGACGCGTGATTCCACTGGGTATCACATGTGTTCTTGATTCGAACCCATTGTCATGTTGTTAGTATTTGTATTAGAGTGTTCGTTTAGAGTCTCTCCTCTGTCATGTCCCCTCAACTGCTGTAGTTGGACAGTTGCTTTTCCATGGTGTTTCTTCTCCCACAGTTTATGCTCTGCTTGAGGATAGTGTTTTTTCTCCGAGATCCCTGCAGATTGTTCAGGGACATTACACCGCTATTAATGGAGAAGTCCATTATGTTCGATTATACCACAGTGTATTAGTCTCTGTGTACAATGTTCTCCTGGTTCTGCTCCTCTCACTCTGCATCACTTCCTGGACGTTGTTCCAGTCTCCATGGAACTCCTCCACTTTATTATTCCTTTTAGCACAATAGTATTCCATCACCAACATATACCACAATTTGTTCAGCCATTCCCCAATTGAAGGGCATCCCCTCGTTTTCCAATTTTTGGCCACCACAAAGAGCGCAGCTATGAATATTTTTGTACAAGTCTTTTTGTCCATTATCTCTTTGGGGTACAAACCCAGCAGTGCTGTGACTGGATCAAAGGATAGACATTCTTTTATCGTCCTTTGGGCATAGTTCCAAATTGCCCTCCAGAATGGTTGGATCAGTTCACAACTCCACCAGCAATGAATTAATGTCCCTACTTTGCCACATCCCCTCCAGCATTCATTACTTTCCTTTGCTATCATATTAGCCAATCTGCTAGGTATGAGGTGATACCTCAGGGTTGTTTTGATTTGTATCTCTCTGATTATCAGAGATTTAGAACACTTCTTCATGTGCTTATTAATAGTTTTGATTTCTTTATCTGAAAACTGCCTATCCATTTCCCTTGCCCATTTATCAATTAGAGAATGGCTTGGATTTTTGTACAATAGATTTAGCTCTTTATAAATTTGAGTAATTAAACCTTTGTCAGAGGTTTTTAATGAAGATTTTTTCCCAATTTGTTGTTTCCCTTCTGATTTTAGTTACATTGGTTTTGTTTGTACAAAAGCTTTTTAATTTGATGTGGTCGAAATTATTTATTTTACATTTTGTGACTCTTTCTATGTCTTGCTTGGTTTTAAAGTCTTTCCCCTCCCAAAGGTCTGATATGTATACTATTCTGTGTTTACCCAATTTACTTATGGTTTCCTTCTTTATGATTAAGTCATTCACCCATTTTCAATTTATCTTGGTGTAGGGTGTGAGGTGTTGATCAATTCTTAATCTCTCCCACACTGTCTTCCAATTTTCCCAGCAGTTTTTAACGAATAGTGGATTTTTGTCCCAAAAGCTGGGATCTTTGGTTTTATCATATACTGTCTTGCTGACGTCTCTTGCCCCCAGTCTATTCCACTGATCCTCTTTTCTGTCTCTTATCCAGTACCAAATTGTTTTGATGTCTGCTGCTTTGTAATATAGTTTAAGGTCTGGGACTGCAAGGCCCCCATCATTTGTGGTTTTTTTTTTCATTATTTCCCTGGATATCCTTGATCTTTTGTTATTCCAAATGAACTTTGTTATGTTTTTTTTCTAAATCAGTAAAGAAATATTTTGGGAGTTCCATGGGTATGGCACTAAATAGATAAATAAGATTGGATAGGATGGTCATTTTTATTATATTGGCTCGTCCTATCCATGAGCAGTTAATGTTTTTCCAATTGCTCAAGTCTAGTTTTAGTTGTGTGGAGAGTGTTTTATAGTTGTCTTCATATAGTTCCTGTGTTTGTCTCGGGAGATAGATTCCTAGGTATTTTATTTTATCTAAGGTGATTTTGAATGGGATTTCTCTTTCTAGTTTTTGCTGCTGAGCTGTGTTGGAGATATATAGAAATGCTGATGACTTATGTGGGTTTATTTTTTATCCTGCAACTTTGCTAAAGTTGTTGATTATTTCAACTAGTTTTTTGGTTGAATCTCTAGGATTCTTTAAGTAGACCATCATGTCATCTGCAAAGAATGATAACTTGGTCTCCTCCTTGCCTATTTTAATGCCTTCAATTTCTTTTTCTTCTCTAATTGCTACTGCAAGTGTTTCTAGTACAATGTCAAATAGTAGAGGTGATAATGGGCATCCTTGTTTCACTCCTGATCTTACTGGGAATGCATCTAGTTTATCCCCATTGCAAATGATATTAGCTGATGGTTTTAGATATATACTGTTTATTATTTTTAGGAATGACCCTTCTATTCCTATGCTTTCTAGTGTTTTTAATAGGAATGGGTGTTGTATTTTATCAAAGGCTTTTTCTGCATCTATTGAGATAATCATGTGATTCTTGTTGGTTTGCTTGTTGATGTGGTCAATTATGTGGATGGTTTTCCTAATATTGAACCAGCCCTGCATCCCTGGTATAAATCCTACTTGATCATGGTGGATGACCCTTCTGATCACTTGCTGGAGTCTTTTTGCTAGTATCCTATTTAAGATTTTTGCATCTATATTCATTAGGGAGATTGGTCTATAGTTTTCTTTCTCTGTTTTTGACCTGCCTGGTTTTGGAATCAGTACTATGTTTGTGTCATAAAAGGAGTTTGGTAGAACGCCCTCTTTGCTTATTATGTCAAATAGTTTGTATAGTATTGGGATTAACTGTTCTCTGAATGTTTGATAGAATTCACTGGTGAATCCATCGGGCCCTGGGGATTTTTTCTTAGGAAGTTCTTTGATGGCCTGTTGGATTTAATTTTCTGATATGGGATTATTTAAGAATTCCATTTCTTCTTCTGTTAGTCTAGGCAGTTTGTATTTTTGTATATATTCATCCATATCCCCTAAATTGGTGTATTTATTGCCATATAATTGGGCAAAGTAGTTTTTAATGATTGCCTTAATTTCCTCTTCATTAGAGGTGATGTCCCCCTTTTCATCATTGATGCTCTTATTTTGCTTTTCTTCCTTCCTTTTTTAAATTAGATTGACCAGTACTTTGTCTATTTTCTTTGTTTTTTCAAAGTACCAGCTTCTTGTCTTATTTATTAAATCAATAGTTCTATCACTTTCGATTTTATTAATTTCTCCCTTAATTTTTAGGATTTCTAGTTTGGTTTTCTGCTGGGGGGTTTTAATTTGATCGCTTTCGAGTTTTTTTATTTGCATTTTCAATTGATTGATCTCTGCTCTCCCTAGTTTGTTAATATATGCACTCAGGGATATGAATTTACCTCCGATTACCACTTTGGCTGCATCCCAAAAGGTTTGAAAGGATGTCTCACCATTGTCATTTTCCTCGATGAAATTATTAATTGTTTCTATGATTTCTTCTCTAACTAAACGAATTTGGAGTATCATATTGTTTAATTTCCAATTAGTTTTTGACTTGGTTTTCCATGTACCATTACTGATCATTATTTTTATTGCCTTGTGATCTGAAAAGGCTGCATTTATTATTTCTGCTTTTCTGCATTTGTGTGTCATGTTTCTGTGACCTAATGTATGGTCAATCTTTGTGAATGTGCCATGTGGTGCTGAGAAGAAGGTGTATTCCTTTTTATCCCTATTTATTTTTCTCCATATGTCTATTAATTCTAATTTTTCTAAGATTTCATTCACTTCTTTTACCTCTTTCTTATTTATTTTTTGATTTGATTTATCTAAATTTGTTAATGGTTGGTTTAAGTCTCCCAATGGTTTTACTGTCTATTTCTTCCTTCAATTCTCCTAGTTTCTCCATTAAAAATTTGGGTGCTATATTATTTGGTGCATACATGTTGATTAATGATATTTCCTCATTATCTAAAGTCTCTTTTAACAAAATATAATTACCTTCCCTATCCCTTTCGATCAGGTCTATTTTTGCTTTGGCTTTATCAGATATCATAATTACCACTCCTGCCTTCTTTCTGTCAGTTGAGGCCCAGAAGGTCTTACTCCATCCTTTAATTCTGACCTTGTGGGTGTCTACCCGCCTCATGTGTGGTTCTTGAAGACAACATATGGTAGGGTTTTGGATTCTAATCCATTCTGCTATTTACTTGAGTTTTATGGGTGAGTTCATCCCATTCACGTTCAAAGTTATGACTGTCACTGGTGGACTCCCTGGCATTTTGATATCCTTCCCTAATTCTAACCGTTCTTCTTCAGCTCTACCTTTTAGTCCAATGATTTACTTTAAATCAGTCCCCCTTGTCCCCTCCCTTGATATATTTCCCTTTCTTGTCCCTCCCTTTTTGTTCCCTCCCCCTCCCCCCTCTTCTTCCCTCCTTTTTTTGTGTTCCCTCCCCCTTCCCCCCTTGGTTTTCCCTTCTCCCTTCCCTTGTTGGGTAAGATAGAATTCATGATCCCAATGGATCTGGATGTTCTTCCCTCTCAGAGTTGATTTCCCTGAGAGTAAGGTTTAAGTAAAAACTCTCTTCCTCTCCTTCTTATAGGAGTTTTCTTCCCCTCCCCTTCCTGTGTGAATCTTTGTGTGAGAAAGATTATTGTATTTGGTCTTTCTTTTCCCCCTATTTACACATTACATTTTCCCCACATGTTAGTATACATAGATTGATATAAATGTAGTCCTTATAGAAGAGAGTTTGGGTAAAAGAAAAAGATAACATTTTTCTCCTTTTCCCTCTTTCATATTTACCTTTTCAGGTATTCCATGCTCTTTGTTTTTCGGTGTCGAACTTTCCACAGAGCTCTGGTCTTTTCTTTGCAAAAACTTGGAAATCTTCTATTTTGTTGAATGTCCATACTTTCCCTTGGAAGTATATAGTCAGTTTTGCTGGATAGCTGATTCTTGGTTGAAGACCCAGCTCTCCTGCCTTTCTGAAAATCATGTTCCATTCCTTACGATCATTCAGAGTGGAACTTGCAAGGTCTTGTGTGACCCTGATTGGCATTCCTTTATATCTAAATTGCCTTTTTCTGGCTTCTTGTAGGATTTTTTCTTTTGTTTGAAAGCTTTGGAATTTAGTAATTACATTCCTGGGAGTTGTCTTTTAGGGATTTAGTGTAGAGGGTGTTCTGTGAGCTCTGTCAGTGGATGTATTGCCCCCTTGTTCTAGTATCTCTGGGCCATTTTCTTTTATTATATTTTGTATTACGATGTCGAGTTTGCTGTTTATTTCTGGTTTTTTTGGAAGTTCAATTATTCTTAAATTATCTCTTCTTCCTCTATTTTCCAAGTCTGTCACCTTGTCAGTGAGATATTTTATGTTCTCTTCTAATTTCTTGATCTTTTGGCTTTGCTTTATTGATTCTTGCTCTTTTACCTGCTTGTTGTCTTCGAGTTGCCTAATTCTGACCTTTAAAGCCTGGTTTTCCTTTTCAGTTTGGTCAAACTGGTTTTGTAGATGCGTGAATTTCTTTTGCATTATTTCCCACTTTTCCTCCCAGAAGGCTTCCATCTTTTTGATCCTTTCCGATTCAAATTCTTCATGGGTTTGTGGAGAGTTTCCATTTCCTTTGGAAGGTTTTGGAGCATTTGCTTGTGTTTCCTCTTCTATCTCCTCTGTATTTTGTATTTTTGCTCCATAAAATGTGTCCAAAGTTGCCCCCTTCTTCTTGTTTTTCTTGGAATTTTGGGGCTTTTGTACTTCTGTGGAGTTTGCCATCTCTATATGAGTGGGGAGGACTAGCTTTTCTTATCTTTGTCTGGTGTTCAGAGGTTTTAGCCCTAGGCAGATTGTCCATTCTATCCTTAGGGGGGGATTTTAACTCAGCACTTCTTGATTCCAAGTCTAACAATATGTATAATTAATCTAAGAATATTAGATCCCAAAGTGCAAGAAGATATTTAAGCCATTGCCCATTAACTTATAAAGAAATTTCCCATTTAGGCCTGATGCAAGGAAAAACTTTTTAACAATTAGACCAAAAAATTAAACTGTCAACAAAAACAAAAAAATGTAACTGTAAACAACTGTAACCACAAAATGGGCTGTGTTGGGAGATAGAAGGTTTTAGCCTCAATGGAGGTCCTCAAACTATGGCTTAACTTTTTGTTGAGTGTAATATGGTGAATTCTTTTTTAGGTAATGCTTGAACTTGATGGATTCTGAGTCTCTTTCAACTTTGAAATTGATTCTAGAGATAATGCTGGATAGTTGTGATAATGCCTTCTTTCTGTTCTTTATAGGCCCTTTGCTGCTGTTAACTAGGACATCATAGTTACAGGTGTAGAGTTGGAATGGGCCTCAGAGGTTACCTTGTCTGATCTTCTAATTTAATAGACAATGAAATTGAGTCTCAGATGAGTTATGACTTCTCTCAAATTGTACAAGTAATAAATAGCTGAGCTAGGATTTATGATTCAGACTATGAATTCAGTCCTATGTTATTTTATGGACTTCCTTCTCAGGTTATAACCAAGCGAAGTTGAAATTAAAGTGAAAAAAATTATAATTGGATTGACTTTTTAGGTGAGTGTCATTAGGATTTATAATGTTAAAATTAGGTAGAAATTTTGGCAAAAATGTCATTAGATCAGGGGTTTTTCCTGGGGTCTGTGAACTTAAAAAAATTCAATAAATGAATTTCAATATAATGATTTCCTTTGTAACTCTGTGTATTTTATTTTGTGATTTAATCATTATTCTGGAAAGGGGTCTGTAAGCTTCACCATGCTGACGAAGGGGTTCATGACACAAACACAAAAAAGGTTAAGAACTCTTGCATTAGATGGTTTGATTGGTTGGCTTCAGTTGAATTGGGTCTGGACCTGTTGATCTACAGAGCAGATTTTGGGCTCTAGAACTGACATGGGAAGGAGGTGGATGCAGGGCCAGGACAAAGACAAGTACTTTGATACACAGGATCTCAACTGAGTCTGGTCTCTTTCCTCCCAGAATGTATGAAAGGTTTACAGAACTTTTCCTGATCCTCACCAGTTGCTGCTGTGCCACTCAATCCTTTCCTTTATATTTTATATTTACTTATCTGAGTACATGTTGTTTCTCTCCAGTAGAATAAGAATTTAAAATTTTATTTATTTATTATTTTTCCATGATTATATGATTCATGTTCTTTAACTCCCCTTTTACCTACCCCTTCCTGGAGCCAACAATCAATTCCACTGGGTTATACATACATTATCATTCAATACCTATTTCCATTTTAGAATAGGAATTTCTGAAGGAGTTTCCATTTTTGTCTTTGTATTCTTAGCAGCTAGCATAGTGTCTACATGAACATTGTAGGTGTTTAATAAATGTTTATTGATTTGAATTGAATCATTTTTTATTGAAAATTGTTTTGTGATTATTTGTGCATCTTTTGGCACCTATTTGAACAATAAAACAAGAACAATTAGTTATGAAGGTACTCTAGGTCTGCTATTTAGTCCATGATCCCTTTGAAGCCTTCTATGGAGAAAAGCTTTGGCTTTTTCCCTTCCTCTTTACCCCTAACCACATTGGCTTCATCGGAAGTGCTGTCTCATTTTGCAAAACAAGAAATGACTAAGGGTTCTGAAAATAATTTAGTCCATTCATTCATATTCTAACCTGCTACTGCACCCTTTAAGCTAGGCACACCCAGACTTCTCTATACCTGACTCCTTTTGCTTTCCCCTCTTGTTGATGTTGGGGAAAACAATCAGATCAATACTGCTATTTTACAATGTATAAAATCATTATCCTATTGTTCAACTCACCATATTTTTTGATTTCCAGAGTAAAATAGCTTTCCTTATTATTATCTATTCCTACTATTACCCTATATTTTTTTGCCAATCCTGATTAGAAGGTAAGTTCTTTGAGGGAAGGAACCATCATGTGTCTGAAAATAAATTGCTTTTTCTTTCACTTTATTTGTTCAGAAAATTCATTCGTTTTCATTTGTTTATTAATTCAGCAAACATTTATTGGACATCAGAGCTATAACTAAGAATATTTTCATCTGTGGTAGAACATCAAGAACAGTTGAGAGGTGGAGGGATGAAGGTGCACCAGGATTTGAATTCATGCAAAGACAATCTGATCCTAGAAACCATGATGCCAGGATCAGTGGCAAGGAGGAATAAACTGGACTGCCAGGAGATGAATTGCTTAAGTGGTAGTGAATACAGAGGGAGTTGGAGGGGCATGCCCAGATATTAGTAAACTGAGGCAAATTTTTGTGCTATCCCACACTGATTACACAACTCAATTAAGAACCTTCATTGTACATGGTACTATGTTGGGCAGTGGATGAAATGAAAAGATAAATAAGACAGTTACCCATTGAGCACATTTACTTACAAATATACATATTTTACACATAGAGAGAAGAGAGACAGAGTAATACACAGAGACAGAAATTAAATATAAATGAGAATGTCCATAATATTTGGAAGGTAGAAAAGTATTCAGTCATCACTTTGGGCAGGAAAATTCTAGTGCTCATTAATGGAACAAATGATTATGCAAGTATTGAACAATAAATACAAAAAAAGAGCTGGGAACTGAAGAAGCAACATTCTACATGTAAGTTCTTGGATGATGTGAGCCAAGTCACCCAGCCACTAAAATTATGGAAATTCTACTCTGAGTCTGATAAAAGTGATAGGAATAGAGTTTTGGGGCATTGATCTGTTATTTAAACTGTTTGTTTTTCTGAGAGGTATCATTCTAAATCCACAGCTTTACCAATGAAAGAAAACTAGATTTTTAAGAAAAATCTTCTTAGTGTAAGGGGATGAATATTTCTGTTCCTGCTCTTCAGAACTGATTTCATTGCAGCCAGGTTAGTTTCTCTGCAGAGGGAGTTCAGAAGAGAATTTCAGATAAGGGAAATGAATGATAAAGGAAAAGGAGGAAAGTTCACCAGTTGTGCAATCAGTATCTCTAATCTGTCCATATGGATGGGAGCCCCAGATGTGTGCTGCACATCTGCAGAAATACACGCAATGGTGGTCTTTTGAGAGACTTGCCAGTGCATGTTTCCTATCTGAAATCAGACACTGGCCCAAAGAATATGACTCAAAGGAATGCACTATTCTGTAAAAAAGAAAGTCAGTTTACATGAAATAAAAGAAAGCTTCAAATCTCATTGCTTTCCTATTTACCCAGCCTGATCAACAGACAGAAGATTGGAAAGCTTACCAACTATTTTTCTTGCAGGAAAAAAAAAAATCATTGCTTACAATTTCTCCTGCATTTTCTTCCCTTTTGATCTAAGAAACAATTTCAAAATGAAAACCTTTTTGGGAGCAGCAGTTGCTGATTCTTATCAGTTAGACATTTTGGTAGTCCCCATTCAGGCTTAGCCAGTTGGTAGGTCAACAATAAATATTTTTGCATGCGAATGACTATTCAATGAGTAATTAAACTGGCAGTTCCTCAACAAAAAGATGGTAGGGCTGAGAGAGAGAGAGAGAGAGAGAGAGAGAGAGAGAGAGAGAGAGAGAGACAGAGACAGAGAGAGACAGAGACAGAGAGATAGAGAGACAGAGAGACAGAGAGAGAGAGACAGAGAGACAGAGAGAGAGACAGAGAGACAGAGACAGAGACAGAGATAGAGAGAGACAGAGATAGAGACACAGAGTGAGAGAGAGACAGAGACAGAGATAGAGAGACAGAGACAGAGAGACAGAGAAAGAGAGACAGAGACAGAGAGACAGAAAGACAGAGAGAGACAGTCAGAGAGAGACAAAGAGACAGAGACAGAGAGAGAGAGAGACAGAGACAGAGACACAGAGTGAGAGAGAGAAAGGGAGAGAGAGAGGAGAGACAGACAGACAGACCGAGAGAGTATCCTGGGCTAGAATTATACTTATCTGTTGTCTTAAATATTGTTAGTCTGGGTGGATGGGAATAAGTTTAAGGTTCATGTTGAGTTCCTGAACACTATTTCTTAATAGGGAAAGAGGGTCCTAAGCTATATATCCAAGGCTTGATCACCTTCCCACCAGATGCCATTTTCACAGTGAACCCACATAATAAACAAACCCATTCATCCAAACACATAACAAAGAGAAATCAGAGAAAGATGACACAGGAGACTATATACCAGATAATTGTAAAGATTAAAATTTTTGGGAAAACTTAGGCAGGTAGAAATTAGTTTCTCTCTGCAAGGAGTATTATATTTTTATGAGGTTTATTGAAGATTAAAATATAAAGAAAACACAAGTAAGAAAAGCATGTATCTAGGCCCAGAGAGCCTATTCACAACCACTCACATCTTGCCTGCTAGGTGGAGAGCTGCGTGTGCTCCGAAGTGGAAGTAGAAAAAAAGGGCAGAGCCTATTCACAACCAGGTTAAATACCCCATCTCGCTCTTGGCCCAGGTGAGGTTACAAGGAGATTACAAAGCATTCTGGGGAAGTGGAGCAAGGACTTCTAGAGATTGAAGTCCTGGATTCAAGTCTCCATTTTTACATAATACCCAGAGTGAATGACCTCTCCTATTGGGAATGAGATAGTTCAGTTCAATCACAAGAGAAAGTCTTAGATTTCACCCAAAGGGAACCCCCCCCCCCACCCACCCACCCAAGACTGGTGTAGTAGGTTGAGAATAGGGACAGAGTCAAAGAATTGCCTCCTCTACATGCTGGCTTCTTCCTGGAATCTTTCTCCCTCCAGGAACTTAAAAGGACTCTAGAATGCTATGACTTCTTTTTTTGCAGATGGAAGCTGGAAGACTAGAATCTTCCTCCTCTCCAGCTCTCCTCAGTTTCATTCCTCACATAGGCATGGAGCATTCAGTAATTGTCTTCCTCTAACGAGAAGGATCTTATAAGCAAATAGCCTTTAGCCAAGGGTTACATATGCTATATAGTGTGTATAAAATATATATATATATATATATATATATATATATATATATATATATATATACATACATTTATATCAATAAAAATTGGTGGAGATAGAGAGTTGCATAATATACATGGAGCAGTATTGAGTAGAGGACATACAAAAGCTCAGTGTGCCAAAGACTAAGAAACAACTGAGAGCCTTTTTAGAAGTGACAGGTTTCTGTAGACAATGGATCCCAGGCTATAGCCAAATAACAAAATGCCTTATGGACTTAACCAAAAACACAGTCACAGAACCTTTGAAACTAATGAAAGAGCACCTCCAAGCCTTGGAACAACTCAAAGAAGCAATCATTATAGCTCCAGCCTTAGGTATTCCGGACTACAACAAAGAATTCCATCTCTTTGTACATGAAACAAGAGGTATAGCTTCTGGAGTATTAGTCCAAACTTTAGGACCCAATTTTAGGCTAGTGGTATATTATAGTACACAACTGGATATAATTGAGAAAGGAATGATTCCCTGTTTGAGAGCAATTGCAGCCACAGCAACCATGATTCAAAAGTAATCTGATTTGGTATTAGGGTCAAAACTTGTCTACTCTGCATACCAACTAGAATCCATATTGAAGAAATGTCATTTACAAGCTTTCACACAGCAAAGACTTACTCAATATGAAATTGTGTTACTAAGCAACGAAAACATCACGTTAAAATGCTGCCAACCATTGAATCCAGCATCCTTGATCCCAGATCTGCCATTGGAAGGGGAACCCATACACAATTGCCAAGAAACAATATCATTAGTAGAAAAACCAAGAAATGATTTAAAAGACACTCCCCTGGAACAACCCAACATTGAAATGTATACCAATGGTTCAAGCATGATAGTTAATGGAGAAAGGTATACTGGAGCAGCAGTAGTAACACAAACAGAGACATTATGGTATGTGTCCTTACCAAAGCACATGAGTGCTCAAGGGGCAGAGCTAGTTGCTTTATTAGATGCTTTGCAAATTGGTAAAGTTAAATGAGTCAATATTTACACAGATTCCCAGTATGCATTTTCAGTAATTCATGCCACAGCAGAAATTTGGAAACATAGAGGATTTTTGACAAGTGCAGGCAAAGAGATCACATATGCCAAAATAATAATGCAACTTCTTGAGGCTGTACAACTTTCCAAGGAAGTGGCAATAATCCACTGTAGATCACACACAAGGGATAATGATTATGTGTCCTTAGGAAACCAAAGAGCTGACATTACAGCAAGATTTGGAGCTAGAGAAGGACCTTTACATGTATTGAATTTCTCAGTAGTTGAACAGGACAATCTAACTAATGCCTATAATGAACAGGAAATTCAATCTTGGATAAAGAACTTAGGAGCAAAACAAATAAGAGAAATATGATTTTTGCAACTAGGCAAGCCCATCCTGCCTAAAAATTTATTTTATCATGTGTGCAATGCAATACATGCACAAGGACACTGTAGAACCCAAGCTGTGATTGATTCAGTGAGACAGTTTTGGACTGCACTAGGAATATCCTCGTATGCCATAAGAATTTGTCAAAAATGTAAAATTTGCATGCAGTTCAATCAGGGAGTTTATAAGACCAAAGGGTTAGGAGGCCATCCCTAAGCATATACTCCATTTGAATGCATACAGGTAGATTTTATCAATATGCCAAAAGACAAAGGGTTTAAGTATTGCCTTGTCATCATAGACAGACTAACTAGATGGCCAGAAATTTTTCCTGCCAAAAAGAACAATGTAGCATTTGTGGTCAAAATCCTATTAAAAGAAATCACACCTAGATTTGGGATTCCTTCAAAATTGGACTCAGACCGTGGAAGTCACTTTACTCAATCAATATTAAATGAAATTTATAAAAAATTAGGAATACAAGCAACATACCATACACCATATCATCCCCAAATTTCAAGACAAGTGGAGAGATTAAATAAAGAAGTTAAAACATTGATAGGAAAATTTTGTGCAGAAACACACCAAAAATGGACAGACATTCTGACATTAGTTCTGTTCCATCTTAGAACATGACCCAGTGGAGATTTGCACATCTCTCCATTTGAGATGCTATAAGGACATGCAATTTGGCAAGGAAGGACTTGTAAACCAGCTTACATTGCAATGATAGGTGGAGACTGTCAATTAACAAAATATATACAAGCTTTACAAACAAGAATAGCAGAGTTGCATGAAATGGGCTTGATACAACAATCAGTACCCCTGGATTACAATTTGCACAACATCAAACCAGGAGACAGAGTATACTTAAAAAATTTTAATAGAAAATTGGATACAGACATAAAATGGACTGGACCACATGAAGTATTGCTTACTACCCCAATAGCTATAAAAGTTGCAGGGAAAGACTCATGGTTTCACTGTTTCCACGTGAAACCAGAAAAGAGTCAACATCACTGTAACAGACATAGAAGATAATTAGACAACAGATAGTACTAAGAAATGAAAACAAAAAATGATTAACATAAAAAGTACACCACAAAGAAATAATAGTGACACATAATGTTCGAAACAACTTTCCAGCCCAGAGGAAAAGCAACCCAGAGGAAAAGCACCCCAGAGGAAAAGCATCCCAGAGGAAAAGATTTTAAACCAGCCCAGAGGAAAAGCATCAAAAAAATCTGCTAGAGAGAGGAAACAAAGAAAAAAAAACTGAAATGGACAGCTAAGATTTTGAAATTTGTAAATTTGTTTAATAGCTACTAGAGAAATGAAACAAAGAAAAAAAGCTGAAATGAACAGCTAAGACTTTGAACTTTGTAAATTTGTTTATATAAGAAGAGGACAGATAAAAAATGAGACTTATATGTAAGACTGAGTATGTTGAAATAATAAAACAATAGTAATTTCACATATTAGGGAAATAGCATGCATCACTACATAACTTGGAAGAAAGAAGAGATCCATCAGTCAACATGAGAAGTGGAAATCTGAAGAAACATCTTGATAAGTATTAATTCAACACAACACTATTAGACAAAAAACACAAAATCACAAACTAACATATTGAGAAACTTTGTATATATAAACAAGTGTCTGAAATTGTATTTATGCAAAATGTAAATATGTATATAGTTAGTTCCATAAGGTCTTAGGCAAATAGAAAGACCAATAGATATTTCCATTTGACTGACATCATGATGTAGAACAATGTATATTGTTGTATTATATGTAAATAATTTCTATAAATAATGTATTAGTTTTAGTTAACTTAGCAAAAGTAGTATTAGCACTAAGATTCAAATTTATTGTAATGGTTTTGTTTAAACATTTATTGTACAGAATTTATTGTAAAACCCTAAAACTACCCTTACCCAAACTTTCCTGCAAAAAAATTCTTTAGAGTAGATTTAGTAAATTGGTAACCATAATATAAATAAGTGACCTTGGGAAGGTCACAACAAAAAAGGGGGACAATTGTGGAAAGGAAACAAGACTGTGACAGTTGGTGGGGGAAGGGACAACTGGGAGTGGCAGTTGGGTCTTGTGACTAGCACTTCCTTCCAGTCGGGTTTTACTTCCTTCCTGGTGTTGGAGGAGGGAGGAGCTATTTCATCCCAGTCTGGAGTGGAGTACCTCTACTCTGTTCAGCCCAAAGACACAGGCTTCTGAAGGTTAGAACTGTTCTTGTTTGTTTTCCGTCTACTGCTAAGATTCTGAATTAGACAAAGCGAGGACTGATATAGAGTAGACGGGAGTGGGATAAACCTGCCACCAGCCTATGAGGCCTGACCTCAGCTCTGTAGCTGAGGAAAAACTCCAATCCCAACTGGTTACTAAACTTTATATTATTTGAATTTGCAGTCAGATAAGCGGAATATCTTTTTTGGGCACGGAGAGAGCTGAACGAACATCAGTACAGTCATTCAACGAAAAACAGTCCTTATTGGACCCCTGCTGCTTCCTCTTGGCAGGGGGAATCTCTCTTCTTTGACTCACCGAGCAATATTCCCTCTCTCCCCTCAACTCCTCCATACCCTACTACAGACCTCACATTTTATCCCCTGGTTTTTCATATCCTCCCCATCTCTCCCAATAAATATTACAGTATGTATATATACCAATGCACATATGTATGTACATGTGTGTGTAAATATAGTGCTGGAGTTGTAATGAGTAAAGGTTCTGGGTTCAAGGGCAGCCTTTGATGCCTATTGGTTGTTTTGATTATGGGAAAAGCGCTTAACCTCTCTGAGTCTTGGGCAGCTCTTTAAGTAAAACCCATAGCTACATTCAGTCTTGGGAATTTTCCTACTAAATTGTACCTATTTGTTCTGTTACCACTCAGAATTGTCCCAGGTAACCTTAGAAAACTGCTTGTTTCTAGTCTCTGTTAACATGAGTAAAGGAAATCTAGTACCATATGCTCTCAAGATAACAATGCAGATCAGGGACAGGACAGATGATTTTCCTCAACAGAAAAAGGAAAATAAAGATTTTATATAAGTCTTTTCCCCTGACCTCCTAGGTGTATCTCCTATACATACAATATATACTCTCATCAACAACAACAACAAAAAATCTACTAATTGTAAAAATAGACTTGAATCCAGGACTTCAATCCCCAGAAGTCTGTGCTCCACTTCCCCAGAATGCTTGGTAATCTCACAGAATTCTCACCTGGGATGAGAGCAAAATATTATTTAAAGACTATCCACCTTAGGTGGGGGATCTTTTTTTTCTCTTTTTACTTCCGCTTCGGAGCACACGCGGCTCTCCACCTAGAAGGCAAGATGTGAGTGGTTGTGAATAGGCTCTGGGCCTAGACACGTGCTTTTCTTACTTGTGTTTTCTTTATATTTTAATCTTCAATAAACCTCATAAAAATATAATACTCCTTGCAGAGAGAAACTAATTTCTATCTTGCTTCAGTCTCCCCTAAATTTTAATCTTTATAGTTGGCAATCACAAAGGCTCAGGGCCACACCGCCATGAAGTGTCTCAGGCCAGACTTTAACCAGAGACCTCCCATCTCTGGACCTGGCTCTCAGTGCATAATTTGCCAATCATAGTTTTAAGTTCTTTGTTCATCCTCTCAACTTGGTCTGAACTCTGGGGATGATATGGAACATGGAATTTTGGAGTTATCCCCAAGCAAGAATATATCCGATTTAGAACAGAATCAGTAAAATGACTCCCTCTATTGGAATCAATATGTGCTGGCAGGCCAAAGCGAGGAATAATTTCTTTTTAAAAGCACCTTAGCAACAAAATCTGCCATGGCTCAGGCTATAGGAAATGCTTCCAGCCATCTGGTTAGTTGATCTACTATGACCAGACAAAATTTATACTGTCTAGCCTTTGGCATCATTATGAAATCTATCTGCAGGTACTCAAAAGGTGTGTAAGCCAGAGGTCATTCACCAAAGGCTTTTCCACGAAAGGCGTGTTGGTTATATGCCTGGCAGGTAGAGCAGGCTGAACACACTTTAGAGGCTATTGTAATTATACCAGGGGCTATCCATACTCTCTTAACAGAGTCCACGATGCCCTGGGTGCCAAAGTGGCCATTATTATGAACAGATTGGTAAATTTGGTGATAGAAACTTCTAGGGAGCAGGGGTTTTCCATTAGATGACACCCAAACTCCATTTATCTGTTTTGCTTTGAATTTTTGTTTCCATTTTTCCACCTCCTTTTCATCCATATGCTCTCAAGATAACAATGCAGATCAGGAAAAGGACAGATGATTTTCCTCAACAGGAAAAGGAAAATAAAGATTTTATATAAGTATTTTCCCCTGACCTCCTAGGTGTATCCCCTATACATACAATATATACTCTCATCAACAACAACAAAAAAATCTACTAATCTTATATGAGGAACAGACTATAATAATATTTTAATGTACTTTAAAACTACAAATGCATATTTAGTGTTAAAATGCATACAGAATTCTGAATAATCTCTTGGGAACTTATGCTGTGAAATGAGCATTTCTTCTATTTCTGACTCTGGGAACATTCAGTTCTGGACTTTTTTTTTTTTAATTTCTGGTTTCAGTCTTATAGGCCAATTTCATCTTCTTCTTATTGGTCACAACTTTTCTGTAGCTTTTTGTGAAATGAAGTTGGGATTTGAGAATTTGGAGTAGAAAGAAAATCAATTTGGTGGCTAAGTAGAGGATGGATTGCAGTGGGGAAAGACTTGAAGCAAGGACACCAATAAGAAACCTATTTCGGTAGTGCAGGAGAGATAGCATGGGAGCCTATCCATGGGATATGGCAATGTCATTAGACAGAAGGGGATTTTAGGAGGGATATTGTGAAGATATTATTTTTTTTTAACCACAAAGGTGGGACAGTAATACTCATACAAATTACCTCATAAAGGTGGGGGTGAGCAAATGTGAGTAATTATTGTCCTTCCTGACTCTTTAATTGTAGTTAACTCTTCTCAACCCTGATTCCCAATAGACACAAAGAAGCACCCTCTTTCCCAAGTATTATGTATACAAAAATAATGTTTTTTAAAAAAATTTGTATAGGAGATTTTAATTTTTCAAAATACTTTTAAGTATACATTCTCATTGATTATCACATCAGGCTCCCAAAGCAGCTATTGTGATCCTTCTTCTACAGTTAAGAAAATAATCTATTATTTGGCCAGTTGAGCAAGGCATGCCAGGCTGGGTGGTCCCATGTCTCCTTTGTCTCCCAACCCATACCAAAGTTCTTCAGAGAGAGATGAAGGATAACAACCATTCTAGTACTATACTGTGGTAGATATAATGGCAAGAGCAGCAGAAACGATCTTTGACTTGTGAGTGGCTAAACCCACTTCTAAGACCCTTTCCACATTTATATTTATCTGCTAAAATGCCCAATTACTCAGAAAACTCCCAAATTATTTTGGATAAATTGGAATTTACACCACTTAGAATACATCTTTCTCATTCAGCACATCACTGCCATCATAATCTTTCTAAAGCATAGTTCTTATCATGATGCTCTTCTTTTAAAAAAAGTTCCAATAAAAATACTGTGTTAAAAATTAATTCTATCATTTTCAAAGCATCGTGAAATGCAAACTCTGGTAACCTTTTCTTCTAAAATGTTTTTGTACCCTCAACAACCATCTTGAAGGCTATGTATAGAAAAAACTCATCAAAATAAAACCTTGAACTTTAATGCCATCTACTGGTAGCCTACTGTGCCTGACATTGCTCATACCACGGGAAAAATCCTACATGCAAGGGGGAGAACTGGGTACTTTATGAGTTTTATGAAAATTTTCCAAGTTCGTTTTACTTTTTTTTATTTTTAATGAAAATCATCACCAAGCATTTATTAACTGTCTGCTGTATGTCATGTGCTGCGCTAGAAATTAATGATACAAACACAAAGAATGAAAAAAACACCATTCACAAGGTATGTTCAAACAAAGGCATTTATAATCATTTGAGCATAGAACCATACATTTGAAAATGAGGTGAAATTTTTTTTTATCAATATGCCTTTTAGAGCCAAAGCTAATTTTAAAAAAGGGAATCTGTGCTATATAGGTGCTCATTAGACCTTTGGCCATTATTTATTAATCTAAGAACCATGAAATAACAAGATTCTCATTATTAGTATTGGCAAACTGCTTCTGTCATTGACCAAATTTCTGGTTAACTGCTCTCCTTGCCAAAATTGACTGGTCACATCTAATTTTGGGGATTATGTTCTCATACACTAAAAAAATGAATTTCATCTAGCTGTTCAAAACCATTTCTCAGTCATCAAAATATATTTAAATAAATGATTTCTGTGTGCCCAGCTTAGGGCAAGCAAAGCATTATAGCAAATAGAAAAGAAAGATGACATGATTCTGTCCTTCAAAGAGTTTACAATTTAGTTGGGGAGCTAAGATATGAAATAAGAGCAAACAATACCATGCAGTTATCATAGCCAAGGAATGACGTATACAAGGCCAACAAGTATGGTAATACAGAAGAGACGGAAATAAATGAAGGATGGGGAAGTCAAGAAAGACTTCATGGATTGCTACTAATTAGCTGTGTGACCCTGGGTAAGTCATTGAATTTCTTTAGACCTTAGTTTATTCCTCTGTAAAATGAGGAAGGTAGAATGAATCATTGCTTAAGACTGTCCCAACTTTAACATTCTATAGTGAGGGCAGCTGATTAGCTCAGTGGGTTGAGAGCCAGGCTCAGAGATGAGAGGTCCTAGGTTCAAATCTCGCCTCAGACATTTCCCAGTTGTGTGGTCCTGGGCAAGTCACTTAACCTCCATTGCCTAGCCCTTAGCATTCTTCTGACTTGGAACCAATAAACAGTATTGATTCCAAGATGGAAGGTAAGGGTTTAAAACAAACAAACAAAAAAACAAACATTCTATGGTGCCATTACTTACTGAACAGGGGTAGAAAAAGAGAATCACTGGGTTGTTTTTGAGTTGAAGCTGGGATGACATGACAAAAGTCATATTTGAGAAAGTTCATTATGGCTGCAGTAAACAAGATGGTCACTGGCTTTTTAGGTGTAAGGTCATAAGGACCTGAATTACAGTGCTGGTCAAAGAAATGGACAGAATGGAGCATATTCAAAGTAATTTTATAGAAAATGCATTGCAACTTGGTGAATAAACATGGTGGATGAAGGAGAGGATTGTGTTTCAAATGAATTTTAAATCAGAGAATCTTAGGGTTAGAAGTTTCATTAGAGGTCAAAAGGTCAACTTCTTAATCCATGCATCCATCTTATTTATAACATACCTGATAGGTATTTGAAAAGGTCTCAAAACTGGAAACTCACGATCGTATATTGTGATAATTCCAATATTAGGAAATTCTAATTATGAGATTTTCCTCATTCTAGTTAAGAAAATAATCTATTATTTGGCCAGTTGAGCAAGGGATGATGCAGGCATTATATTTTTTACGAATTGATCTTCTAGCTCAATTATAGGATTTTTCCATTCTTTATAAAGAGAAGGCAGGGAGTAAACAGGTCTTTGTACTTTTTTAGCCTGTTACCTTCTACTTAATTTCTGTGATCACATCATACAGATGATAGGAGAGAACCAATTCCCTTCTACTTCCTAGATATTAGGGACCACATATCTAAATGTGCTAAATAAGCAGGGAGATGGAATATTTCATAAGAGGAAGAGTTCGAAGTGTTTTAGCATGACTAAAACATGGACTAGCTTCCATGGGGAGAAGTATATGTCTTTAGATGAGATTCTAATAATACACCTAGACAGACCTGGTGTATGGGCAGAGAAATTCCTCTGCAAGAGTATTATTCCCTCACCTTGCTTCAGGAGAAAGGAAATCAAGAGCTCTTGAGGGCAACCAATATCCAAAAGGATGGGAGAGTCTAAACCCATAAATGAATTTACGTGGCAAATAGAAAGGAGATTGGCTATAGGGAGGACAAGGGGTAGAATCCATTCAAAATTAGGACAGAGTAAATTCTGTCATGAGGTAATGGTTCTATCCCTCATGAACTGATATTTCTAAAAGTGAGACATAACAGGAAAAATAAAGGATAACAGGATAAAATGAAAAGTATAGAAATTAGATAGAAGAGGGAGCTCAAACCTAATATTTCATAAGCTTTAATTCCATGAGTCACAGAGAGATTAAAGTAGGAATGAATAAGTACACAGGCCATGAGTCAAAGAATTAAAAGTTCAGAGTAATCAAAAGAGAAGAGGATTAGTGAAAATAATCAAGAAATTCTTCATAGAAAAATAGATGCCAAAAAAAAAAAACAACCCTAATCAATAAAATAAATTGAAGGAAAAAAACGGAAGGGATTTTGACCTAACCACTTTCCTGAGAGGACAAGAGAATAATCAAATAACAAAAAATAAAGAAAATAATTAATAAACAATAGCTAACATCTATATAACACCTATACTTTACATATACACATCTGTATAATCTTTGATCTTAACAATTTACTCTACAAATTCCTTAAAACTCTGAAACTATGGGAGAGGATTGAGAAATGGGGGTTGGAGGCAGAGCCTATGAGAAAAGGTTCCATTAAAGTGGATTAAGCAAAATTAACATAGGAACAAAGTACTAACTAAAAAGAGGGAAAAAACCCAAACCCCTAGAGCTATGGTGTAATAGTGTAGTAAAGAGACAGTATATACTCTTGTATAAAGATATTGTATATGCTATAGAGATATAGCCTATGGGGTACATGGGATATGCAGGGAAGACTAGCACCTTTGGTGTGAGTTTGCTTAAGTTCTTTTCTGGGCTACTTATCAAGCTTTGGTGTCCACCTATGGTTTAAGTCTCACTTATGTCTCCAAGAAGCTGTAGCTTGTCCAGTGGTCATATCCTGGTAAAAATCATCTCAGCAAGTGGGCTAAATTAGGTTGAGGATAAGCCACAAGCCTCAAACTTCAAATACCTGGGGTTGACACCAATTTACCAATGCCTACCAAGTATCTGAAGTCTTCCCCTGGGGGAATGGGTGAAGGAGAACAATTTGTTCCAAAGGCCATGAAGGTGGTTGAAGCAGGTGCTGTGCAGTGCTTAAAGCTTGGTCAGACATCTATGATGCCAAGGTCATTCATCCATTGCATCCTGGGCCTCTCTAAGTAGTTTTGACTCATCTTGCTACTGAACTTTTCCTTAGACAAATGTGAATGGGTCAATAAAAACCAGATCCAGAAAAGTTCCATGACTCTCCCAAAAGGTGTTAAAGGTATATCCACAGCATTCATAAGAAGATATAGAGGTCTGGGTAGAATACGGTGAAAGTCCCAAAGGTTCATCTTTAGCAACTTCATCAAATACAGATACCTCAAAGAACCACTGGGAAAGATTTTTCAAAACTCTTTAAACTTGAATTCCATGAGAAACATAGTATTTTTTTTTCTGGTAACTATAGTTTGGAGAATTTTCCCATTTTCTAAGTACTTCCAGGGAACAGATATCAACTTAATACATCTTCAGTTTAAAAAAGTACCACTTCACACTCTTCAGACTGGCTATGATGAAAGAAAAATGCCAAATGTTGGAGATGTATGAAAATAGATACACTAATGCACTGTTAGTGAAGCTGTAAACTAGTCTAAGCATTCTGAAAACCAATTTGGAACCATGTCACAACAGCTATTAAAATGTGCATATACCCTTTCTTTAGCAATGTTGCTACTATGTATATAGCCCAAAGAGATAAAAGAAAAAGGACTACAACACTATTTTTAGCAGCTCTTTTTGTGATGGCAAAGAATTAAAACTGATAGGCCACTATTCTATACGACTGTTATGGGACACTACTGTGTTATAAGAAATGATAAAGGAACAGGTTTCATAAAATCCTGGGAAGACTTATATGAACTGATGCAATGAAATGAGGACCTGAACAATTTACATAGTAGCAACATTATAATCAATTGTGAAAGACTAAATAACTCTGATCAACACAATGACCTAACTCAATTTCCAAAGGATTTATGATGAAAAATACTATCCACCTTCAAAGAGACAACTGAAGGACTCAAAGTGTATTAGTATAAAATTTCCCCCCATAACATGGCTAATGCAGAAATTTGCTTTGCATAATCCCATATTTTAATGGGTTTTGTATTTCTGGCTTTCTCAACAGGAGGGAGATAATTTGGAAATAAAATTGAACAAAACTGTAACTACGAAATATTTAACAAAATACAGTATAATAAAATGCAAAGTTATTTACATAAAAACATAATTTTACTTTTAGCTTATACATTTTAAAACCAAAAGCACATAAAAAGACCAGAAAATTTTGGGAATTTGGAAATGAGTTAATATCAGCTTTAACAAAAAAGACAATTATTTAATTTCAACTAGATGCATTGTTTCAAATTCAGTCTGTGGATAATTATTAATAACTGAGAAAACAATTTGAGCTATAGAATTTATTAGCAATCACTCAATTTTCACAGCCACCATAACAGAATTAAGTCTGTTTTGTAAGAATAAGTGTAATTTCAAGTACTGTAAGTAGAACTTAAGATGTTGACCACAGAAATGGCTAAGGACTGTGTTGCTACCATGACAGAGTACATAAATACACATTTCTGGCAGTGAAAATCTTTAGTTCTGTCAATTCTTAGAATGACTATTATAATATGGGTGATCATTGTTCATTTTTGAATATCAACATGCAATCCTGAGATGAAAGTGTAATAGCTTTTAAGAATCTGTAGCCTTATAGAATAGATAGTTCTACTGACATGCTAATAAGCCAATTAATGATAGTTATTACTTTCTTTTCTATTAGCTTCCCATAAATTATTGGAACAGAAGATAAATGTATTTATGGTGATCTAGCAACCAATCTGAGTAAAAAGTTCATCACCATACCTACAGTGGTTACAGATTCCCTATGTCTATAGCCCCACTAGGGCTTCTAGAAAGTACAATCCAATTTAAAAAAATATTCTGTAACCCCCACCAGGGCTAAAGGTTTATTAATAAGATTCAATAAATACAAAATGAAATAATTCTTCATACATTCCAGATTCAGAAGTACTGCAATAATGAGTCAGTTGTGCAAATTTCTACTGCAGTCTCATAAATAAAAGTTACCCACAATAGACTGATCATCTGTTTAAATTGTCACTATTTAAATGAATATTAATAGTGATGACTATCCCAAAATTATTAAACAGCTATATGTATTATACATATATGGTTGGTTTCTAGAGCATATAATTTAGAAACCATGCCTGGAAGGCATAGAATGAGGTCATAATTAAAGATAAAAATTTCTAATAAACAATCAGAAAAAATAAAGCAAGTGTGATTCTTTGGGTTATTACAGCTATGAGAAAATTTCTTTGAGTCTTGCCTCCTTTTCCACTTATTACCAATATTAGTATGAGCAAGTTAACCTCTCTAAGCTTCATTTTCTATAAAATAGGTCATAAGGTTTTTCTGATTATTAAATGAGAAATGTATGTCAAACACTGTGTCAACTGCTAAGCATAAATGTATTATTATTACTGAGGAAATCACCTTTGGAATTGGGTAGTGAGAATACGATAGGGCTCGAATAGTAAAGCAAAAGCTCAAAAACAATAATTAACCTGTTTATAATACTTTGGGATTTGAAAATATTTTGATATTTGTGATCTCATTTGAGTATCACAACTCTTGTACTTAGGTAGTAAAGCATTTTATAGAGGAGGAAGGTAAGAATAACCTCACAGAGGTTAAGTGATATATGCTGGTGCTCATATAATTAGTGTCATAGGTAATATCTGAACCCAAGTATTCTTGACTTCAAATTCAACATTTTCCATTATACTGATACAGAAACTATTCTGAGATGTCTCCTGACAGGTCAGAATAGTTGAGAATTTCCTTTGATAAAACTAGTTTTATCATTCCATATAATCTTATATTAGAGACAAATATCCACACTGTATTTGGCTTTTTTTTTTTTAGGGGTTTTGATCCCAGATAGTTCAATGGTCATACCCTTTCCTCCTTGTATAGCCATTTAATTTTCTTATAAAAATAATCTCAATTGTTGTTATCAGTAATATTAATCTGAAAAAACACCCACTATTTTCTGGTAGAAAGTTAATAGCCAAAGTCAAATTAGTTATAATACCATTATGAGAAAGAAAACAAACATGGAAAGTGATTTTGCAACCTGAACAATTAAGTGTCTGACAAAATGGGACTACAGAGTACTGGAAATACTCTGTTGTAAAATATTCAATGGATAAATGTAGAAATCTAAGGAAATGCTTCAAATTCAACTATTTAATCACAGTTTTTTTGGAGTTAATATAAAAAAAATAAACTTTTAAAATGCATATATATTCTGAACATGATTAAGAAAATTGTGTAGCAACACTACAATGGCCAAACCAGTAATACAATGTTTCTTAGATGTTCTGGATCACAAAATAACCCATGACAACATTTTGCCTTTGGGAGATGAGTGAATCTTTCATGCATATTTTTCCCAAGTGAGAAAAAAAAATCCTTATCCTTTAGAAGATTGGAGATGAAATAATTCAGATTTCTTCATTTTAAAAGAGTCTAGTTGTTAAATAACATGATGTCATGAAAATGTCATTTCTGCATGTTTACAGTCATGCTGAGTAGTTTTTTATATGGAATTTATAGATAGGGCTAGAGGTCTGAAGAATAGAGTGTGCTTGATAATCCCCAAACTCCATTTGATCCCAGTTCTAAACTTTTGATCTTAAGATCAAAAACCCTTTTGTGTATTTCTGAAATAATGCAGGTGGAGTAGAATCAAATCTCATCTTTGGAGGTCCCCTATCACAAAAACTGAAGCCTTCTGCACCAAATATGTACAGAATTCAGGCAGCACAATCAAGAATCCAAAATAATGTTCTTTTATTCCTACTATGAATGTAATAACATTCTAAGTATGAAACCTTCTGGAGTCGCAGATTCTGCTTTCTCTGTATTTGCTCTGTCTTCAAGTTCACTTAAAGTTCATCCTATCAAAAAAAGACAAACAGGTGTAAAGAAAGAAAAAGCAAAAGCAATTAGGATTGTATAAACAATTCAACATTTAAGTTTTCAAAATTATTTCATAATACAACCTCTTTACTAAATAGAAATATATTATCATTTGTGAAATTACCAGAATATAAAATTGTTAATGGAACCATTATTTTCCCCTTAATATTAAAATCAAGCCCTTGTAATGGGTTATGCTTGAGAGAGTTCATTAAAAATGTATTTAATACGGCATATGTATGGTCTTACAATACATTTTGAGGCAACTAGCGTAATGAAGTTTCCTAGTATGGCATGAAGATGAAACTGAATACCAGAGAATAAATTGAAGCAGGTGCTATAAAACGGGGAAGGTTGAGGGTATGGGCAGCCCCCTTTTCCATTATTCATGGAAGAACCTAGCTAAGTTCTGAGAAACACATGACCATCTTGGTCCCAGGATAACTTTTTTGGCCATAATAAATCAAAACAATCCTCTCTGCTAATTTAGTTATTATAAATTACATTATTAAAGTTAAAATAATTATAAATTAGTGACCTGTTAAAAAAATGAAAAATTCACAATGAAAACACAAGTCCCTAAAAAAAAAATGATTGAGTGACACTATCGAGATGGAAGGAAAGTACTTTCTTGACCACTGAAACCATAGAGATTTAAAATTATAACCACCACCTCATCTTTCAGATTTAGAATACTATATGACACTGCTACTTGGCCATAAAATATTATGTCAAAGGTTCTATGAATCCTCTTTCCTGTTTCAAATATTCCTAGAATGATGCAACATTCATAATAGGGAAAAAAATGAACTGCCCCATGAAGGAAAGAGAAACTAGAAGTTGCAATGCTTGATGAAAAAATAGAGAGCAGTGAGATATATAACAAAGACCTGTGACAAAATTTTGTAATTTGAAAATTATAAAATATATACTTTATAATAAAATTCTGGTGCATTTGATTCACCAGGTAAACTGGCTTTTACACATATAAACAAAGAATGAATCATTAATATTTGAGAACGACAATTGGTTACTTTTTTGCATCATGTTAATTCAGATAGCTTTCTTAGTATTTAGAATGTAAAATATCTTGATTATGAAATATTTCTCAAATGGAATTTCAGGTAGTTTTGTTAATTTTACTATTGATCTTATATAACAATTAGCAAAATTTCTTACACATGACAACTTTTATCATATTAGGTATTTATTTCTTACCTTGCTTTTAGATTTCTCCCTCTGTGTTTTACTCTGCAGAGCTTTCAATTTTTCATCTAATAAATCAGCAATACTTTTTGCATCTCTGATATCTATCTGCTTGCCAAGAATATTTTTCTAAAATTGAAGAAAATTACTTAATTATGACCCTTTCTTAACTACTTAATGAAAATGGGACATTCAGGGCCAAAAGGTAGAATAGTGGCCAAAATATGAATAAGCTGTATTTGAAAAGTTTGTTTCTTAATTAACTGTTCAGGAATAAGAAACCATTTAAAAGGCTTATATTTAGACTTTCTGTCAAGATGGCTTCCTAAAAAGAAAGGTGATTGACCAGCAAAATTATTTGGTCTGAACTTCACACCAGACCAAATAATGATTAAGACATACAATGAAAAACTAGTACAAGCTATTTCTTCCATCAATTAAATTCATCTCAATAAACATTTAATAAGCACCTATTAAGTGCCAGGTACTAGGGTAAGTCCTGGGGATATAAAAAGAGGCAAAAGGCATTCCCTGCCCTCATGGAGTTTATAACCTAATAGGAGAGACAACATTCAAACGCATACTAAAAAAACAAAATAAGCTATATATGGGAAATAATAGAGGGAAGGCACTGGAGAATTAAGAGGGGTTGAGGAAGACTTTCTGGGAATTTTAGTTGAGACGTAAAGAGGAAGCCAAAGAGGTCAGTGGTCTAAATGAGAGTATTATAGGCATGGAGGACAGCCAGAGAAAATTCCAGAGCTGAGAGATGGGGTGTCTTATTCAGGGAACGGGTAGGAGGTCAATTTCACTGGAATGCAGAATACATGTTAGGGAGAAATATAAGAAGGCTGGAAAGGTAAGAAGGGACTAGATTATGAAGTGCTTTGAATACTGTCAGAAGCAAATTTCTCTCTCCATTATGTCACTTTTTTTTTAACATCATCTCTCAGTGACCTGGAGGTCAAAGACCACTGAGTAAATTCAGGTATGGATAAGCACTCAAAGAAAGGAAGTTAAAGAACCAAGGAACCAATGAGAAAGGAAACTGATTTCACAGGCACTGCCCCCCTGGGCAGCCTAGGCAAATTAAGAAACTATGGTTGGTTCCTGAGATGTGCATTTGAGAGGTAGTGGGTAGAGAAAACTGCTTATAAAGGGAGTTCTTTAGCTGGAGTGTGAAGAGCAAAAGGAACCCTTGTCGGAGTTTACCTACAGGCTCATTGTGGCAGCCAATAGATTAGAAAGGTAAGTATCTCTTTCTACCTTTCCCTCTCTTTACTACTCCTATTGCTTAGATCTAATATTATTGTTAAGCTATAATAATATAATGATAATTAAAAATAATAATATAAGCTATAATTATTAAGCTACTATCAGCCTCATAATTTTAATTATTACAATACCAAAAAGAGCATTTTCATATTTAGAATAGCAATAGAAGGCCATTGGAATTTATTGAGTAAGGGAGTGATGTGATTAGACTTGTGTTTTAGGAGAATCACATAACTGAACAAAAAGTCAGACAGAATAAGAAAGGGAATAAGAAAGGAAAGGAAGGTTTTCCAGCAAAAAGAGCACAAACAGAGGCAAATATGAGAACCCATGTGATTTACATGGCTTCTGTATCCAGAGGCAGCAAGAGGGCTTCTTTGAGAAATTCCTCCAGTGGTCAGAAAACCTCATAGTGGGGACCTGTGGAAGCCCTAAAGAACAGCAGCAAACAATGTGCCTCAGGGTTCAGACCCAGAGTGTCACAGCCCAGGCTTAGAGATTTTAAGGTCCCTAACCTTTAGCTTGTATATGGCAGAGAGAAAAAAGCAGTACTCTGAATTTCAAAAATCTGGGGTAACTCTTCCTGGGAAGTGGAGATCAATATGAAGACACAGAGGTTCCGGAGAAAGACTAATCGAGGATGGCTACCGTGTATATATATATATATATATATATATATATATATATATATATATATATATATAGGGGGTAGCCATCCTCGATTAGTATATATATATATATATATATATATACACACACACACACACATATACACATATATACATGTATGTATGTATGTATGTATAAATGGGGGAGAGGGGTGTGAAAATTCTGGCCTGGTACAAAGCCCAGGTTCAGCAACTAAAACTAGAAAGCTGAGGACAGTGAGGAAAACAGCAAGCATCCCCCAAATGAAAAAAAAAATTGCTTTAAATATAAGCAGAGACTCAAAGAGAAAAAAACTGATTTCCCCAAGTATTATATGAGTATCTGAAAGAAATAAAGATATAAATGAAGTAAAACTTTCTAAGGGAAGAACTGGAAGGTGAATAAGTATTTACTTAAAAGAGTAAATGGGAAATCTTGATCCCAGAAAAGGACTCTCTAAAAATGAGAACAGACCAAAAAGAAATCAGTAACTTTATTTGATAGTAAGAAATAATAAGATTAAAAATCTATTTAAAATGTAAGCTAATAAAAAACCAATGACTTGGAAAACAGGTTAAAGAGAGATAATAAATTAAATTTAATTGGACTCCCTGAAAATCACAATTAAAAAAAGGAAAAGACCTGGATGCTGTATTTCAAGAAATAATAAATGAGGGGGCAGCTGGGTGGCTCAGTGGATTGAGAGTCAGACCTAGAGACGGGAAGTCCTAGGTTCAAATCTGGCCTCACACTTCCCAGCTGTATGACCCTGGGCAAGTCACTTAACCCCCATTGCCTAGCCCTTACCACTCTTTTGCATACAATCCATGAATCACCTCTTGAAAAGAATCTCAAAAAGTAAGTGACCAGGATGGTGTAATCAAAATCCTGAGTTTCTAAGTCAAAGAAAAGAAAAAAATACTGCAAGCATCTAGAAAGGAGTTCAAGGAACTATATACAACATCTAACAGCATCTATCATTAGTGGAGTGGCTTGGAATAAACACCAAACTTAAGAAGAAGAAGAAAGATGGAGATAGGGGAGGAGTTTAAGAGGAGGACAATACTGTAGCTATAAGCAAAACACACTTCCTGTTTCTTAAGGAGAGACTAAAAAGAGGAAAAAGATTCCATAGACTGTTGCTTTTGACAATGATAATGCAGGACTAACATTCTAATGAATGAAATGAAGTGTTTCTTTTAGTGATGAAATCACAGGTCAGGTTAAAAAAAAGTGGCACCAACCTATTGATGAATTGGGGAATACAAATAAAATGGAATGTGATTACCCATAAGAAATGATAAAAATGGATAATTTCAGAAAATCCTGGGCAGTTGAAACTAATGCAGAGTTAAGTGGGCAGAGTAGAACCAGAACAATTTATATAAGGATAGCAATACCATAAAGAAAAATAACTATGAAAAACTTTGATCAATGTAATGACCAAGAATTTCCAGAGTACCTATGGTGAAGCGAGTTACCCACCTCCTAAAAGAGAGGAAACAGTCAGATATTTTTGGATTTGTCAGGGGGAGAGGACTAACAACACTGAAGCCAAAATGAGAGGGTTATTGAAATAATTTTTAAAAAGCACAGAACTAAAGAAAATTCAGAAGTTAGTATATCTAGCAGCATAGTTTCAAAAGTAATGTGGATTGTTTTTTTTTTAAAGGAAGTAGAGATTCATGGTTTTAAGAACATTTTTTTAATATTCTACATTATGTGCAGAAATCTTTTTTGAGGCTTAAGTTCAGAGTAAAAATATTTAAAACTAATATTATTTATGATAATACCATTTTAAGTATTGAACAGGTCACTAAGAGTAGTTAGTATGAGGACAGGAGTTGAACACAAGGTCTCTGAATCTAGAGTTACTGCTCTTATTAAAAAAATACAAAAGAATAAGAACATGCCAGTTTGGGGTCATCAGTGGCCACAGAAGAGTTAATGCCAATGGGTTAGGATTGGTAGCTAGATTAGGCTAACAGATGGAACTGATGTAGGCAGGTTGATTACAGGTTATAATCAATGAACTGTGGTGGAACCTCTAGGCTTATTTCCATACCCCTCAGAATTAACTAGCACCAACAGTTAGAGATTTTTTTTTTTTTGAGGTGGAGAGAGGGGGAAAGAGGTGGGCAAAAGAAGACAGTTTCAAATTAGGCCAAATAGAAATAAATCATTAAATTTTCTGTAGAGGACAGAATTCATTCTATATGCAAGGTTGATTTAAACAAAGATTGAATGAAAAGTCAGTTGGACTAGTCCCATTAAGCATTCATATATTCTTATCAGTAATTAAAAAACAAAACAAAACTCCCTACCTTCTATCTTTGAATTGACAACCAGTTCCAAAACAAAAGAGAAGTAAGGGTTATTAGGTAATTGAGGTAAAGTGATTTGTCCAAGGTCAAACAGCTAGGAAGTATTAAGACCACATCTGAACCCAGGATACATCCTGTCCCTCTGCCTGATTCTATCACCGAGTCACTTAGTTGTCCCTTTGTCACTTGTTTTTAACAAAGTGTATGAGTGTGTATTTAGCTGGGGGTAGGGTGGGGAGGAATATGTAAAAGGTATTTATAAGTTAGGAACTATACATCAGATGAAATAAAACCAGTTTTGTATATTTTATCTTAAGCTTTTTAAAAATTGAGTTTATAATAACATTTCTATGAAACAAAAATATTTTATATATTCATAGATAAAATGTACATTAATTTAAGAACACAAAACCTATGATTCTAATGTTAAGATTAAAGTTTTGCTTAGAAAAGCATTACTGAGAAATGTGCAATTTCAGCCTGCTTTTCTTTTTTTTAAGAATTATGTATTCTGAAAAGTAAAACATTTTGTCAGAAGAAATTCTTATAGAGTACCTATTTAGCTAGATTACAAGGCTTGGATTTATCAGAAATAATCTGTTCAAAGCATTTTAATTTTTTCATGGAAGAGGAGAAAAAATTAACTAATCCAGAGATGTTAAATCCAACAGCATATAGCTAAGTCCAAGATAATTTTTGTGAGGACTAGATTCTAGTATTTTTACGATGTTCACTTTCTTCAAGGCTCAAGATCAAATGTTGAAAATATAAGTTATAATCATTAATGAGTATAACTGGTATCATCAACAAGGCTCATAAAAATGGTTTTTATATTTTCTCAATGAGTAAACATTCCAAGGAGAGGAAACTCTACCAGAAAAATAATTGCTTATTTTTCAATTTTTAAAATTTTGCTTAATGGAAACATTTATTTTAGATTAAGTTTTAGATACTAAATTTGTTCATATGGATAAAAGTACTGGCAAAAGATGAGCATGTTTGAGGGGAAGTAAGAATAAATATGGAATGTGGAGAAACTTCTTCCCCTTTTACATAGAAAGCAAAGGAATTTTTGGTAGAAGGGGGGTAACTATGAAAGATGGAAGTTAGGTATTAGGACATATTCTAATTAAATGAAAATTCTTGAAAACTTCTTGAAGTAGCTACCTCTGATAGGAGCCATCACTTTCTCTCCTTTCACTCACTTTTTAACCCCTTAAAATCCAGATTCTGACTTTATTACTCCACCTAAATTGCTCTCTTCAAAGTTACAAAAGTATCTTAATCTTATGGCTTTTTTTTTCTTATCCTTGATTTTTCTGCTGCCTCTGACATGGTTGATCACTCTCTTCTTGAAACTCTGTAGGTTTTCAAAACACTACTCTCTACTTGTTCTCATATCTATCTTGTGAATGTGAATTCCCCTCACCCCTTTTGTGATTATTTTTAGTAGCAGCTTAATTATTATTTTAGTATTAGCATTATCACTTGTATCAACTGTTCATGACAAGATTCTAGCATGATGTTAAGCAATATCCTGAGTCCGAATGAACAGTCACTTGGATTATGCTAACATTGGATTTTGGTCGAGTATATGCTCTTTCTGATGCGAATATTAGATATGGCCTTTTTAGGTATCATTATTGCAAAGAATTACCCTAAAATAGACACTAGTTACCACCCATGATTACCTCTTTGAGTATAGCACACTCCCTTTTCTGCTGATGTAGCATAATTTTAAAAATTATTATAATGTTCCTTGATAACTGGACTGTCTCTGTCAGATTTTGATGTTATACTAACTATGCTCGATGTATGCTCATTCTAGTCTCACTTGATTTCTGTGAGGTATATAAGGGGGCCATTCACAATGCTCAAGGTCTTCGGTCTTGACCAGAGTCCAGCTCTATTGTGAGACTGACCCCCTCTCAATAAACCTATTTCTTTTTAGCTTGGAGACTTTGTTTCCTTTATTGGCACTTTTGCTGATCAATAATTTTTGCCACATCTCACTGTTCCTTCTCTGCCTCTTTTGTTGGATCTTCTTCCAGATAACATAGTTTAATTTTAGGAGTCCCTCAAACCCTTTTTTCTTCTCCCTCTATAATTTTCCATCCATGGGGTGTTTCTCAAATCTACCTATCCTGCCCCAATCTCTTTGCTGACCTCTAATCTTGTATCTCCATCCCTTTCAGATATTTTGAAATGCATATACAGAAAGCATCTTAAACTCACTATGTCCAGTTCCTTAAACATATGCAGTTAAATAATACTCATCTCTTGGCATATACTATACTTACCTTGTTCCCTTGATAGGGATAAAATTTGACAGTAGGATAAGCTCTGATACCAGCATTCTGGCAAGTATAAGCATGAGCTTGACAATCTACTTTTCCAGCTTTCACTTTTCCTTTAATAGTCTAAAGAAGGGAGAAAAAAAGTTTACTATGCTTTATATTGGCAGAAGCCATTTAGAAAGGCTTTATCTGAGTAGCTACAATTATAGCAACAAGAGTAAAGATTTTAGTTTTCTGTATCAAAGGATCAAAACCAAACATTTTTACACACTTTCTTTTACTTCCCACCTCTACCACTTAATTTAAATGAGAGCTGAGAAGGGAAATTCCAAAAAGCCTATGTTTTATACTCTTTGCCTGGAATAATCATGATGTAGTATTACCAAGAAAAGCAATTATACCAAATATATATAAATGGGCTACCTTCTGAGGGAGGATGAAGAAAGGGAACTAATTTGTTTAAGATGCTAGTTAAGAAGTGGAGGAAGACTATAGCTTTTGGAGGAAAAAGTATTCTAAGAAAAAAGAAAAATGGCAAAAGTCAAGAGATTTTCCTCTTTCCTCAGGAGAAAAAAATGGCTGCTAAACTTCAGAATTTGGTTACACGTTCAATAACTTTTAAAAAAGTAATATAAAGAATATAAAGTCCTAGGAACCTTAAATAGGCATAAATTATTAAGGAACTAAATTATATGTATTTATTATAGAGATGAATACACTTCTCTTACAGGGAAGAAACATAGCTTTTCTGAATTCAAAGGAAGACTTCAGAAAAGTAATTTCAAATAATTTTTTTTTAGCATTTAACATTAAGAAACTAAACCAAAGAGGAAGAGATCTATAAATATTTACTTAACGGTTAAAATAGATATTACAAATTAGTGAAGAGGATGAATAACACTTACCCTAGCCAAAAGCTCAAATTCTGGGGCAAAATTTCTGCAAGGTCCACACCAAGGAGCATAGAAATCAACTACCCAATGATCTTTCCCTTCTAATACTTTGTCATTGAAAGTCTGCGGTGTAAGCTCTATGGACACCTGAGGCAAATATCTGTGGCAAGCCATCAAAAGCATTTTCCACCACATAAAAATAAGGAAAACATTTAAAGTGTAATAATGTAAGACATCTTATAATCTTCAAAATACTTTAATGTAATATTATCTTCTATTGTACTGCTTATAAAATATTTTCATGTGTATAATTTTAGTTTAACAATCTTATGACATAGGCAGGGCAGAAATTATCTCTATTTAAACATTTCCTTATTTCCATAAGCTAAAAATGCTATCAATTTTTTACTGCACACTTTTAATAAACTTAAGACAGAATATGATAGTGATAATACATATTAAGCAATACTAATAAACTATAAAAATAAGAGAAAGGCATGCAATTCTTAAACATCTGATTTTACTCACGCTAGAGCCCAGGTTCTTAGAGAATATGCATCTCTGTCCCACTCATTGTAAGTACTATAAGAGATAAAACAATGTATCATATTTACTGATATCCCATATATATTTACAAATCACACAAAACACTATCAAAGTTCATTGTTAACTAGTGTGAGCTATTACTTAGGAAATAATGTATTTTTAAAAATAACTGCCAGTTACCTTCACCTACTACCTTACTATACCATCCTTGGAAAACAGCCATTGCTTTAATGGTGTCACCTGCATTTATAGATTTGCCTTTTTTCAGTATTAGAATGCCCAGTATTTCTGCTCAAAGTTAGCCCCAGCCATTTTGTGCCAATTATTAGCCATTTAGTTCTGGATAAACACAAATTATTAGATGTCTTTAATAACCACAAGACTAGTTATATTTAAAAACTTTAAAATATTATATTTCTAAAAGTAGTTTTAGGCATTAGATACACATTTTTTTACTACTTCACCCCTACTTGCAAACCTTAAAATGTCTTGTAAAAGCTAGATATTATGATGGTGCTGTGTAGCAGTGACCCTGTGTTCTAGAGGGCTATGGTAGTCATACATAGATCAAGCTAGAGAGGGTTAAATTGATATTCTATATCTCTTGGCTATTTAGGGATGTTCCAGATGAGCTTAATGGCAATTAATTTTTTGACAGTAAGTCTGAAGGCCCTTTACTAAGTCAACTGGGTACTGATCTGGAAGCTCAAAATGTTCTGAAATGATCTATCACTTTTGGTTACTTTATGTATCCTCATAGTAGAAGGAGATGGTAAACAGAGTAGTATATGTCAGCTCGCTGAGGGCCTCTAAATTTTTTTTTGCTACTGGTATGTTTGATATACTGTCAGCTATTAATCTATAAAATGAAAGCATTGGACTACATAGCCCAAAGCTACTACCTTATGATTTTTCTGTTAATTAATTGTCCCCTTTAGGATCCCTTGTCCTGAAAGCAGAAGACCAATAAACTACTATAGGGCATTAGTTTCTAAAGCTTTCAGGTCATTGCAGACAGATAAGACAAATTTTATACTATAATATAATTACAATTTTATACACTGTTGCTGTATATCATCATTAAACTAAAATAGCAAATATAAGATCTACTACATTTATATCCCAACTATATAGATGCATGTTATAAATGTCTTCAAGTTTAAAAAAATACTTACTAATATTGATGAGCTGTGTTTGATTTTAGAGGGTAAAGTCTTATATCAGGAAATTTCTTGACTTGTTCCTGACTACAAAATGAATAATACTTTTGGCAGTCTACACTGCCAACACTGATCAGACCATTTAACAACTACAAGGGAAAAAAAAAAATAAGATATCATAAACAAAATACTGAAAAGTGATTAGAAAAGTCAGCTATAAATTTCCTTCTAAATATTTTTAAACTAAAAACCCAATAATCTATTATTCAAGGATGTAGAAAACAAACAACCCTTTGACTTAATAATTAGTAAATTTAAGTGATACTACAAAGAAATAAAAAATTTTGCTCTCATAAGGGCCTTTCAAGTCTAAGAAATAAGTAGTGTCAAAGTGGAAGATCTCGGAAATTATGCTAGATGAATTTTTAAAGAGCTCATCTCTCAGAATTATTTCAGATAAAGTGGTTTTATTTCATCTTTTGTAAGAAAAAAATTAAGGTCTTTGTGATTCAAATAAGAGAGCCTAATACAATGATAGTGTATTCAATGCTGTCACAAAGTCATATTTGCTTAAAAATTTTAAATGTAAAAATGTATTTAAAAGACAAAATATTAATGTCAATACCTCGAAAACATTAAACAAATTTACAAACAAAAATTCTGAAATGGAGATGTAAACTCAGGACTTGTACCAAAATGATGAATTTCTAATCTCTTTTTTTAAAAATAAAATTTGTAGTTTTTTTTATTTGACAAAAACCTACTTTTTCTCTCTCCCCTTTCCCAAGGCATTTTGATTGATTATCATTGTTTAGATCAGATAAAAATGGAATTTTAAAAATTAAACCCTTATACAATGAATGCCACATCTATTTTTATTTTAAATTCCCTAGTTTGGAAAGAAGTTAAGTTGCAAAGGCAAGGTAGACTTTCATTTCAAACAAGACACTGCAAAAAAGCAAGATGATATATCAACTATATATACACATCATCACAGAGACTGGTAACAACCCATATTCATCTCTCTATGAAACATAAATAGGCAGATTGCTCTATTTTTCAACCTGGGGTTCGTGTATAGTTTGTGTATAGATTTCAGGGAGCCTGTGAACTTGGATGGGGATATACATACATACATACATACATACATACATACATACATACATATATATATATGAATTTTAAAACATTATTTGGAGGATCCATAAGCATCACCAGATTGTCAAAAGAGTTCATGACATACAAAAATACTCCTGACTTACTATAGAAATAGGCCAAGTAGTTTGAAATGTGGTAGAAGTTCAAGTGCCATTGTCAAAAAATGTTAGATAAAAGACTGTCTCATCTCATCTGCATCTATTCATTTAAGTTTTATGCCTGACATATCAAATTTAGTTATCAGTTAAGAGGAAAATTAAGACTTTGGGGAAAAAAGTTCACTTTTACCCGCGCCATCCTTTTCCATTCTGGCATTAACATCTGGCATGGTCTGCACCAAGGAGAATAAAAATCAACCATCCAAATTTCATCACGTTTTCTCTTCTTAACTAGTTCATTGAATGTCTCTGGTGTTAGAGAAATGACAGAAGGGTTCCTCAGATCCTAAATATACCAGAAATAAGAGAATATAGTTTTAAACAATATAACAAATTTAATTAATCATCTAGCATTTATAAAGCATGTGTATGCCAAATACTATGTGGGGGATACAAAAACAAAATAGTTTCTCCCCAAACCAATCCATCTCTCTCACAGCTATAAAAGGCTTTCCAGAAGGTTGCATTAGGTAGGAGAGGAGACTGGGTTCTGGAAATGCAGTAGCCATTCATAGACCTAATTCCACTCTTGGTCAGTTCAGGAATTTTGACTAGCTTCATTTTTGACATAGGTTGGTTTGTCCCCACCTCAGACAACAGCTTTGTGACCTTCTCACTTCTCACTTCCAGGGTTTGTCATATTGGAAGTGGACTTACTGTGGACACCTAGTTTATTAGGGAAAGATGAACTGACTCTACTCAAGAATATAATCATTGTTAATGTTCCTTTTCCTATGGCTCTCCTTACTGTATTAACCTTAGAATTTTCAAGCTTACTACTTTTATTCTGCCTTCAGTAGCTGCCACTGAAACTTCTATAGGAAAACATGCAATGAAATTTTACATAGCTTTAAAGTTTAGAATTAACTTTGAGTTATCATGCTTTTGAGGTCTTAAAGCTATTGTAAGGAAAAATTTAATTAATTAGCTTATAATCATTTTCTTAATGTTAAGTTGAAACTGTGATTTATAACACAGTTCTAGTTCTTAGTAGATTGAATAACTGTGTATTAGAGATAATAATCTTAAGAATAATCAAGAAACAATCAGATAAAATTTGCTGTGCCAATAATTATAGTAAGATTAATTCTGGGCACTTTTGACTCTGAATTCTCAGAATTGTGTCACAAGGCAGGGGAGGCATAGAGAATCCATTCTATGGTGTGCTGAACATCTGGAACCAAAAGGGAAAATCCTCATAGAAGTCCCCTAACTTACAAGGGTGGGCTCAAGGCCTGCTCTTCTCAGCATTGTTTATGCTTATGCTATGAATATCTATGATCTCTAGAACTTCGGGTTGCAGACCATATTGGGGGGGTCTATAGATCCTGACTTCTGTGACCTATAGCTCTCACAGTAGTCAGACTTAGATCTTTGCTCAGTTCTTTTTCTTCTAACACCATTAACATTGATACAGAATTTATCAATTATACACACACACACACACACACACACACACATTGAATAGCATTGATAAAAGATAGTTTAATATACCTCTATAAATTCTAAAATCTCTTCAGCTGAATGATGTCCCTCATATTCATGAATACTGGACTGGTTGAACACCACTGTTGTTGGATAAGCTTGAATGTTATACTATTGGAAAAGAAAGGACAGATAAAAACAAGAGTCAGAATTTTCAACACAATCTATTATGTTTGAACCTGCCTGATTTATTAAGAGTTTGACATATGTAGTTGGCTATTTATTGTTTGTAAGTAGACATTTTAGCTATGCTAAAAAGGTTGAAAATATTGCTATGAGCTCTTTTATGAATATATGGCTCTTTCTATATCCATAGTTTATACAGTAGCTACTAGAGTCCAATGGCATTATGGAAATACTTTAACTAGCGGATGTGATTGATATCTATCTTCACTTGTCTTAGTGAGAGGTTGTTGAAGGCTATGAAGGGCAGGTTATTGCCTTACCTTTAAGACTTCCTATTACTGAGTCAATAACAATGGGAAAAGTAATTGATGGTGCCCAATTCCGCATCTTAGCACTACTTTATAATCTTTATCCAAGGCTAATAATCACATTTTTCCTGTTTAATTGTAATAACATTCTTCTGCATCCTTCCTATTGATCAATCTATCTATTGATCTATCTATCTATCCATCTATCTCTCTGTCTACTTATCTAATGGAAAAAAAAATATTACAAATAAAACAAAATGCAATGCACAGCATCTACTTCAGCCATCTTCATAGCCTTTGGAACAAATTGTTCTCATTCACCTATTCCCCTAGGGGAAGACTTCAGATACCTAGGGTAGGCATTGATAGAATAATGTCAACCCCAGGCATCTGAAGTTTGAGGCCCATTGGTTATCCTCAACCTAATTTAATTTAACCCACCACAATTAACAGTTGACTGATTTGAGGGGTTATTTTGATTTCAATGAAATCAAGGTTCTCATTTTTCATCAAGTGCAAACACAGTAGGGAAGAATATAAATTACTCCTCAGTGATCTCTTGATGTCAAGAAAGATAAATGAAAATATCTTACAAAAACATTTTTATCTTTAGACCTACTCTGAAGAAATGCTATATACATATGTAAGGATAATATGCTAAATTTTTTTAATAGTTTATAGCAAAACCCCTGCTCATTTTTCAATGTTAATTTTATATTCAAAAAGTTAAAAACTATTTCTAGAACTTGAATGTATATAGTAGAGATTCAAAATTAGCAATAGGACACTTAATTAGTTTTGGGGAAAACCATACATTTTGGGTCAAGGTAAGTTAAAATAAATATGAGGTTTCTTTAAACTTATATACTATCTCCTTCAATGGAACTATTATCTCAATGATTTGGGTATTCATTCCTTATGATACCACTAAGTTTATTGCTAGAAGTCTTTTTTTATGGTTTGTGAATACCGTTTAGCACTCATTCTAGCTATATGATTGGATCTTTTTTTTTTTTCAATTTAATTCAATAAGCATTTATTTATTGCTTGCTTTATCCTAGATTCTGGTATAAAACAGAAATGAAGGAGTTTACATTCTTCAGATTCTCTTATGTAGCTTGAAGGGGGTGGATGAGAATGATCTGTCTCAGATTCTTTCAGGTAATAGTCATAGTTTTAGAATATTAGGTTTCTGGATCTATGATTTTAATGCTGCTGGGATTGTTCAAGTCACTAATGATGAGTATATTAAAAAACTTATAGAAAATATGAGAAAGCACTACTGCATAAACAGTAGCACTAGAAATATATTTTAACAGTCCTATGCAAAATCTATCTTGTTTTGTGAGTTTGATAGCTTCAATTGCTTAAAAGAGAATTTTATACATGGAGAAATTGAGTATGGAGAGTAAGCAATATCAAGATTACTTAAACTAAGGACATAATTAAAAAAAATTCATTAGATGAATAAGCAGAAAGAGCATATGCTTAAATAAGATAATGATCAAATTTCCCTATTTATATGAATATTTCCCTTTGTGGCATTTCCAAAACTTTATAATAAAAGTTTTACCACTTTCAGAGCCATTTTTGTAGATGACATACTGAAAGAAGTCACAGGGTTCAAAGGGATAATAATGGTGGCAAGGTTATGGAAAAGTCAAGGACCTCTGTTTCCTCATTATTTCCTGTGCAGTCTATAAAAGTCTTTAAAATTGGCTGTGATGGTGCCATGTAACAATCCAAAAAGCAAGGTGGACACAATCTGTCTGATAGACAGCAATATGATGAAGAGAGATTTGGATTCAAATTTAATAGCTGGGTAATCCTGGGCAAGTTGCTAAAATTCTCACAGTTTTGATTTTCATTATCTATAAAATTTGGAAAATTAAAATATTTCCATTACTCTTCCTCATTAGGCTATCCTGAAGTAGGTGCTTGTCTAATTATATATTTCCTGACTGCTATTATCAATTCATAAAATACATTAAATTGTTTCTCAATGAATCATGATATATACCTTGGATTACATTTCTTTAAGTCAGGCACTAACTTATTTAATCAATTCCTTTTGTTTTCTACCCTTCAGTTACTATAAGCACTTTTTATCAGTCTTCTCTAGCAACCAAATCTTCCATTGTGCTCCTGGGTTTAAAGTTCTTTCTCACATCATTATATCACTGACAAAAATAATGAATGGGGAATTGGACATAATTCCATAAAGGCTCTGCCAATCTATGAGATAGGATCCAGTATTATTTCCAATATACAAATTTCTCCCCCATAGGGAGTATACATATGGCACTCAAACAATGTTTCAAAACATGCCTGAATACTTAGGAAACACTATTCAATCCTACTTCATTTGCTTCTTGTTAGGTTTAAGGTATTATATGAGTTTAAGATCATCTGGTAGCTGTATTTTGGGGAACCTTTGATGTATAAGCACATTACTCACAAAATTACATAGGCATTTGAGAAATCCTTCCTAGATTTAAACATATCTAATAAGCAAATCATGTCATATCCTGTTTTTATTATTCTAAAAGTAGTTATGTTTTCAACCCATAGAGCATTTGAATTCATGAAATGATGAATAATAATGGAGTTTTAATGTATTTAACAAGTTTTCTCAAATTCTTTTCTGTTGAATAGAAATTTGTCAACATGAAAATTTTTTTCCCATTAACAAAACTTTTAATTTTATTTTTTTTAAACTGTTACCTTCCACCTTAGAATCAATACTATGTACTGGTTCCAAGGCAGAAGAGCAGTAAGAGCTAGGCAATGGGGGTTAAGTGACTTGCTAAGGAAGTGTCTGAGGCTAAATTTGAACTCCCATCCCTAGGCCTTGTTCTCTACCCAATGAGCCCCACTAACTGCTCCTCTATAACCCTTTCTGCTTAGAAAACAACTATTAGGAAAAAATCAACAACTTTTTATAGTTACATCATACCATGTTGCAGAGGCCTTCATGGATTGTACAATCAAGTGTGCCAAATTTAAGCTGCCCATTCAGCTGCTTTGATGCTTTCCGTAACTCAGGCAACAAAGCTCGACAGGGTGGACACCACTTGAGAGAAAAAGATTAGTTACTACCAGGAAAGAGAAAACAAAAAAACTCTACAATTTTTGTAACAAGTCAATTAAGCAATTATTCCTTTAATGCATATTAAAATACCTATACTGTATAATGCACTAATTAGAGAATTCTGCATATCAGTAAATCAAAGACCAATTATTTCAGTGATGTATCTTTATAGACAGAGTCCCATCTTGCTATAATTTTTTTAGTTTTTTGAGAACTTCAAAACTTTTCAGGATTAAATGAATTTGCCAAGGGCTGGAATCAGGTCTTTCTAAATGCAATCCAGCACTCTTTCCACTATATGTTGTTTACCCATTGTACATTATGCAAGCAAATTACTCTTTGAAATGGCATGTCCCTCAATTTTCATTTGTTGATAAAAATATAATAGCTGACAGAAAAGTATGTTAAATATGCCAAATTTTTTAAACTTGAAAAAAAGTAAGATAAAAATATAACTTACTTACAGGTGTAAAGAAATCAACAAGCCATGGTTCTTTTTCTTTGTCAGGAAAATTCTGAGGTCCAAGTGTGACAACATGAGAATCAACACTTTCTTTAGCAAATGCAAGGATATGGTATAGAATCTTCTTTCCTTTGAAAATGAATAAAAAGAAACTATTACAACTACCTTTCACATATATAGAAAATATTCAAACTTTTTGTATTCATAATATTAAATATGACAATTGAATAAAAAACTAATTTAAGTTTTTTATTCTATCTTAATATGATTTTTAATCTCAACTATATATATTTTAAAAATCCTTTCTCTGTATAGAATTCTTAATAACCTGATTTCCAGTTAAAGAAGACCATAGTATCATATATTTGGAACTGAAAGGGACTGGAAATCGTCCAATCATATTACAGATGAGAAAGCTAAAGTCCAAGGACACTCAAATATTTTGTGTCAGAGGAAGGATTTAAATCCAGGTCATCTGATTCTAGAGTCAATGCTTTTTTCATTGCCAATTATCAAGAGACTGTAAAAAAATAAATTTATTATTCATTTTATCTGCTTTGCCTGGCATGTACACCTTGTATCCCCTTATTTTATAGATGGGGAAACTGATATGTATATAGAACTTATTAAAATAATTTGCCCCAAACTACAAACTAGTTAGTGGCAGAATCAGGCCTAAATCATAGATCTTCTGATTTCCAATTCAATGCTCTTTTTCATGATGTTATATATATTATCTATAAGGAAGGGGGAAAGGTATAAGCATTTTTATATGGTTTTCTATGTACTAATCAACATTGCGCTAAGCCTTTTATAATTATTATCTCATTTGATTCTTCCAATAATCTTGGGAGGCTAGAATGCCAGGCCTGGAATCAGGAAGATTCATCTAGCCATAGATACTAGCTGTGTGAACCTGGGTAAGTCACTTAATCCTGTTTGTCTCAGTTTCCTCATCTGTAATATGAACTGGAGAAGTAAATAGCAAGCCACTTCAGTATCTTTGCCAAGAAAACTCCAAAGGGGATCACAATAAGTCAGACAAAATGACTGAAATAATAGAACAACAAAGACAAATGTCTTCCTGACTCTGGCTCAGCTCTCTATCCACTGTGCCATGTAGCTGCCTATTTAAAAATCAGAATGGCTAAAATGCAAAAATGTAGAGAATACAGTAAGGATGACATATTCGAATGCGAAATTTGTTGATATATTAAGAAAAAAATTGAAAATAATGGCCAATAATAGCCTAGAACCTATACTTATACCAGAACTGAAACAAAGAGTCTTTCTAGGATACTTTGGTTAACAAAAATAACACTCCAAACAGCTCAGAGATTAAAATGTTGCCACAGTTTTTGCTGAATGCTAAGAACTATTAAAAGTATAAGGAAAATAAGTTGTTTTCTAGAAGAGAGAAGGATAAAATAATTTTAAAGAATTCAAGAGATTTTTTCCAATAGGAAATATGGTATCTTAGAGTTAGAATTTACACATCAGAGGCCACCAAATTCAATCAATACTGATTTAGGAAAATAATTTCCACAATATTCCTAAAAAGAGGTCACATAGTATGTTTTACATGTTCACCTTTAATGAAAGGGATTCTCACTACCTCTAGAGGCATCCCAATCAACTTTTTGCATATTTCTAACTCTTGTGAAATTTTAGGAAACAGTTGAGAAAAAAAAATTTAAAGGGTGACAAATGAAGCAAGGAACTCTTAAGTCATGAAGTTTTTGATAGAGTGCTGAGAACATGAAATTATTAGGCAACCAAAACAAGAATTACAGTTATGTCAATTTAAATAAATATTTTATGATGCCATGAAATAGAATAGGATGATTCAATAGTACTATTTAAAATAAAGAGGGGCAGCTGGGTGGCTCAGTGGATTGAGAGTCCCAGAGATGGGAGGTCCTAGGTTCGAAACTGATCTCAGACACTTTCTAGCTGTGTGACCCTGGATAACTCACTTAACCCCCATTGCCTAGCCCTAATTGCTCTTCTGCTTTGGAACCAATACACAGTACTGATTCTAAGACCAAAGGTAAGGATTTTTAAATAAAATAAAATAAAAGGTAAGTTTTATATTTTGTCTTCTTACCATGATGAATTTCATAATCTTCAGTTCCTTTACCTTTAAATACTGCCACAGACGGTTGATGAACATAAAACTTACGGCAGGTGACTGGTTCAGAAAGACAGTCAAACCTGCCAACCTAAAAAAGGAGAAAATTCATTTGGGTCAAATATGAAAAACTTTAGCATCTAGTAAAAAATGTTAAATTATGAAAAATTTCTAAAATAATATTTTATTATTATTTGTTTTCTTTTTTAAAAAGAAAATTTTAAATAATTCTTTCCCATTTTATTCTCAGTTGATAGTTTTAATTAAAAACTTTTAAATGGATATTTCTTGTTTTCATATAATCTACATTTCCAATTATTCCCCTCTTCCTCTCTAACATGTTTTCAACTGATGCCAAATGAAACAGAAACCAGGCAAAACTGAAAAACTTATTGACATCAGAAATCTTCACTGTCTAGTTTAGAAATATTTATTTAATCTCTAATGTTGAAAGTTAATTTCATCTCAAAAAATAAAAAAAAAGTTTCTCTGTTAAAGAGTTCAAACAATTTGGAAGGATGCTTCAGAGTAAATTCTGTAAAACTGTTTAAGCAGTCTGCTCTCCAATAGAACATTTATATACTTATAAACAATTAAGAAAACCTAGTATAAAGCCAGACTGATTAAGAGAGCAATTCCTGAAGGAAATACATTTTAATCATTAGGAGTTATGTCTCCTAAAATCTGGAATGGAAAAACAAAAGAAAACCCAACCAGGAAATCTGAAAAGAGAATTTCAAGCAAAATTGACATTTTGGATCCTTGACATCACTTAAAGCATAATTATACTTGAAAACACAGAACAACTTTCTTACCTGAATATGTTCCTTTTTAAGAAGAAATTTTAACTTTTTAAAGTCATGAACATTTGAGTTTTCATTTTTTCCAAACTGAAAGAAGAGCAGCCACCTATGATGAGCCAATCGATCCTTAAAAACAACAAAGATCAGCATGGGGAAACTTGGATGTCAACTCTATTTCTGTCTCTTAAAAGATTCACATTATCTACTCTTTTACTTCAAGTATGTTTTCCAAACTGAAGGCCCATTCAAATGTTCATTTTGTAACTTCATTATCTCTTACATATATGTAATAAACTACCTACAATAATATTAAAGGAACATTAGGCTAAATGTCATTGAGTTATGAAAATATAATGAAACCCCTATTAGTGAACACTTCACCAAGAGATGAGTATTATTTAACTGCATATGATTAAAGAACTAGAAATGAAGCTGAATTTTTTAGCTTTCACAGGAAGGATGTTTGGGGGTGTGAGGTTAGAGATGGAAATAAATGAGCACAAATCTTTCATGTTGATAACTAGGACAATCACCAATACTTCTTATATAATTTGATGAACAATTCTTTAAGTTCTTTAACTTGTGAACCTTTATGTACATACACCAAAGTAGGAGAATATACAAACAGTTTAACCTTATTTGAAATGTAAGCTGATGGTGTAATTAAATATTAAATATTACCTTTAGTGAATCTGCAGAGAGTATTTCAAAATCTGGAAGATGGTGCATTATTTCCATATAAATCTCTTTGGCATCCAGGGATTTGAGAAACTAGAATCAAGAGAATAGCAGATCAGATATCCATTAGGTTCATAAGAGATAAATAATATAATGATGTTTGGGGATTTCATTATACAGGCACCTGCCTAATACTCTTTGTTAAAAGCAAAGCATCTAATAACTTCTTTATTTGTCTTAATCATGAGGGAATAACAAAGAGAGACTGCAGGTTGGATCTTATTTGAATCCCTATTAGACCTAAATGCTTAATTGGAAATGAGAACCCTAGGAGGAAATGAATATTCACTCTGACTTTGTAATTCAGAAGATGAAGAAATCCAGTCATGGTCTGAAATGCACTCTAGATTTTAGGAAGGTAAATTTCAAAAGGTTCAGAATAAGGGGAGGTAGCCTTTCTTGCAGGATGAAATTCTATAGAGAAAGTCAACAGAGGAAGGATGGGAGAAACCCAAGGATGAAATTCTGTAGATATGAAGAAAAAACAATTTCAACTGAGAAGGAATAATGGAAATTGTCTAAAAGGAAAGAGTAGGAGATACAGGTAAGTAATAGAACATGGTATGGTCCAACAGAAATCATGTTAGACATATTAAAACTCAGAATGAGTAGAAGCTATAAAAGGAAGTTAAGGACAAGTTTTTTTTTTTTTTAAAGCTAGTTTAGTAGAAAAAGGGATTGGCCTTTAGAAAGTGTGGATGCAATGATAACTGACACTAAAGAAAAAGTAGAGTAGCTCAATTCTCATTTCAATTATTTTCTCTGTCAAGGAGAATGAACTTTGCAATGGAAATGACAGAACAAGGACAGTTAACAAGGAACTGATCTCCAAGGTAAGAAAAAAGCTTATAAGAGATGTCCAGGTTACCCTTTATGAAATTAAAAAAAAAAACAACTAGGCTCAGATGATCTGTTTTCTAAGGTACTGAAAAACCTGGAAGATGTGAACGCTGAGTCACATCAGTAATATCTAAAAGATCATGGAACACAAGACTGGAGAAGGGCAAATATGGTCTACAATTTCAAAAAAAGAGGAAGAGTTCAGTCTACAAAAAACATAATAATTATTAGTGATTTAAAATCAATGTGGTGAGAACTCATTAGTGGAGATTCCCAGAGATCTGTGCTTGGCCCTGTTTTGCTATTTAATATTTTTATTAATGACTTGGACAAAGGCATATCAAATTTGATATGATATTGAATTGAGGATGAAAGCTAACACTCTGCATGACAGTCAGGATATTAAAATATTTTGATAGGTTAGAGCACTGAGATCAACCTACTAACAAGAAGTCAAAAATAAGTATAAAGTTTTATTCTTAGGTTTAAAAAATCAACATGACAAAGAATGCAGAAAGCAGAATTAGGCAGCAGAGCAGTGTGACATGAGTCAAAAAAGCAAATGTAATTTGGAGCTGCATTCTAGTAGGATCAGAATTTCAGAATACTTTCAAGAACAAAGCTGCATAAATTGATATAATGCATTTTTTAAAATCCAAGGAGCCAAAAAAAAAGGATGAAAATTTTTATTCTGAAGTAAAATTATAATGATCTTTTTTTGCAAAATTTGATGCATTTTGTACTTCTAGGATTAAGAAGACAGGTTCCAAGAATCAAGAGGCGAGAGTCATCCTACATTTAACTTTTACTGGACCACAATTGAAGGAACTAGTTATTTTTTCTAAATATGCTCCCCACATAAATAAATGAGAACTGATTTCACTCCTTGACCACCTGGCAAAATGATAAACAAGCATGGAAAGTATTTAAAAATGACACATACCAAAACACCTCCTTTTTCTTTATTAGTTAAGGTGGCCCCAGGTGGAAAATAAGCCGTAGTACTTGATGTGATGTCTAGACTTTTACACAGGTTACCCTGAGTACCACAATCCATCCAGCCTATATTAACAAGGCCTTCCTAGGAGGCAAAAAGAAAAAGTGAAGACTAAATTCTTCAGCTGGAAATATGTAATCTGAAAAACTCTGAAAAAAAGTATGCAGAAATTAAGGCGTAAAATCATACTACTGTAAGTTAAGGTTCTTATTTTAAAAACAGATTTTTTTTAGACACTGTGAAATAACCTATTTTCACACTTTTTATCACATTATTTTTCATTTGGGTCTTCTTGGCTTATTTCTAAATGAATCCAAAATAAACTTATGATTTTTTTGATATTGTTTTAATGTTTGGGAAAATGTTTTAATGCTGAGAAAAAATCAATCAGAAACCCTACCCTGAAATAGATACTTTATGTGAAATAACAGCCATTTTAGCTTTTACTTGAAATTGATGGCCAACTTAATGATTTCCACAGAAATTTTTAGTTCAGTGGTTGGTAAAGATAGCAAGGGTTCAAGTATACTACTTAACTTAATGTGGAGTTTTAACAAAGTTCATTCCTGCTTACCAACATGCCAGCCAGCTTAAGACGTGTCTGTGAACTTAAGCAATCTGAAACAAAGGTAAAAAATTATCAGTTTTATAAGACATATGCAACCATTGTCCCTTCTCATAATTCTCACCATGGTTAGATCACATTTATTAATATAGGGACCTCAATCAATAGATTTACCTTTACTAAAAGTTGTTGAAGCCTTATCTGGTAGGTTTCTGAACTGACTTTCAGTTTAGAGTTTTGTTAAGATTCATTGGATCACATTTTAGTACCTTTTATATCTATTAAGATTTTGTAAGACATGATGATAATAAATGTCATCTCAATCTTTTTTCCATTTCTCAATTTGTGGTGTAAATGGATTGTGTGAATACATCGGGTATGAAGGTGGTAGACTTGTTTTATCTGAGATATATTTTCCAATGCACTTTTCACTATTCTGCTCTGTGTCCACTTTCTCATTTAAGACATTCAATATCAGCATCAATATCAATCATAAATAAAATAACTTGGAGAATCTTGCCACATTCTTCATAGAATTTCTTTATACCTTCACCTTCTGTAACTGATATTATGTAGGCTGAAATTATCTTCATTTTGATTTTTTATGTTAATCATGAGCACCAAAATGTGGAATGGCCAAGAGACTCATGAAATCATGTTTCTTATTGCATTTAGTAATGTATTATTGCTTCTTATTAACTTTAGTTTGTGATAAAATGAACAACTTGTTAAGCATCTTTATGAACCTCTCCAAAAAGAATCTGGGCCATTCCCCTTTTTATTTTCTGCTTTTGTTTACAATTAAAGGAGATCAATATTGGGGTATTAGTTCTTCCAAGAGTAGGACAATTAGTTTGGCAACTGGATAAAGATCTCACATTCAGAGTATCTATATTTAATATTTGTAGGTCTAAAAATGAGGTGACTCTTTTGCTTGGTACCCATGATGAAAAAAAATTTATTCAAATTACATATAAAATCATAAAAAGATCTCTAAGTTTAGATTTTTTCTTTTTCTGAAATGTTTTAGATTACAAACTTAAAAGTATCACGTTAAACTAAAATTTTATTGTCTCCTCGGCATAATAAAAAGTAAATATTTTTACCTCCTGTAGTAGAACAAAAACTGATGAGCCAGCCAACACCAGAGGCAAAGGCAGTTTCGATGGCATTAACAAAATTTCCTTTAAAAACACACACACACACACAGATATATCAAAAACAATTCGGAGCACATTTCAATATTTTCTTTCAAGACTGTGTCCCACTTATTCAAAATCCCATGAAAAATTTTCAAATTAATTTTTAATATATTCAATTGTAGCCATACTGCACTTAGTTAACTTTAAGAATAATTTTTTCCTCAGTTAAAACACATAATTATTCTTCACTTAATTTTAATTTATTATTGTGTAATAATAAACTGTTTTAAAATAATTAATTTTAATGATTCACTTAATTTTATTTAATTCCTGATTTTAATGTTGTCTATTGAAATAAGAAGTTAATTTAGGAAATGTTGTGCTTTATTAGGTACTTTCATCTGAAGTTCTTAAAGTTTCATCATGTTCTTACTCCTAGGATAAGAATAAGAAGGATAAGAATGAATTATATACTATGGTTAACTGACTTGTTCAATGTTAGAATCAGTGAGAGTAAATAGAATAAAAGCCAGTTTTCTCAAGGTTATAAAACCATATTCAAAACTAATAAATATAGGATATGACATAATATACTTTATTTTTTTCTCCCATAATCAACTTATTTAAACAAAAAAAGAGGTTTTCTATCTTTGTATAATCCAGCTCTAACCATTCCCTTTCCCAATCTTCATCCTTGGTCACATTAATATTCCTAATCATAATAAATTCTGCAAAAAGTACTATAATTTTTGAAAACCTATATTTATGTAGGGGATTAACTAGTTTCATGATTTCTTGGACAAAGATCTCCTACCCTAAGATGGGGGCCCTGTATGAAGAGTGGCAAAGGTGCTTTCAAAAATCTACTGAATTTAGTAAAAAGAATTGTCCATTAATATCACCACTGTCAAATTATACTTATTATTAATTTAAGGATATACAGGTATCGGTTTAAATTAGAGAAGTAAATTACCTGCCCATAATTCTGTTACTGTACTTCTGACATACTGCATGGCAAAATTCACTAAGTGGTCCTTTGTTCTCTCTCCAAAATACTTCACTGGATTCTATTTTTTAAAAGAGTGAAAAATAATTGTTTTCATATTTAAAATATATTACTTCATGTATAATCAATTCCAAATACTGCAGCTTCCTCCATATATTTGATTAGTAAGTATAATAAATGTTAATTTTCATTAAAAAGATGAAATCACAAGCTGTTCCACAGGTCTAGAAGAAAAACTTTAAATCTCTTTGCTTAATTCTAAGAACTGTGGATCTTGTATCTATTTTAGAAAAAGAAATACCATTATAACACAACTTAAGAGTCATGTAAATTTCCATATACTATTCAATGGATGTCTTAATACATACATTTTCTTTCCTTCTTTAAAAACAAAACAAAACCACCCTTTACCTTTATTATCTTAAGAATCAGTATGTGTATTGGTTCTAAGGCAGAAGAGTGGTAAGGGCTAGGCAGTGAGGGTTAAGTGATTTGCACCCACGGTCATGTAGCTAGGAAGTGTCTGAGGCCAAATTTGAACTTAGGATCTCTCAGCTTTAGCCTTAGCTCTCAATCCACTGAAGAACCCAGTTGACCCCAATAAACTTATTTTCAAGGTGACATGAAATAGTTACTAAAAAACTACCATTAAGGCTGTCATTTAAAGTAATAGAAAAATAGAAGGATTTATTTTATCTGTAGGAAAATATTCATATGTTAAAGACAATATTCTTATGTATGTCTATGAAAAAAGAACACAAATTAGAAATGGATTATGATGATATATGAAAGTAGTGACTTAATAAAATGTCTGACAATAACGTGAAAAAGCAATCATCGCTAACACAATTAGAAATGGTGCTTAAAATGAGTTTTTTTGACTGGAATCCTAAATTTATGGGTTATTTTTAAAATTTTGTTGTTTACTACTCTATATTCAACATTCATGAATGACTATTTTTTTTCTTACCATTTCAGATTTGAAAATGTAGAGGCTTGGATAACTCTTGATTCCTTTCATTCGGCAAAGCATTCTATCATCTCCACAATTTACAGCTCCAATGCGAAATAAACCATCCATTTCTTTAGCAAATTCCCTCCACTAAGAAAAAAAGATAAAGAAAAAGAAACTTCTCTTACTTCCCAGAAGACTTAAATCACTACCTCCTTCAAAAGGATTGTAAGAGGGGAAAATGAAAAAACAAATAAAAGTTTGCATTTATGGAAGCAAAATCATGTTCTAAGAGTAATAATTACTTCTGATTGAAACATTTCTGAAAACAAATTTTTAAAAAAATGATTATGTCAACATGTATTTGCTGGAAATGAAAAATGAAAAGCCTAATGTTAAGATGCTAGATGAATACATACTGTGGGAGCTAAATCATGGCAGTGTGAACATCCTGGGGAGTAGAAATTTATGAACCATAGCTCTCCAGAATTAACAGCAGCATCTAAAAAGTACATGAAAAATAAAATTAAAAATGATTTATAAAAAAAAGACTTCTTAATGTTTTGGTTTAGTTACATTTGTCTTGCTCACAAAAAAGGAAAATATGCCAACACTTCTTGTCTGATTTTTTTGTGTAAGGCTTGTTGTCTTGACTTTTGAGGGAACAGAAACATAATGTCTTTTCTTTCCTCCCCTGTCCTTTTCGACCCTCCTCTCCTATACAATAAGTAGTAGCTTTAAACCCCAATGTAATTCCAGATATAGAACTACAAAAGTCAGAAAAAGGGGGAATGAGTGAAGCCTGGCTCACAAAATATTCTTTTTGCTCTCCTCAATTGACCAGCAAGTATTTAGTGAATATCCTACTATGTACCAGGAACTATGCTAGGTGTTGGTGACACAAAGGCAAAAACTATAAAGTCCCTGACCTCAAAGAAAATAACATGCTAACATAGAGATACAAGAAGTACATAATGCAACTTTAATTTCAAGAAAAAAAACTATTAACAAAGAGAATTGGAAAGCCTTATGTAGGAGAAAGTTATGGATTCCATGAAACAGGAGGGAGAGGAAGTGCATTCCACACATACATAGGAGAACCACTCATATAAAGGCAGAGGTGAAAGATGTCATGATGTCATGATGAGGGACATATATGTTAACTGAAACAAGGAGTTTATGAAGGGGAATATTATGAAATAAGTCTAGAAAGGCCAGTAAAACCAAATTGTAAAGTGCTTTCAATTCCAGATTGAGGATTTTGAAGATTTCTGAATAAGAGATGATACAGTCTTTTAGAATATTGATTTGGCAGTTGTAAGAAGGACTTATTAGAGAGGGTGGATACCAGAAGTTGATAAATCAGTTGGGAATCTACTGCAGTAATCCAGGTTAAAGATGATAAAGCCTTAAATCACTGTAGAAAGAGTGGAAAGGAGAGAGATCAACAAGTGCTGTAGAGGTAGGATCACCAAGACGTGGCAAATGATTGGGTATAGGGGATGAGGGAGATAGAAGAATTAAGAATGACCTCAAATTTCAAATCCAAATGACTGAAAAAATCATGGTATAATCAACAGAAATTTGAGAATATGGAAAAAGGTTTGCGAGAAAAAATGATTTTATACATGCTGGGACTGGGATTCCTATAGGACTTACCCATGGTGATGGGTACGAACAAGCAGTTGGTAATACAGAACTAAAGCTCTATAGAAACTGTTTTTTTTTTTAAGGCTTTGGAAAATTTTATTTAATTAATTTAGAATATTTTCTATGGTTATGAGATTCTCGTTCTTTCCCTCCCCTACCCGCACCTCCCTCCCATAGCTGACACACAATTCCACTGGGTTTTACATGTATCATTGATCAAGAACTATTTCCATATTATTGATTTTTAAAGCTCCAGAGAAATTAAGCCTGACTATGTAGAGAGATTTCTCTCTCTACATTAGAGAGAGAAAAAGAACCAGGACAAAACCTTAAGGATACTCATACTAGTGAGCAGGAAGAAAATGACTGCAAATGACTTTGAAGGAGCAGTTATAAAAGAGGAGAACCAAGAGAGCAATGTCAGAGAAGTCAAGGAAAGAGTGAGTGTGATAAAAAGGGAGTGGTCAACAGTGTAAAAAAACTGAAGGTCAAGAAGAATTGAAAGTCACTGGATTTAACAATTAAGAAAGCACTTGATAATCTTGTAGCGAACAGAGTTGGTCAAATGGTTGTGTTAGAAGTCAGAATGCAAAAGACTAAAAAATGAATGGAAGAGGAGAAATAGGGACAATAAGCATAGAAAACTCTTGGAGTTTGGCTATATGAGGGAGAAGAGAAACAAGGTCTAAAGTGAATTTTTTTTTAAGGATAGAAAAGACTGAAGAAGACAATAGGGGAGGTGTTAAATTTTTTGATGTCATAGTAAAGCAAAGATTTCATGATATTCTAGATGTGTATCACTCATTCAGGTTAGCTATAAAGACCAACTAAACATAATATATAGAGCTAAATCATATGCTGCCCATGGGAAAACATACCAAAGGTATACAATGATAATCTGAATGTTAACTTGTGGAAAGGATATATACTAAGACAAAAATCTTACTGTTGTTAGTTGACTGACTAAACTTCTATTTTAAAGTGATTTAAAAGTAAATCTTGTTTTCTTTTTCATTCCAGACGTACTTCTTTATGTACCTGAGTAAAATAATTTGTTTGGCAAAGATTTGTTTTGTTTTGTTTCTGATTGTGGCTACTAATTATAAATTTGATGTGATTTAAAGTACTGAAGCATGCAGTGGTTTTTAGAGGCACTGAATATATTGAATTGGTACAACCTACTTGGAGTTGAGATAACAAATTTCAATTAGTTATGAGCCACTACTTTGCTCACTGTTTCTCTAGCTGTACCTTGAATTTTAGAGCAATTTAAGAAATTTAGTTTTCATATTACTTCTCAAAGTAGCTGGAACAAGCTTTCTGAACATCCAAGGCAGCCACACTGCAGTATCCTCTAAAGAAAAACTTTCCTTTATTAGGACAGAAGATGGTTATTTAGGAGAAGGCAAAGGAAATGCTGATTCATTTCTTTCTTCTTTTCCTAGAAGGGTATCAAGGTTATTCTCACTATAAAACCGGAACATGGTGGGTAAGGCCCTTTCAGGTTTTAACTTTTTTTAAGGAGAAAAATAGAAAAATTCTTAGGTGGATATGGTTGAGTTCTATCTAACATGAAGGGAAATAACTCTTAGGATGTATCTTACATATTACCATGCAAGATGCAGGGGAATACCAAGACAAATCAAAGTCCCTTCTCTCATAATTGGTAGTGGAAGTTAGCAGAGGCTTCATGTGCTTCATTGAAGGAAGATAGTGATAGTGATTCTCTGAAGCAAAAATTAGAGAGTATATTCCAGATAAGGAATTTACAACGTACTAATATATTAGAAATAAGTCTCAGAGTATTGCTGTCCAAAGAACAATTCCTTATCTTTCCTTTCAAAACCACCCTCTAATTCTGAACTTCTCTCTTACTCTTGAGGGCACCATGATCCTAGTCAACCTTAGTTTGCAACCTCAAAATATCATCCTTAATTCCTCACTCTCTCTCGGATCAGTTGCTAAATCTTGTCAATTCTACCTCTACAGCATCTCACATATGTGCCCTTCTCTCCACTTATATTTTCTATTATCTTAGTTTAGACTCTCTTCACCTCTTGTCTAGACTATAAGGTCTTTTAAGGTCTCCCTGCCTTAAGTTTCTCTCCACTCCAGTGATTTTTGGATTTAAACAATTGTGTAGTACTGACCATGACACTCTTCTACTCAACTTCACTAGGTCCATATTACCTGTAGAATCAAATAAAACTCCTATGTGGGATTTAAAACTTTTTACAATCTTCCCCCTTTCTTTCCAATTGTCTTACCACTATTACCTACCAACATGTACTCTATGGTCCAGCCACAATGGCCTATTTGCTATTCCTCATACACAAATCTTAATTTCCTTCCTTTGTACTAACTGCCGCCTGTCCCTGGAATGGAAGGTTTCTGTCACAATGTCTCCTCTCTCACCTCTTACCTTTTGGAACTCCTAGATTCCTCTAAGACTCCATTCAAATGCTACATTATAGAGAATATCTGTCCCAGGGTCCTGTGACCTTTCCGTCTGATAGCTTTGTATATAAATTTATATATATTTTGTATCTGCTGACAAATCCACATGCTATCTCCCCCCCCCCCCCCCCCCCGTTAGAATTTAAATTCATGGATGGTAGTGATAACTTATCTACACAATTCCTGGCACATAACAAGTACTTTTTTTTTTAACTGATTGATTAGTCTAGGATAGAAAATAATAAGAAAGTAGCAAGACATTCTTTTGTGTCCACCTGCATCAACTTCCCAAGATATTAATCTAACCTTTTCTTTTCCCAGATGAAGAATCTAAGGCTGAGAAGGCTTAAATAACTTGCTCAAGGTTAAGCAGCTTGTTATAGCATTAGAGCCAGTATTTATGTCTTATGAGACCCAAATCAGTATTTACATGATACTATGTCACTTTTTAATGCTCAGGTCTTGAGCCTTTAATTTCTTTTGGTTACTGCACCCATAAAAATATGGGGGATGGGTGGATGTGAAGGTGGAGAGATAGGATATATAAATTACTCTCTCTCTCCAAACCAGACCAAAATGTTAGAAAAATGCAGTTTTAGTATATTAAATCAAATTTAATGCTAACAAAAAAGTATTTTGAGGGTTTTGATATATGAATTTTTATGGAAGTCATACATTTTTTATTCATATATTAACAATAAATATCACAATGAATTACATTTCTCCTAAAGAGATGTCAAGAAATCTGCAGAATCAAAATATCTGAAGGTTCTAACTTCCTTCATTTTAGAGATGAGAAAATCAAGACCTAAAGATATTAGGTGATATGTCCAAAGTCACATGGCTTATTTAGTTACTGAGGTGCACAGATCCCCTAATGCAGAGTTTAAGTACAAAGTGGAACTATAAATTTGATGAATATAATTTGGTGGCACAAAAAGGGTAGGAAAAGATTTTACTTTTACTGTACCATTAAAGAAGGATAGGGACTAGACCTGTGATTTCATTGATAATGAAAATAATAAAACAAAAGTACTTTATAATAATTCAATGGATGAGGATATGTTAAAAATGCTGTATTTTTAGAAAATAATGTTTTGCATGCCATATTCTTTTACCAATTAAAATAGACAATAAATAAAACTTTGCCACCTTAGTTGTATAAAGTAAAAATCTGAATAAAATTCTTTTGTCTATAATGGGGCAACATTAGTTTTGCTCAATGACTCCATGTCATCATCAGGTTGCTTTTGAAAAAGTTATATGCTTCTAGAATCTTACCAAATTCTCTTCTGTCCAAGGTTATAATTTCAGGATCATCATCATAAATACCTAGTTATAAAAGGATATATACAACCAAAATTATAAAACAAAATATAAAGTGCACTTAAGTTTGAGTACTGATACTTCAAAATTAAGAGTACTCTACATCTTATTTACACTCGAAGAGAACATGCACAAAAATGCTAAAGAAAAAGTCCGAAATGAATAAGATTAGTGACATATTTAATGAATGAAAACTAAACTACCATGACTTCATGAAACTGACTGCTTACTACTTTAGCTTTTGGAAATTTCCATTTAATATGTTTAATCCAAATTAAAAAAAAGGATTTTATTAATTTTTTCTAGTGTAAAACATATATAGCATTATAGTCATTTAATATAATAAATGAAGAACTTTTCTTCCATGTTAAAAAGTTCCCACAATAACAAAATATTTTTTTTAATTGGACCTGTGATTTATTAGAATAGGTAACCACCCTGGAAGGCAGATGATAAAATTATCTTCATTTTACAGCTAAAGAAAATGTAGCCAAGGGTAGACAAACTGCTTAAAATCATATAGCTAGTGTCTTAGGCTGTGCTGAACTCAGGTCTTTATGACTCCAAGTCTTGAATCCATTGGACCATCTAGATGCCATTTACATTGTTGTGGGGGGGGCAAAAAAAGGCAAAATGACTTAATTACACAGCCAGGCTATATTTAGAGGTAAGGCAAGAATTTCAAGGCTAGCTTTTTAAACCACCAAGCCATGCTGCCTTGCAACAGATTAAGTCATATTAACTATAAAAGTAGCATAATACTGAACACAATGAAGATGATCGGAACTAATTTGAAGATTCTTGCACTAAAAAAAAAATATCTAGACAAAGAATTCTTCTTAATATATTCTGTATTCTAAAATTGCCAAATTATATATATATATATATATCAAGCTAAATATATATTGGCATATATATATGTATATATATATATATATATATATATATATATATATAAACTGCCAATATATATTTAGCTTGATACGAAAAGCACACTAAAATTACATTTGAAAACTACCAAGGCTGGAGGATAGGGCTAAGGTCTATATCTACCCATTCTTACTTTTTTCCTTTCTGTTTTGCTGTCTTTAGGACTTGATTTCTCTTTTTTGTCCTTGTTCATCCTAACCTCAATTTTTGTCTTTTTGCTACTTTTTCAAACCAAATGCTTATTAGGGCAGACATGAAGGATAAAGTATCTGATGTAAAGCTTTATCCTATAACTAAATTCAAGGTGAACTCTAACTTTTATTATAAGAATTACTTTTTGCAAATTCATAGAATGTCTCAACAGATATATTATTAAGATATTACAAGATCAAATTAGTGTGGATTTTAAAAAAATGTTAATTTAAACAATAACTAGAAGATGTAATACCTCAAAATTATGAAAATAGTATCTATATAATGAGGTATTTTCATTTTTTGGGAATAATATGCTATAGTAACAATGCAGATCAATTAATAGTTATCATACAAAATAAAAACTTTTCAATATAATCTTAAATAAGAATGATAAATTTTGTGACATTATTATAGTGTCTTACCAAAATCATATCGGTAATAGTTCCAGCTTTCATACTGGCCCCTTTCTTGATTATCCTCAAGTCCTTTTTCTCCATACTTATCGTATTTTTTCCGAAGATCTTCATCTTTCAATACTTCATATGCTCTATTAATTTTCAAAAATTCCTCATGAGCATTTGGGTTACTCTAGTAAATAAAAATGGCAGACTGGTTACAAAGCCATGAACTTAAGTTTATCACTTCACAATTCTGCTACAGATTTAATTCAAGAAGTCTTGGAGAACTATAAATGCTATAGAAAAAGATGGGAAGAATAAATGACATAAAGATGCTCAAGGTTGAAATCTATTTTCTAGGTTCTTACAACCATTGCAAAGTATCAGGATATAGAAAAATGAGAAATTTCTCCATTATCCAGCAGTGTGCTGTAACCAGTTCAAACTGGTTTGTTAAATTTTCAGTGTGAGTACCTAAGAAATCAGCTACCATTACAAATTAGGGTTTGAATTATTGTTTTTTAATTGTCTAGGCTTGAGATAGTAATGGAGAAAAGTTAATACTGCAAATTAAGCATGAAAGAATGTAGGACTTCTAATTTTTCTTTTTCCTGGAGAGCCAAAACACTAGCACATTCGTTCTTTTCCCCCAGGAAAGAGGAGCAAATATTTTCATCTTTATCACTGTTAGAGCTTCTTATCTCTCTCTCTTTCTCTCTCTCTCTCTCTTTCTCTCTCACACACACATATACACATACACACACACACACACTCTTTTACACACTTCAACATGGAGGAGAAACAAATTTCTTTATTTTCTAAAATGCTTAAGATAATCAGCTTCCCTCTAATTGTTTGTATTATTGCTGCTTTTATAGTAATAGTTGAATAGGATTTCTAAACACCAATATAAATAAGGGGGATAATTTGTATAAACCCTTAAATGTATTTAACAATAGTCCTTCAGCTATTACAAAGATTAAATCAGCATCTTTTTTCTAACAGCAAATGAAAATGTATATTGTGATGCTAATATTTCAATATGCATCACTTAAATTCTAAATTTATTATAGGATAAAATTTTTCAAAATTAATTAATGCAATTTCATTAAAAGATGTTATTATTTCAGTAACTTCATCAAAAATGTATACAAATAATTTCTACCTACCGGGTTTTTATCAGGATGTAACTTCAATGCCAACTTCTTGAAAGCCTGTCTTATTTCTCTACTATTTGCTTCTTTAGATACTCCAAGTAAACTATAAAAATCCTTATCAGTGTAGACTAAAGCAGTAAGATATACTAAAATTAAGAAACAGACAAAAGTTCTTTTCCTGTCTCTAACATAGTCTATTTTCTGTAACCACCCTTCCATCCTTTTTTTCTTACATAAGTTCTAATTCAAGTAAATATTAGGATATACAGCCAGTTCAGTACTGAACTTTGAAGAGATGTAGTCCATACTAGTCCATGGATGAAGTTTTTAAAAATGGTCTTCTATAAAAACTGCAACCTAAAGAGAGGAAATCAAGAACTTAAAATCTATTTCAATCACAAAAATAAATGACAGAATTATTTGTTAGTCAAATGTTATTAGATCTTTTAGTTGCGCTAAAGTCAATCCCCTAGGGATTCACTTAGGGAAATAGCTCTGCTTCAGAAACCAGATGGTGGAGTTTTATGCAGCAACTCAGGGAGTCAAAAAATGAAGGGTGAGTTCTCAAAAGAGCACATGTATTGAAGTGCTGAATGTTCCAAAGTTCTCCAATTTTTTTCCCCTTCAATAGATAATTCAGTTGATGATCAGTTATACTAGGTTTCATTGTTATAAAGTTATTTTTTAGGAAGTTGAAAACAAAAGGCTCAAAAGGGTAGTCTGTCATGGCACTCAAATGCCCCTAAGAAATAGATTTTAATATTTTAATTTTATAAAATTCCCAATCTATTTTCAATAATAATAATAATTTACATGTTAGATCCCTTTTTCTTGACTTCTAAAGGAAGTGGATTTACTAACTAACTATAAATTGAATGGTTAAAAAGTCTTATTTAAAGAACTGAATTCACATTACAACTGGAAGCATTTTCAATTTAGTAAAAGCAAAAACAAATTCACTTTCATAACAGTATGTTCAGAGAGACATACTTTGGTCACATAGTCTTTTAAAAAATTAACAGACCTCCTTGATTATGCAAATTTGCCATAAAAGGTTTTTTAACTGGAAGAAGGTAGGATACACAATGGGCAAAGCAATAACATCTAACTCACAGTATTGTCGTGAAGATCAAAATACAAAATATAAAAGTGCTATTAAAATGGTAGTTATTATCATTATAAAAACAAAGAAGCACTGTCAATCAGTCCCTTTTCTTGTCTTTCCCATTATTTAGTCTGCACAGTGGACAAAGGCCAGAGTCAAGTAGACCTGAGTTCACTGACTTTGGACAAGTCTTATAAACTGCCTTAGTTTCTTTTTAGTGATTGTATCAGGATTGTAAGAAAAAAATGAGCTTAAAATCTGTAAAGTCTGACAACCTTAAAGTGTAATATAAATGCTATAATTATTAATTCAAGTTTTTATTTATTTAAAAAGTGTGTATGTGTTAGGTTCCTTACCTGTTAATGGTCCTCAGTTCTAATCCACTTCCTCCCTTCCCTCTTCCCCACCCATGAACAAGCTAGGAATAAACACTGAGGCTGGAAAAATGCCAGGAAAAAACCAAAGCAGAACAAAAGTAATTACTGAAATTGACAGAATATCTACTCAGGTACAGTGTGACCTCTATTAGCATTCCAGCCCAAATCTCAGTCCCTGCACTGTGTGAACTTAAGTGCAGCATGTTTCAGGTCTATCATGAACTAGGAAGGACGGAGGCTGCCTCATTCTTTCCTTCACATCTTTCTCCACTGAATGGGTGGAGAACCCCTATGTCTCTGTCAAAGAAAGAGGAAGTCAGGCTGGGTACAAATATGGGTTGAAGAAATTGGGAGATGCTGGAAGAGCTGGACAGACTCCGTTAGAGGATGGTGGTGACAATGTGGAAATGGGCAGAGTTGGGCAGGGGAGGACAGCGTGAGAGGAACCACCCGGGAAGGGTATAACTTAGGATTGGCTGGGAAGGAGAAGAGACCGGCGGCAGGGAGCGGTCTACAATTTCTTTCACATTCCCCTTCCAGGGATGCTGACCTCCTCCCGCCAAACGGAGCCGTTCCTCCCCCGGGGCTATTTCTCTGGGCCCTGGGCCTCCCCAAAAGGGGCCGATAGCTTCGGCCCTTTGTCCCCGCCCCCCCGAGTTTCTCCTCCCAAACAGGCCCCATACCCTCCGCCCATCCGCCCGGGATGGCCCAGAGACCGAGAGGACGGGGGAGCGAGTTGGGGAAGGCTCTTGCTGCGGGTGCGGGAAAGGGTGTAGTACGTACTAGTCCGATAGCTCCCGGCCGGGGTCGGGAGCAGAGCCGAGGGAGCAGCGCGAGGAAACCAGAGGAGGAGGAAGAGGAGGAGGAAACGTTGCCTCCAGCTAGCAGCCCCGTCCACTCCTCTGGCCAGGAGGCCAGACCGGGTTAGGCGGAGCGAAGCGAATAGGGGGCGGAGCCTGGGCAGACCCGGCGCGGAGCATTGTGGGAGAAGGGCTAGGGTGGAGGAGAGTATGGGGTTGGGGCCGGCTAGTAGTCTGAGTGACGTCCCCTAGCTCGCGGCATCTGACGTGTCCGGTTCCGGCTCCGGTTCCGGCTCCAGCGTCGATCCGGATCTCTGAAAGAAGGGCAAGGTCAATGTGTCCAGGGTTTGGGCTATTGTTAACTGCTGTCCGGCCTGGGCTGCTCTGCGCCTGGAAGGTGGAGCCTTGAGTGCTGCCTCTCGCCATCTCCATCTCCATGGTGACCCAGGAGCTGGGGATTGGGGAGGGGTGACAGGCCTAGGCGTGGGGTGCCTTCTCTGCCTCCTGACCCTGGTCGTTTGACCTGCCACACTTTCGAGAAACAGATTGAGACGAGAAAGGAGAATCTTTTTGGGAAGAACTGCTGCCAAAAGGAAACTTACTGAAGCTTTTGATACAGTTTTTAGGAAATTCCCTGGTATTGCCCAGTGCTAATTGTGAAGGGACATTTAAAAAGGACATTCTCCCTGCCTTTGCATAGAATGCGCTCCATACCTGCAATTTACTTTTCCTCCCTTCATATTACCCTTTCCCCCAAATCCTACTTTCTGATAAGGCTCACATCAAACTTGACCTTTCTTTGCCACTCCTCCCTCTCCACTGCTAGTGTCTCTTGTTTTTCTGGTCTCCAAATTACTTAGTATTTATTTTGTATATATCACTGTTGCCTTCTGTGTAACATTCATTTATCATTCTTTGGAGATCATGTTCTAGGCCTAACTAGCTATGTAATTTTAGCGAAGTCACAACTTCCCTGCACCCTAGTTTTATCATCAATAAAGAGAATTGAACTGATTTATAACTCAAATTGACTGAACATTCTGTGGTTGATAAGATTTCCTGATGTACGCTCCATTCCCGTGCTATGACTTTTCATTCCTCAAAAAAGTAGTGGTTCTTCCCTTTTCTGTGTTTCTTTTCCACTCCACTCTACTTTTCCTTTGTGTTCTAAGGTATTACTCTCCTCTCTTGTGTTAAAAACAAACAAAACCCTACCCTTTGTGTAAGCCTCTTAACTCTCACTGTAGGGCTATCCGAGAAACTCCACTTCCTCTAGAAAGATACGGATCTACCTAAAAGCAATCAAAGAAAAGAAAAGAACTTACCTCTACAAAAATATAGTAGCTTTTTCCATGGTGACAAAGACCTGAAAACAGTGCTTATTAATCGAATTGCTCAGCAGATTATGATATATAAATTGTCATATATATATGCCATATATATATATATATATATATATATATTATGATATATAAATTGCTTTGGTGCACAAAACCAAAGCAGTTGCAAAAGAACATGTCTTTGAACAGGACAAGGGAGACAATGCTCTTATGGCCTGGCCACCACCCAGAGCCAATATACACACACCACCCAGAGCCACTCAGTTCCTAAATTCTGGGAACACTGTTTCAGGGGGAAAACACCAAGAATGCACATTTCTACTGAACTGCCGAACTCAGGGTCTTGTAGGTACTTTAGGAAGCATAGTAGAAGCTAGGGAAAGAGGTTTCTAGCCCTAGGCTAGAATACCTGAAACAGCCTAGATATGATAAAAGAAACTAAGAAGACAAAAGAGGGTATTAAAATGATTACATCTGCTAAAACCATCTTGGTGATCCTGGGACCTTAAGTGCTCATAAAACAAGGTTGTTAGAATGTAGTGGAATTCTTTTGTGTCATAAGAAATGTAGACATTTAGACATAAGAAATTTAGACAAAATTAGAGAAATTTAGGAAGACTTGTATGAATTGATGCAGAGTAAAATGAGCAGATGCAGGAAAACTTTTTTTTTTTTTGCTAAAACAACACATTGTAAAAATGAACAAACTTCTGTGGAAAGTTTAGTGATTTCACTTGATCAATGAAGATTGCTACCATTTCTTGAGGTGATAAAGTCAAATTACAGAATGAGACACATTTTTGCACATGGCCAATTTGGGAATTTGTTTTGCTTGACTAAAAATATTCATTTATTACAAATCTCTCACATCCCCCACATGAGGAGGTAGAAGGAAGAGAAAATAAATGCTTGTTAAATAAAAAAAAATTTTTTTTAAGAGCATTCTGGCTCCTCTCTTAAAGACAAGTTATATACCTCTTTCATATCTTGTGATATACTACTGGGTCTGGAGGAGAAACAGGGATGCTTCTTGCTCTTCACTGCAATTTCCTATTGTCTTACTTTTTATCTTCTCATTTGGAGTTGTGAGGATTGGATTTGGGCTCTCCCCTGATTGTAAGAATGAAGGTGCTTAGCTCTTCCTTGATTGTGAAGATTAAATTGTAATCCCTGTAATAAATAATAATAATAATAATAATAGACTATATTGATTGGTAATTGATAACTAACAGATCAGGCAGTTATCTTCTTTCTTTGGTCTTTCCCTCCTCCCTCTATACCTCTCTTCCTCCCTCTTCCTCCCTTTCCCTCCCCTACCCCATTTCCTTTTTCTCCTGGTTTCTCTAAATCAACTCAGGGGTGAGTTTATGATGTTTCAAATGAAATATTATTTCTCTTCTTTATCTTAAGTAAGGGGTTTATTTGGGGAAGACAGGAAGGGATAAGGAATGGAGATAAGAGGGTTGAGGATTTCCCTAATACTACATTGAGTCTTAGGTTGGAGGATGTTGGAATATAGTTCAATTGAGAGAAATGGCTGATAGGTCTGGAAGTTCAATCACTATCATTAGCAGAGCAAGTCAGAGAGATATGTGGACTTTTGTCCTTCTTCTGCCTTCAAAGTCACCAGACCACCTCCTTTCTGTCTTCAAGGTTAAAAGACATAACCCTTCAGTTGGTCTGTCCAACTGCTCCTCCTGGTAACATTCCAAATCAGAACACTCTCGTTTGATTGACAGCTGCTACAAACTCAGCTGCTACAAAATCATTCTCAATTTCTCACTTCCACAATATCCTCCCTTTTCATCTGGAAAAAAAAATGCAACCAGCATTTTAAAATGATACTTACCTTTTAGATATATATTTTGTTATATTTCTAACTATCTGATTTTTAACCCCTGTATTATATTAAATATTCCTTTACCCTCCCAAAACAACAAATCCTAATCTAACTTAACTATTCTATCTAATTCTATGCTAAGCTTGGGTATAGGAAAATGGTTTAAGTAATAGGGATTTTGCATGAACATAGTTTTTGAACATAATGACAACTTATGTAACAATTTTAAACAATTCCAACAATTACAACAGTATTTTGAATATGTAACTGTCTTATCTCCTAATGTCTATAAATTCAACTAAGTAAAATGTTTTTATTACTAATAACTACTAACCTAAAACCATAATATAATCTAACTTCTATATTTAAGTAGTTTTATGTCTGTCTCTACTTCCCAAAGACTTTGAAAAAATTTTCTAAACTATCCCTATTGTTAGTTATTAGAACATTAATAAATTATTCTAACATAGTTAGTTAGTACCTTAGTATTCACATATGTACATAAGTTGTATCTATACAGATTTACATATATAAAAATGCAATACATTGTTATTGATTTCTGTGCACTCATGCAGATAATAAATTTCTTTGTTTGAATTTTCCACAGAAATTTATATTATCAGTGTGAATTTTGTGTTTTGCAATTATGCATATGTTTTATACTTACCCATTCCATGAGATTTCTTCTACATTGCATTTATGTGTATCATATGTATGAATTTATGTGATGTTAACATGTATGTCGCATTCTTACATAACCTCATGATCACAAGTCCAAAATTTCAGTCCCTTTTTCTTTCAATTTTGATTGTAGACAGTTGTCTTGATCTCTCTTCATCTATGCTGTATGCCACTTTTTGTCTGTTGTCTGTATTGATTGTAGTCCTGTGTTCTTTAATATTCAGGAACATACTGGAAAAATTGGGAACATGTGTGTGTGTAAGGTTTTTACATGTGCATGTATGTAAGATTGAAATTTTTGATTGTGCATAGAAGTAAGCTATGAATTCTTCATGAGTGCTTGTCAGAATTCATTAGTTGTTCTTCATGTGTGGAAGTAAGCATTACATATGATTATCTTCATGAGTGGATGTATGCATAATGTATAATGTATAAGTTCTTAGCTTTATGTTAAGAACATGAATTTGAAGTTTTCTTATCTTTTTGATGTTTGAATTTTTCAAAAGAGGATTTATTGTTTGCTATCTTTTAGGTATATCTTGGAGATAGTATTTGATATAATGTAGTTTGTTTGTTCATGGAGTTATGTTGTCATGTTAAATAACTTTGTTACTTTCTTTGTTGTTACTATTGTTTTTATTGGAAGAGACTTTTTTTTTGGAGCTAATTTTTAAATTAAATTAAAAATTAAAAAAAAATTTGTTTTAAAAATTAAAGCTTTCCCCTCCTGTCTGTTTTAGTGGCTATATTCCTTTCTGGAGATGTTTTATTTGCTTTAGCAAAGCTTTTCTGTTATCATTTTAACATGTGCAATGCTCTCTTGTCTGTACTTTCTGCTGATTTTTACTCTTCTGTGCTTTCCTTTCATAAGTTTCCATTCATAGGTTGTACCCAGGACCGCCCAGAGGTCTGTCCCCTTTGCACATGTCTGTTGAAGGTCATATTCTCAAATAATTAAATCTTGATCTTTGCTGCAGCCCTTCCTAAATCCTTTACTCTGAGTAGGGTAGAGATTGTAGTTTCCAAGACCTGGTTCTGTCATTCCAAGTATCTCTATTGTATCAATTCTAAAATCAATCATGACTCAGAGAACTTCCTGTTCTATGCTTAAGCATAGGTCAAAGCCCTTTCCATTGTTTAGCAAAAGGTTTCTGTTCTAAAGTAGTCTTAAGTAGGGAGGAGAAGGATCCTCCCATGCCAAGGACTTTCACATTCCAATAGAGTTCTTACTATCAGTAGGAAATTTTTTCAAGTATGAAATTTCCCAATGGGGAAATTTCCAACATTCATACGTCTAAGAAATTTTAAGGTTTACAATCCCCCCTGCTGATCATGGGAGACCAGTCTCCCCTTTGATCAAACAACATAATCAATTTTGTAATTCTGAATTCAATTCTAACTATAGATATACACAATATTCAATTTTTTAAGAGAATTAGAATAGTGAGAGAGAAAATAGAAAAGAAAAGAAAGCAAAACCAATGTTTTGCTAGGTGCATTGACAGAAAGCCAAATTAGGGGCAGTCCCTTTTGGCATAAATGTGTACAATTACAATAAATGTTCAATCAAAAGTTCAGTCCAATCAATCATATCCAAAGTTCATTCTTGATCTTCTTGATGAAGTGTAGGTTTTTGACATCTTTCTGCAACAGTTCATTCTCTGGATATAAAAGTTTCAGGCTTCTTTCTTGAAGATCTTTTCTCGAACAGAATCAAAATCTTTGATTTTTTTATAACAGTAAAATCTTAAACAAAATTCAAAATTCTTGGATTTTTATAAAAATACAATCTTAAACAAAAGAATTCAAAAATTCATAGAATTTAAATTAAAATACAATCCCCCCTGAAGTAAGTATTAAAAAATATCAAGTTTAGTTCAGAATGCAATGTTCAGTTATGGGGGTGTATGTGTCAATTATCAAAAGAATAGAAAAAATAATCAAAAACATAAGAAAAATTCAAAATAGGCCTTGTATAGGTCCAGTTTAAAGTAATTTCTATCCCACAAGTATGTAGGACAGAATGCAGTAATATTTCACTTAGCCATTTGTAGCCAAGACTACAGGAAGTTGCCATAATATAAGAAGAAAAGAATTAGAATTCTATTTTGATGGGGAAATGTCATTCCCTCCTCTGTTTTTTTTTTTTATTCTCAGGGATATAGGGAGCCAGCATGATAGTCAAGCTTTGTACTTGTTTGAGTACTTCGTAAAGAGTGTAGATACAAGGAAGTCCTACGACTTAAACATAAGTTAAGCATCGCAACCTCGAGTCTCACTTTAATATATCTTGTGTGCTCTATTGGCACTATTCAGGTTTAGTCTGTGCTCCTTGTTTTTATCCCTTTTCCTGGAATCAGACACAAACATTAATCACAGTCCTATAATATTTTATCAATAAATGGCAGGTTCCCATAGTTTAAAGCTTTTAGGCATATATTGATATTATAGCAAGAGTATATATATATATTAACTTGTATTACTGCAGGAAAAAATAACATTAATATTAATTATGTGTACCTTCAGTACAAAAAATGAGAAAAAAATCAAATATTCTGATCAAAAAAGAAAAGAAAAGAAATAAGAAAAATAAGAAAAAAATCAGTAATTCAATGTGTTCTTGAAAAAAACAGCATCCATTTGTCTATGGATATGTCTCCAATTCATATGATAAGATATAGTCACAATTCATATGATAGGATAAAGTCAATCAGCCTCAGCAGAAGATGCTTTCTTCACATGTGAGCAGTGAATCCAAGAGTCTCTTTCTCCAATCTTTATAGATGTTGGAATAGTTAATAATATTTGGAATGGTCCTTCCCATGAAGGTTGAGTTGCTCCTGTTCGCTTGAAATTCTTGATATAAACTTTATCTCCTGGGTTCAGGTCATGCAGAGAAAAGTCTAATGGTCCAGCTTGTACTGCAGCTCCGGATTCATGAAGTTCACATAGTTTGTGCTGTAATTCCTGTATATAGGAAGCAATAGTAATATCTCCCCCTAATAGAGATGTATAAGCTGGGGAGAAAGGCTTAGCCTGTATAGGTGGATGTCCAAAAAGCATCTCAAATGGTGAAGTATGTAAGTCTCCTCTAGGCCTGCTTCTAAGATAAAATAGGGCCAGAGGGAGAATTTCAGGCCATTTTAAATGGGTCTCAGTGCATAATTTGCCAATCATAGTCTTAAGTTCTTTATTCATCCTCTCCACTTGGCCTGAGCTCTGGGGGTGATATGGAAAATGGAATTTTGGAGTTATCCCCAAGCAAGAATATATTTGGTTTAAGACAGAATCAGTAAAATGACTCCCTCTATCGGAGTCAATATGTGCTGGCAGGCCAAAACGAGGAATAATTTCCTTTAAAAGTATCTTTGCAACAAAATCTTCTGTGGCTCGGGTCGTAGGAAATGCTTCCAGCCATCTGGTTAGTTGATCTACTATGACCAGACAAAATTTATAATGTCCAGCCTTTGGCATTGTTATGAAATCTATCTGTAGATGTTCAAAAGGTGTGTAAGCCAGAGGATGTCCCCCAAAGGCTTTTCCACGATATGCATGTTGGTTATATGCCTGGCAGGTAGAGCAGGCTGAACATACTTTAGAGGCTATAGTAGTTATACCAGGGGCTATCCATACTCTCTTGACAGAGTCCACGATCCCCTGGGTGCCAAAATGACAATTTTTGTGAATAGATTGGCAAATAAGGACTGTTATAGATTATTTTTCTAGGGCTACTCATGTTGCTGCTCATGACTATGGCTTTAAAAAAAAATCAGATGTCATTTGCATGTATCTTCATTGGTAACATGACCACCTTTTTGATTCTTATGAGATATCTGAAACTATGAGGTAATATCTTCATGGTATATCCTCCCTCTCTTCCTTCCCCTGGTAGAGATTGTTTTAGGATGAAGGTTGAGAGATATGGATAACCTGTTTCAGTTCTCAATTATAACATCATGTTAAAGTCTTTGATAATGAATTCATCCAATGTGAATAGATGCTTCAATAGCATTCTAGATGTTTGTATTTGTCATAGTTATGGAATTGGAGTTTGCTACTAAAAGCTTAGGAGTTTTTCTTGTTGTTATTGAATTACTTAGTTGTTCTTTTGTCAGAATATTTTTCTTTTTATACTTAAGACTAGTCTTTATTCTCATAAGGTTTTTGTGTTGTATGTTACCCTATGTAACTCAAACTAATCTTGATTTCACTCCTACTGCATTAATGGTATTTGTCATGTTTTGAAGTTAGACAATAGATGTGAAATTGTATATCTATCTCCTCCTCCAGTTCTTTAATATGTTCCTTGATATCCTCCTTCCTATTCATAATCAGTATCTGTATAAACCATGTAATTCAATTTCTCTATAAAGTCTTCTTCATTATCAACTCCTAATCTAACATAAAGTTCCTCCAATGGTATACAACTTGTTCTGTGCCCAAAGATCACCTCCTCATCATCATATTGATAAGATTTTGATTGTTCTGGTTTCAGCTATTCAGTTTTCTCATTTGTGTACCACACATCCCCTTCTTCATCCACTTCCTCATAAAACTTATAAAATTGATAAGGTATTTGTTCTAGATCACTATCTTGGTCCATTATTATCACACCATCTGGTATTCCTTCTGACTCAGTTTCTGATTCTGAGCCACTGAATTCTGTAATCCTTATGTTATTTATTGGATTTTGTTCAGTGCCATGTAAACTTGTGTCAGATGTTGTTAACTCTGGCTTTCTGTGTTGATCTAACCCTATGTCACCAGCTTTTATATTCCCCAAATCTGTTTCTGGTTGTTTCTCATTGATAAGCTTTAGATTTGTATCTTGAGGTGGTAAACTTGATGGTATAGGATTCACTGCTTTTTGCAGATATGCACTGCTGTTACTAAAATCCACAGGTTCCACTCTACCATCAGCCTGAAGTTTTTGTTCATCTTCACTCTCTTTTGACTGTGTAGAGATAGAAACCTCTCCCTCTATGATGTTTTCTTCTGGGAATAAGTTTGGTACATCTGCATTTCCCCCTGCATCACTAGGATGTGTGCCTTCATTCTTCCCCACATTACTCCATACATATGTTTCTGGCTGCATAGCTAAGGTGTGTATTGCTATTGAATCCCTCTGGACTTCTTTGCCACCCTTTGCCAGATGTATGGTAGAATCAGCTAAATCTTCTTGATTTAAATAATTTCCTATGAGATCTTCATCTAAGGTTGATTGTACTATATCCTCTACTTCATTGGACAATGAATTCAAGTCAAATCTATGGTTTATCTCATATAATTTTACTTGGCCAGACCCCCTTCTTCCACTTATAATGTTGGTTTCAATTCTGCCATTTGAATCCTTGGTTGTTCTCAGTCACTAAGTCTTCCATTCCTCTTTTCAAATTTAACTGTTATTTCACCTCCATTACCTTGAATATGATTATTATTTTCACATGTAATGTCAGCTTCATTTTCATTAAATTTTGTATTTTCTTTTTTTAAAAAACAAAAGAAATTACACATCCTGAATATCGGGTTCAAAAATTTGGAAAGCACGTGTCAGCTCCTTATGAGTTTTATAGGGCTCGTCGATAAATTTTGGGAACCTTTTCTTCAGGGAATCTAATTCCTGGGTAGTAAATTGCCTATGAACCTTTGAATGTAATACACCAGCTGTGTTAGAAATCCTGGAAATGTCTTTGAGTGGAAAATTTTTCTCAGGTTCACTATTTGCCTTAATGCCCTTGATATTGTCTTTGCCCTGTGCATTGGATTTTGCTTTCTTGGCTTTTCTGTCTTTCTCTTTGGGTGCATTATCTGCTGACCATTTCCCTTATTCTTTATCTGATCTAGCCCTTAAGCCTTCAGAAATTCTTCAAACATGTCCTTAACTAGAGTCTCCAAGTTTGTATCTACTACCATGATCTTTGCTGTTGTTTTAGGGATCACAAATCTGTAAATGTTCTTAAGATAGGTCAGAGTCTGTATTGCAGCCATGGAAATGATGTAGATCTGCATTAGAATTTGCCAGAGAATGGTTTATTTTTGAAATGGCATCTGGAGTATGACATAGTGGTATTGCTTATGGATTCTACTGAATTTACTATCATATTAGTCATTTTGCTATATAAGATATTATAAATCCAATAGCCTATAATAGCTGCCAGCACAACTACCCCACAGATCACTTGTTTAAATATCTTTGCTTTTAGGAATTGTGAAGTTCAGTCCATTTGGGTGTCTATTTTTAGATTTTAATCCCTCCAAATTTCCATTTGTTGCATTTCCATTTCATCTGTCCCACTCTAGCCTCCCTTTCCCCTTTCCCCTTTCCCCTTTCAAATCTTGATCAATTAATTTTTGTAGAGCTCTCTACACTTGAATCGCCAACCTTCTTGTTTAATCCCTACCAATCCTCTGCACATATCAGCTTTGAATTATCCACTTCTATCTACCTTGTCTTGAATTTTCATGATGCTCGATGCCACTGGGCACAATTATACTGCCGGGGTTCAACAGAAATTTATGTTACAGTTAATTGTCCACTTTCTTGGGGACTATGTTCTTTAAAAACTGTGTGAAAATAAAAAGTGCTAATGTTGATACTGTGAACCTATGGGAAATGAGGGTGAGACTCCTGGGAACAGCCAAAATGATAATCTTTCTCTAGAGATTTTGGAAAATATACTTTTTCTGCATACTGTTCTTTATAACAAAGCATTAATTCTGGTAATGTTCATTTTTCCTAAACATAGTAATCATGAAGTAACCTATAAAATGTAGGGGAGAGGAGAAGTAACAAGGGGCTAGGATGGAGAGAGACAAGGGCTGCCATGTCAGAAGAACCCCTGAGGTAAAATAGGAAAAGAGTTAACACCTGCCATTTCTAATCTCCTTTTTGGCTATGTGGTTATACTGTTACCTCATGAAAAGCACATTCTGAGATTAAGTCCAACAACCCAGAGTGACTAGGGGCCGCTCAGACTGGCATGGCCCTACTGCTCCATGCCTATTCACTGCTCCTCAAGGAAGTTCAGGAGCTCAGTAGCATGGGTTGCAGTGGAGCTGAGATGCACACTTAGCAGTACCTGCACCAGTGAGAGTGTGTAGGTGACCACCATCTCATTTACACACATACTTAACAGCTTTTCAATTCTTTTCAATTCCCTCATCTGTTCACTTGAGATGTTGCTTTAGCACTTTCTGGAATGGATTCATGAACACTAATGAATACTTGCCTTCTTTTTGCAGATATAAACTTGTACATCATGCATCTCATTTTTTCTCTACTAGGCACAGATAGCCATGAGTGTGAGTAGTTGCTAATGTGAAAGTGAAAATGAAGTTACTAATAAAAGTCACTACAAATGTTGGGAATTGACTATTTCATTTGCAACCTGGCTTTTACTGCTGCGCTCTAATTCTTTTACTTTGATTAACTATCACACTTTACACATCTATTCCTCAAACCTCTCTTACCTTAACACTTTGCCTCATACTTTATCCAGAAAATAGAGGTCATTCATCATGATCTCCCTTTCTCTCCAGTTTTACACCTCAACTGCCCTCATCTTCCATTCACTCTTTGCTCCAGTCTTTGACAAGATGACCATATTGCCTGTGGCAACTTGTTTTGTGTCATTTATCTCAGATCTCACATCCCCTAGAAATTTGCCCCTTCAATCATTTTGTGCTTATCTTTACACTCTCCTTCTCCTCTAACTTCTTACTTAAAACCTGAAAACATGCCCAAATCTCTCCCATTCTTAAAAAACACTTACAATCATGTCATCCCTACAAGGTGTCATGTCACATTTCTTAAAACAGTTGAACTCCTGGAACAAATTGTTTACATCTCAATGTCTATGCTTTTTCATCTTATACTCAATCCCCTGAACCACCCAGTTTCACCCCCCCCCCCAGTTGTCAGTTCTTACTAATTCTTCCTCCACAATATCTCTCTCACATGTCCTTATTCTTGTTCTCACATCACAACCACCCTAATTCAGACCTTCATCACTTCATTCCTGGGCTGTTGCAGAAGTCTTCTAATCAGTTCCCCCATCCCCATCTTCTCTGCTGGTGGATTGAGTGTTCTGAGGATTTTAACAGAAGAACTTGAGGGAAGGGTAAAAGTAGGGCAATAATGTAGGGAAGAAGAGGGGATAGAACTTGCTATCACATAATTGATGTGTGTGAAATGAAGAGTATACAAGTAGGACAGGATGGAGGGGCCATTAGATGAACTTCACTCATACCTGAAACTGACCAAACAGGATTGGATGAGTATGATGTAGAAATACATTAAACCTAAAAGAGAATTAAGTGGGAATAGAGGAGAGGATTAAGTGGGAAGGAGACTGAAGAAGTCTGGAAATAAGGAATTTAATAGAAATTAATAGAAATTTTCTAACATCAAGTCAGACAGTTTCTGGGGACAGTGACCACAAGTCAATACCAGCAAAAATAAAAAATAAAAAAGGTCAAAGGAATGGATGATTTTAACCTTGAGAGCACTATGCTGGCTTTTCTTTTCTGTCTGGATATTGGTGACTTTTTGTCCTAAAAGAGTCTTAGAACTCCATGGTACATTCCAGCGAATTCTTAATAAATTGAAATATTTGAAAATGCAAATATTTTTCAACTACTTTGAGGTTCAGTATATTTGTCATGTAATTAAGTCAAATATGCTTGAAAAGCTTCTTTAGTAAATGTTAATATACACATTTAATAATTGTTACTGTAAGGGTTAAATTGGGGTTTTAATTAAATAAGAGAGTTATAAATTCAATGTTGTCACTGAATGAAAAATATTATCCCCAAGCCATAAAAAAACTATTAGCAGCTATTATTTATAAGTAGGAAGAGAAAGAGTTGAAGTATGAAATGTAGGAGGGAAAGAGGTAAGTAGTTGCCTACCTACCCTAAGTGTTGATCCAATGAAATTCAACTTGCTCCCAGATAAAGTTCCAATCTCCACGTGGAAGTCTGAGTCACTCACCAGCAAGCCAATGCAGGATCCTAGGAAAAGAGTCTCTTCACAGAACTTACACTGAAGGGAGTATCCTACCAAAGTGCCAATGAGCAGAGAGGGTCTCCTTGAAGACCCATCAAGGCAGGAATCTCTCCAAGCCAGAAGTCTTGGTGGTATCTTCAGCCAAGGTTCCACCAACTTAGCCTCCTCCAAAGCCAAAGCAGGAATCTCTGTCACTAACCTCTCCAGAAGCCAGGAAAGGAATGCCCAGAACAAATCTCTCCAAACACCAGGAAGGGAATGGTGTCCCAGACCATGTTGGTCTCTTTTTATGCCTCTTTTTTCCCATGTCACTTCCTGTCACTCCTTCACAGAAACCAATGATAGTCTTTCAATTTGCCTAGCACTGCCCAAGGGTGTGTGAGTGTGTGCAGTGGCCTTTGGAGTTGTCACTTACTTTAGTAAGTGACTTGTGAACTTTCATACTTAATGATAAGTAGTATGTACTAAAGAATAAGTACTTTAAGTTCTTGACTTGATTAGCTCAAAATAGGCAAGGGGAGAGTTAATCCTATCTTTACATTACCAATATTTGCAAAACAAATAGGAGGAGATAGAGTTTAGAACAAAATTTGAATAAGTACAAATATCTACTGACTTTTCCCTAACACGAGTTACCAAATATTGAATAATTTAATTCTTGGGTTTGTTTTTTTTTTTATGTTTTAAGGAAAATCAATGAATTTCCATTACCTTTAATACTTTAGAACTTTGGGACTTGTTTAGAGGTCTCATCCATTTAATAATCATGTGACTATGTATTGTATTACCATCTTTTGCTGTTACTAGTATAAATTTGGCATCTTTTCATAGCAAGACTTTTCTCATACTATATTAGCAGTTTAGCTCTACCTACCTAATTAAGTATACTGAATGTAAAAAGAAGTACATCTACTTTATATAGCATGTATATATATATGTGTATATATATATATATATATATATATATATATATATATATATATATATATATATATATATATATATATATATATATAGCTTGCTTTAGCAAACACTGTGCTTCCTTTTTAATGGTCAGTACATAAGAGCAGAGAAAGATCAGAAATGTGTTTTCATGTCACTAGTCCCTGTGAATGATGGTTTCTAATCAAAACAAGTCTACCCTATGCATTATTGCTATATCACAGACTAATTTCTAACCATTTCATCTTAAGAATGCCTGATTTTCACTAAAAAAACTTATTAAACTCACAATAGTCTTTAGAGCTTCTTTCAAAGATTACTTCTTTTCCTTGGAACATAGCATTTTTTAATTTGGACAAATTACTCTTTGAGACTAAATAAGAATGGAAAGACTTCTCATTTACTTTTGGCAACTCATTTAATGCCAATGATTATCTATGTCACTAAACATCTGATGACTTCAGCTACTAAAGCAAAACTTTATATTTATTGTTTATTGCATTGTACAGGACACTAGATAGATTTAAAAGAAAAGACATAAATTCTGTCCCTAATTAAAGAGTTGAGACTTTGGTAACAAGATGTTAACAATAAGTAGATGATCCTTTCAGTGTGAAGTTCCATGAAGCTACATTGCTTATACTCCTATTACAGGTGAATGGCTAATTGACATTACTTTTATCCTTATTATCCCATATAGCTAGGATCAGTGGTCTTCTATTGTTTTTTTCTCTTTTTGTTTCATAAATGGGACACTTTCTGTATTATATAGAGAGATTTGCCAACTAGGCCATGTATAGCCTCCAGCAATTTTGTCAGAACAACTGATTATACAGCCAAGCAGTCAAACATCCTGACAAGCTCACATGTATCAGCAGCTTTCTAGAAATCTCTGGGTAGTTTCAGAAATCCCTTAAATTCCCATTATTGGTGCCATGAATGATTATTATTTGTTAGATCTTCTTGAAGCCCTAACTAGAACTAGTAAAGGTATTTTAAAGAAAAGCTTGGATTTTATTGTCTCCAATAAAATGAAACCGTTTTCTGGAACCAAATATTACCACTAATTCTACCCCCATTTACTTTTCCTTTGAAGTCAATAAAAGAGAATTCATTAAGTAAAAGTGAGTTTATATCCAAAAGGCCATCTGATCTACCTTTTGTAAAAGAACATTTGTTCCCCATAGTATGCTCCTCAATGATTTTTCAACAATATTAAATGGTTCAGTGAGTCTTTCTCACTCAAAGCTAAAGGATAAAGAATGCCATCAGATTTAAAAGAAATAAATGTAATGAAGGCTACCAGGACAATTTTACCCCTACCATTCCTCTTTTATGATTTAATATTTGGATCCAACAAAAATAGCACTGAGTTTCATAAATGTCAGGTACCTTATTAAATGTTTTGAAAAGGCACATGCATCACTGCTTTTTTTTTCTCCTTTTTTTTCTCTTTAGAGTATTTTCCCATGGTTACATGATTCATGATTCCTCTTCCCCCTTCCCTTCCTCGCTTCTGGAGTTGACAAGTGATTTCACTGGGTTATACATATATGATTGTTCAAAGTCTATTTCCATGTCATTCATATTTGCAATAGAGTGATCTTCTAACATTAAAACCCTAATTATAGCCCTGTTGAACCACGTGATCAATCATATGTTTTTCTTCTGTGTTTCTGTTCCCACAGTTCTTTCTCTAGATGTGGATAGCATCTTTCTCATAAGTTCCTCTGAATTGTCCTGGATCATTACATGGCTGCTAGTAGAAAAGTCCATTACATTCAATTGTGCCATAATGTATCAGTCTCTGTGTATAATGTTCTCCTGTTTCTGCTACTTTTGCTATGAATGAATTCCTGGAGGTTTTTCCAGTTCACATGGAATTCTTCCAGTTTATTATTCCTTTGAGCACAATAGTATTCCATCACCCTCAGATACCACAGTTTGTTCAGCCATTCCCCAATCAATGGATACTTCCTCATTTTCCATTTTTTTTCCAATACAAAGAGCTCAGCTATAAATATTTTTGTACAAGTCTTTTTCCTTATTCCCTCTTTGGGGTACAAACCCAGCAGCATCGCTTCTTTTTAAAGAACTTAATCACTTTTATTTGTTATGGGCATGACTTCTTTCAGAAAGTTTAAGGAAAAACGTATAAGTTCAGCATATATTATGAGAACTAAACTACCAAAAGATTTTAATTATCAATTTTCCAGTCATAAAAGAAAGAAAAACAATTCCACCAGCAAGCAGCTTTCAATATTTCTTGATAGATTCAAGAAAAGGTGAATGATAGCAATATTTTTTCATAACTTAACCATTATATATTCTTAGAAACACCCAAAGGGTTGAGTTGGACACTTTCTACCTGTAACTCAATGACAAAGATATTTTTCTAATTTCTAGATCTTATTCCAGCTATGGATGGACAACCTGCTGTTTCCCTGTAATCTCATTTATGACTATAATAAATCATTTCCACTTTATAAAGCCTATCTCATCCCTACAATTCTTTAGACATGGCCAAGTTATAGGGCAGTGGCTTTAGTCTACCCCTTTAAAGAGATTTTTTGTTGTAACTATGACCAAGGAACTAGAGTTGCATAGTAATTCAGTATGGCAACACAGAAGGTGACATGTATCCCCTCACTAAAAATGATATAACTGATTTATATAGTGTTATGTCACAGCTCAGAGGATCACCAAGACAACTAAACCTCCATGCTAATGTTGGAGCTAACTCCTCCTCCACACATTCCTCATACTGATTTCAATTACCCTTTGATGATTCATTTCCCTCTTTTTTAGCTATGTCTTTCCTGCTGTGTTTCTATTAGTTCCAATTTTTTTCCCCTCCCCTACCTATTGAGAAGGTAAGAAATGTAAAACCTATGACAAATATGTAGTCATGAAAAATAAATTTCTATACTGGCTATGCTTTAAAAAAATTCTGCTTCAGTGTATACTCTGGATTCATCTGTTCTCTATTTGGAGATGGATAGCATTTTCTATCATAAGTCCTTTGGAATTGTAACAGATCATTGTTACTAAGTTTCACAGTTGATTATCTTTACAATATTGATGTTACTGTTAAATTGTTTTCCCTGTTTTGCTTACTTCACTTTGCATCTGTTTACATACTTCTTCCCAGGTTATTTTGTTGCCTTTTCCCCTTTGTTTTTCCTTTTAAGAGGCTTACTCCCTTTGTATGTATATGCATGTACTTATATGTGAACAATCCCCCCCCCCCTCCACATGCAACAGTATATGGAGGGAGCTGAAAGTGTGATTTTTCTAATTGTCCCTTATTTTAATATTTGCTGTAATTCTGGAATGAACAATTCTTTGCATATAGTGTTTTGCTAAGATCTTTTTATAGTTCCCTCCCCCCCCCCCATGTTGGGAGAAGTTTATTTTTTAGTTTTATAAATAATCATTAGTTAGCTTAATTCATTTGACATGTCAAAGAAAGAACTTGATAGCACACTATCAGTAAATTTAAAAAAAAGAATCAACTGCTATATCTACCAATGTTAAAAAGGACACAAAGTTATAGATAATTAATAAGAAGATATCAGCAGTTGAATCACTGGCCTTTAGACATTTCTGAATATTTTCCAAAGTTGTACCACACCCTAAAAAAGAGCTTAAATATTTTCAGAATATCATTTAGATATTAGTATGAATTAAAGAAGTTTAAAGGGAAATTTTAGGAGTTACGGCCTTTTCAAGATATAGATATATATATCCTCAGCTGCATTGGATGGCCATGTTGTCCTTTGTTCTCCAACACGCCCTAAGCACTCCACAGTGCTTTGCTGCATTGCCCTCTCAGCCATTGAACCTTCTTGATGGTTTCTTCCGTCTGTTTGGCCGAAGCAGTCTTCACATACTGGGTGAGCAAAGCCCTGGTTCACCAGGGGTCAACAACCCAGTGGCTACCCTCACAAGGTTTGGCTGGCCTGTTGAAGACGTTGCCTGGGGTGTGGCCGCTGCCACATGCTAGCAGCTACTGGGAGCCACAAGTGAGAGCTGGGTGTCAGGCGGGGGTCAGAGGTTGGAGAGCTGCTCTAGGAGGGCACGACAAGCCCTCCATACCAGAGATACTACCCCTCCCTGAGCACCCCATACACCCCTGCCAGTGGTCACCTCCACCTGTTGCGGCGTCACTCCCCCATCGCCGCAGGTCTTGAAGAGGGTGGACGGGGTTAGGATAGATGAGTGTGCACAAAGATACTTGTGCGTGAAAGAGATTTAAGTGGAAAAGCTGATGCACAGAGACAGTCCCACCCTCTCGGCATTGGAAGCCTGGGTCCAGTGCATGGAGCTGAGGAAGCCTCCAGACGTAACAATTTTTCGTGCCACTGGACCCAGGCTTCCAAAGCCAAGAGAATGGGACTGTCTCTGTGCATCGACTCTTCCTCTTAAATCTCTTTCACGCACAAGTATCTTTGTGCACACTCATCTATCCTAACCCCGTCCACCCTCTTCAAGACCTGCGGCGATGGGGGAGTGGCGACGCAACAGGTGGAGGTGACCACTGGCAGTTGTAGTCACGATCCTGCACGTAGGCGGCCCACGGACCAGTGGTCGCTCAGCCCTGTGGGCAGCAGGGATGTTTGGCAGCATCCTGGGCAACTGAGCAGCCCTCTCTAGACAGCACTGTTCACCCTAATCAAGGGAGGGACTAGAAAAGGTGTCCCAAACATTGCCTGCCCTACAAACACCCGGTCAGCACACCGTGGCTGGCGGGTCATCCCCTTTAAGCGGTGGAAATCAAAGAAAAAATACAAAGAAACTTCTACTAGGAGCATGGAACATCAGGACATTACTTGATAGAGAGAATACCCCAAGACCTGAGAGAAGAACAGCTCTAATCGGTAAAGAGCTGGTGCGATAAAACATCGACATCGCAGCCTTAAGCGAAACACGCTTACCAGAAGAGGGATCACTCAGCGAACCCACCACTGGATACACCTTCTTCTGGAAAGGTACAGCCTCAAATGAAGACAGAATTCACGGTGTTGGCCTGGCCATCAAGACCAGTTTGCTCAAACAGCTGCCAGACTTGCCTGTGGGCATCAGCGAGAGGCTCATGAAGATCCGTTTGCCTCTCAGCAAAGACCGGTATGCCACAATCATCAGCGCATATGCCCCGACACTGACCAGCACAGAGGAGACCATCAAGCAGTTCTACTCTGACCTGAGTGCCGTCCTGCACTCAGTGCCCACCAATGACAAGCTGATACTACTGGGAGACTTCAACGCCCGCGTTGGCCAGGACCACGAAAGATGGAAAGGAGTGCTCAGCAAACACAGCGTGGGCAAAATGAACAACAACGGCCTACTGCTACTCAGCAAATGCTCAGAGTTCGAACTCACCATCATGAACACTGTGTTCAGAATGGCGAACAAATATAAAACAACGTGGATGCACCCAAGATCAAAACAGTGGCATCTCATTGACTACATCATTGTATGCTGGTGAGATATCCAGGATGTACAGATCACCAGAGCCATGAGAGGAGCTGAATGTTGGACAGACCACCAATTGGTTAGAGCGACTCTTCAAATGCGCATTGCGCCTCACCATCCAAAACACGCCCAGACAGTTTGTGCATTTTACAACATGAGTTGTCTTAGAGATCCATCTTATTTGCAAACATTCCAGTCCTGCCTGGACAACAAGCTGTCTGCCAAGGGACCACTCACTGGAAGCTCAACCGAGAAATGGAACCAGTTCAGAGATGCAGTGAAGGAAACATCAAAGGCAGTCGTAGGCCCAAAACAATGCAATCACCAGGACTGGTTCAACGAGAACAACACTGCTATTGAAGACCTATTGAGCAAGAAGAACAAAGCCTTTATGGAGTGGCAAAATAACCCAAACTCTGCTCCTAAAAAGGACAGATTCAAGTCTCTCCAAGCCACGGCACAGCGTGAGATCAGGAAGATGCAAGACCGATGGTGGGAAAAAAAGGCAGAAGAAATCCAGTGGTTTGCTGATATGAAAAACTACAAACAATTTTTCAGTGCCCTCAAGATTGTCTATGGGCCATTAAAACCCACCACCACTCCCTTGCTATCCTCTGACGGTGACACTCTCATAAAAGATAAAAAAGGCATCAGCAACAGGTGGAAAGAACACTTCAGTCAGCTTCTCAACCGACCCTCTTCAGTCGACCAAAGCGTCCTTGACCAGATCCCCCAAAATCGCTCCATTGAACAACTTGATGTCCCTCCTTCAATAGAGGAAGTCCAAAAAGCCATTAAACAAATGAGTGCAGGCAAGGCACCCGGTAAAAACGGGATCCCAACCGAGGTGTACAAGGCCTTAAATGGAAAGGCACTCCAGGCATTCCACATAGTGCTGACCAGCATATGGGAAGAGGAAGACATGCCCCCAGAACTCAGAGATGCCTCCATCGTAGCCCTATATAAGAACAAAGGCTCACGAGCAGCCTGTGACAACTACAGAGGCATCTCACTACTCTCCACTGTTGGAAAGATCCTCGCCTGTGTTATACTCAACAGACTCCTGTCATCTGTTTCAGAGCAGAACCTGCCTGAATCACAATGTGGCTTCCGACTAGATCGCAGCACCATTGACATGGTCTTCACAGTGAGGCAAATGCAGGAAAAATGCCTTGAGCAGAACCTGAGTCTCTACATTGTCTTCATAGACCTGACAAAGGCTTTCGACACAGTGAACAGGGAAGCATTGTGGGTGATCCTCAGCAAGCTCGGTTGCCCAGCAAAATTTGTCAAACCGATCCAGCTCTTTCATGTTGACATGACAGGGGAAGTCCTATCTGGTGGAGAGACTTCTGATCGCTTCAACATCTCCAATGGCGTAAAACAAGGCTGTGTCCTCACTATGGTACTATTCAACCTATTTTTCACCCAAGTATTATGACATGCTGTGATGGATCTAGACCTGGGCATCTACATAAAATACTGACTGGATGGCTCACTATTTGACCTTCGCCACCTGACTGCAAAAACAAAGACAACAGAGAGACTCATCCTGGAAGCTCTCTTCGCAGATGACTGTGCTCTCATAGCCCACCAATAAAATCATCTCCAAACCATTGTGGACAGGTTATCCACCGCAACAAAACTGTTTGGACTGACTATCAGCCTCAGCAAAACAGAGGTGTTGTTCCAACCTGCACCAGGGAGGCCAACTAACCAGCCGTGCATTACAATCGACAGCATGCAGCTTTCTAACGTCAACACTTTCAAGTACCTGGGCAGCACCATCACCAACCACGGGTCCCTAGACCACGAGATTAATGCCAGGATCCAAAAGGCCAGCCAGGCACTCGGGCAGCTGCGCTGCAAAGTCCTCCAACACAGAGGTGTATGCACTGCAACGAAGCTCAAAGTGTATAACGCAGTGGTCCTCAGCTCGCTCCTGTATGGTTGCGAGACATGGACACTTTACTGGAAGCACATGAAACAGCTGGAGCAATTCCACCAACACTCTCTCCGGTCAATCATGAGGATCAGATGGCAGGACCGAATCACCAATCAGGAAGTCTCGACAGAGCCAACTCCACCAGCATCGAAGTAATGGTCCTCAAAAGCCAGCTGCGATGGTCTGGACACGTCATCCGCATGGACCCACAGCGAATACCAAGACAGGTATTCTATGGTGAACTGTCAGCTGGACTCAGGAAACAAGGTCGACCAAAGAAAAGATTTAAGGATCAGCTAAAGTCAAACTTGAAGTGGGCTGGCATTACACCAAACCAACTAGAACTCGCTGCCTCTGTCAGAAGCAGCTGGTGAACCCACATTAACCATGCCGCCACCACCTTTGAAGATGAGTGTCGTTGACGTCTTGCTGCTGCACGTGAACGCCGACACCAGGCCACAGCCGGACCTCCCATAACAAATGGCTTCCCATGCCCCATGTGCCACAAACTCTGCGCCTCAGCCTTTGGACTCCAAAGCCACATGAGGGTACACCGTAGATGAAACTGCACAAAGACAATAGTCATTCTCGATCACCGAGAGACTACCACTGACTGATATATATATATATATATATGTATATATATATATATATATATATATATATATATATATATGAAGCAATTACCATGTGCTAGGCACTCTGGTAAGTGCTAGGGTTATAAAAAAGAGACAAAAGGCAGTCCATACCCTCAAAAGAACTTATATAATGGGAGAGACTATGTAAAAATATAAGCAAACTATATACAGGATAAATAGGAGTTAATTATCAGAGGTGAGGAACTAGAGCTAAGAGGGGGTTGGAAAATGCTTCATATAGAAGGAGGAATTTTAAAGGAAGCTAGAGAGGTCAGTAATTGAAATTGAAGAGATATATATAGGGAAGCCAGAGAAAATGCCAGGAAGTGAAAGATGCAGTATCTCAATAGAACAACCAGGAGGCCATTGTTGCTGGATGGAAGTGTACGTGTTGGGGAGTTAAATGTAAGAAGACTGGAAAGGTAGGAGGGGGCTAGGTAATGAAGGACTTTGAATATCAAACAGAGTATTTTGGATTTGATCCTAGAGGTTAGAGGGAGTCACTGGGATAAAGAGGTAACATATTGGACCTGTGTTTTAGGAAAAATCACTTTAGTGACTGAATGGAGATTGTATTGGAATTGGGAGAGACTTGAGGCAGGCTGACCTAATAGCCGTTTATTGCAATAATCAAGGCATGAAGTGATAAGTCTGTACTAGAGCATCAGAAGAGAGGAGGGGAAATGTAGGAGATATTGCAAAGGTGAAACAGATGGGCCTCGGTAAAAGATTGGATATGGAAGTGTGAGAGATAGTGAAGAATCCAGAATGGTTCTTGGTTCCAAGCCTATGAGACTAGGATGATGGTATTGTTCTCTGTAATATTAGGGAAAGTAGGAGGGCAGAGGTTTTTTTGGGAAAGAAAACAAGTTCTGTTTTGGACATATTGAGTTCAAGATGACTACTGGGCATCCAGTTCAAGAGTCTGAAAAGTGGAGATGTGAGATTGGAGATCAGGAGAGAGGTTGTGGGAGGTTAGATTGATTTGAGAATCATCAACATAGAGACATAGAGATTTAATAACAAATTTTAGGGAGTTAATGAGACATCAAGTAAAATATAGACGGAGAAGAGAAAAGGGTCCAAGAGAAAACTCTGAGGGACATCTAGTTAGAGGGAAGAAAATCCAGCAAAGGAGATAAAGAAGTAGGAGAGAACAGTGTCCCAAAAACCTAGAGAGCAGAGAATATTACAGAAGGGAGAGTGACCAGCAGTTTTACAGCAGAAGTTAAGAAGAATGAGGATTAAGGAAAGGTCATTGGATTTGCAACTAAGAGATCATTAATAGATTTGAAGAGAACTATTTTGGGAATGAGGGCAGAAGCTGGATTGTAAAGGGTTAAGAAGAAAGTGAGAAGAGAGAATGTGACAGTACTTATTGTAAATGGTCTTTTAGAGGAGTTGTAGTTTAACTACAAAAGGCAGAAGAGTTATACAATTATTGATAGGGATCAAAGGATCAAATGAGGATTTTTTTTTAGGCTTGAAAAAACATGGATATGTTTGGAGGCAGTAGGGAATAAACTGTTAGAAAGGGAGAGATTGAAAACAGTGGGGATAATAGGGGTAGCAATCTGTTGGAAAAGAGAGTGGAATGGGGTTGCTTGAAAAAGTGTTGTATTAGTCTTGGTAAGAAGTAAGATCAGCTTATCAAGTGAGACAGGGATGCACAACAATGTAAAATAAACCTAAATATAGCTGAACATATAATGGAAACAAATGGGAAAGTATAATTCAATTTATTAAATTTCATTTGCATAAAACTTTGGTTTATGCCATCATAGAATTAAGTAAAATACATTCTACACAAATTATTTTAAGGATATCAGTTCTTTTTTAAAGGAAGAAATAATCTTATGATTTCCCTTAATCTCTCTAGATTAGCTTCCTTAGTTACCATTTGAAAGAAATTTAGAGTAACAATGAATATACATTGATGATTTTGCTCTCTAAAAGATTCATCATTATATCTTGAAGTCCTGAAAATTGATTTTATGTTTAGTGAAAAAGAAATTATCCTCATTTCTATCTGCTTTATAAATGGTAGTTAGTGTAGGTGATTTTTTTCTATCTGAAAGATCAAGCTGGAATATTAAGCTTTGTTAAAGAAGACAGAATGACTATTGCACAGAAATCTGAATGACTATTTCAATTGCCAACTATTTATTTATGTCCTTGTTAACAGGAAAAGATTGCAGTTTAACACAGTGATGTCATTGGAGGGTCGACCTGCCAATGTAACTATATTAATATTGAATTTGTACTGACTCATAAGGAAAAATATGAAAAGAAAGTTTTGATGAACTCAGTTAATGAATTAAGAGAACTACAAATCATTCAGAAAAAGGCTTTTAAATGTATTGCTCTACAGATCTATAATCGGCTAAGAATATCTTTTTATTCAGAAGTTCTTTTATTTCTAAACTGAACCTGTTTACATCAGTTTGAATAGCTCACTGAACCAATATAGAGGATCCAGGGAAACTAAGGATTGCTAGGTGGTACAGTTGGATAGAATGTTAGTCCTGGAGTCAGAAAGACCTGAGTTCAAATCTGGCCTCAGGCACTTATTAGAAGTGTGTTCCTGGACAAGTCACAACTTCTGGCACAATTTCCTCAACTATAATTTGGGAATAATAGCATCTACTTCAGAGGGTTGTTCTGAGGATCAAATGAGCTGATATTTGTAAAAAACTTAGCACAGTGTTTTACACATAGTAGGTTTTTAATAAATGTTTGTTCCTTTACTTCTGGTCTTAAATCTGCTATATTGGACAAGTTATTTCACCTCTCTTCTTCCTTCTGAGTTTCTTTTTTTCTGTAAGCAGTCCCTTCATTTTCCCAGTTTCCCAGAGTTAAAAATCACAAATCATTTTTAACTCTTTCTTCTTACTCCTTTTGATACTTAATACCTGTGTGATGATGGACAAGTCATTTAACATCAGTTTCCTCATCTATAAAGTGGTGATGATAATAATTCTAAAGCCCAACAGAAGGATCAGATGATCAAATGAGATCTTTATTTTCTTTAGTATGTTTATTTTCTGTGTCATTCAAATTTAGATTTTAAGGGTTTGGGTTCACTGTGGAGGTATGGTAGATAGTTATTTTTCCCCTTTCTCTAGAGCATCTCTAGGGCAAATAATTGCTTTCAAAACTCAGGTTTTGATGTAGAAAGATTTTAGACTTCAGTCTAGTAGAGCTGGGGTGAAGGTCTACTGAAGTCCTTAAAGTCTATGTTTAAAGACATTTCCAGATGACTATCTAATTTCCTCTGTAATTAGGTACCTTTTCTCCCTGTTTGAGGGATTCTCAATAACATGCTAGAATTTTGGGTTTCTTGGACACTTGGCACCACAATGCTGGATGCCCTATGTCTCTTCTTCTTTCTGGAATATCAGAAGAAAATATCTCTTTTCTATTTCTATTTTCCCCAAAGTCTAAGTGCACTAAACAGAACCCATATCTCATGATATAATTATATTGAGTCAAAGCATGTTTGAGGTTCAGGATATAATAGGAAATGTAGTCCTCTTATCCCTCTATAGCCTTCTGAGCTCCTTGAAGCTAGGGACTCTTGATTGTTCCTGTAATCCCAGTACACAGTACATAGTAGGTGCTTAATAAATATTTTTGGAATTGAATAGTTCTGTTCCTCCCATCTGCTTTCTTTGTGTATCAGTATAAGGTAAGAAAGCATGATTTCTCTCTTTATAAAGCTTTTAATGCCCAGATAAAAGTCAGTTGCTGTTATTACCAGATTAGGGGCTCCTAACTTTTTTTGGTTCTCTTAACTCCATTATTTTCAGTAAAATTTCTTGTATACTATTCAATATAAAAGGATATAAATTAAAGAGTTTACCATAAATATGCACATACAAAATAAAATAAGATTGATTTTCTTTAAAAAAGCTTCATTTAGTGCTTGTGGCTTAAAATTGTTAAATGTTTATTGGAACACAGGTTTGTTAAAGGGCCTAAATTAAACAATTTAGTGAAATCATTGACTTGTTTTCTTAACCCAAAGCTTTATCCTCAGAAGAGTCTTTGAAAAGATAGTCTCATATTACATTCAGTCTTCAGTTTGTTTCTTGCTTTGGATGTAATTGAGGAAAAGATAGAGAATTCCAATTCCCAGAGATAAATTGTTGTGGAAAACAAAAGCCTTTATAAATATATTGATAATGACTAATAATTATGTAACTTAATTTATAGGAAATTAGTTTAGAGTTTTTGGTTATTGAAGAAATCATTAAGTCCATTGTTCACTGGATCATTGTGGATGACTTTCTAGATCAAGGTGAAAAAAGTTTTCATGTATAAACTTTATTGATTTAGTTTAATCTAAAAGAATTATTCCTCCAAATGTCTTTCAAATTTTTCAAATATTATAATATCCCTCCTTTTTATAACTCTTCTCTACCACTTCACTATTATCTCTTTGTTCCACTATTTTTTTTCAGCACTGCTATTTTGGTAATATTTCAATAGTAAGACACAATTCTGCATATCCCTAATTGAGATTCCCTGAACTAATTGCATTGGGAAGTATAACTGATGCCGTATTCGTCAACTTAAAAAGAAAGTATATAGAAGTAAGGATATGATAAATAAAGAATAGTGCTTTAAGGTTGCTGACTCCAGTAATCCTTGCCCTTTGATCCTGCCCTCTTTAAACTTTCATGTTGAACTGGCATTTTGTATTTAGACTCAAACTCTAATTTAGCCTGAGCCCTTCTCTGAAGTAATATGTTACCTCATTATAAGACTCTCTGCTGTGCCAGTGGAATATTCTGTCAACTCTCAGGTCATTGGTTGGTATCTGGCTATTTTGACCCATGGTTTTTGTCCTTCCCCTCATACATTCTGAATTTAAACTTGTCAGGAAGGTAGCCAAATTTCTCATCTGGCAGGGAGAGGAAACAAGATTCCAGTACTTCATTCTCCATTGCTTTAATCCCCCAGACCAGCAAGGAGTCAGTAGTTACTTGGAATCAAGAATTATTAGAAATCCAGGCCCAGAAATCCAAGTTGCAATACCTAAAAGGAGGAGGGGAAGGGAATAAGCATTTATATAGCAGCTACTATGTGCTAGGTTTTGCAAAGCACATTTTTCAAATATTGATCCGTGCAAGAAGTCAGTAAACTAGATGATTTTATCCTCTTTTTACACTTGAGGAAAGCAAGGCAAACAGAGATTCTGACCAAACCTAAGCCAAAATCATGTGAGAATTAAAATTAATATACAATAACTCAAGTATTATATTTATGTGATTTATTAATAATAATGAAAGTAAAAAAAAAACAACTAGCTAAAAAGATGCTAATCCAGCCTGCTTGTGAAAGAAGAGAGAAAAAAAGGGAGGAGCTACAGAACTTACAAAATGGGACCACTCAATATGATGGAGAGATTAAAAGGAATTTTGGGAAATACTAAGGGATTTCTGGGGGATAAAGCCCAAAGGTTCAAAATCTCCATTTATATATATCACCCTGTGATCCTTTGGGAGACCAGTCTCCCCAATGGATCATAAAAACATAATTAACTTAAAAATTTCAATAATTTGTGGATAAAAAGAAAAGAGAACAAATCAATGATTGCTAGGTTGACAAAAAACTAATTTGGGGGCAGTTCCCTTTGGCATAAGAGTATACATTCAAAACAAATGCATTCAAACCCCCCCACCCCCAGTTTAAGTTCACATCCCAAAGTTCACTATGAATCTTCTGGTGCATTGTGTGGTCTCTGCAGGCATCTTCATGGTGCCTTCTCCAAAAAGTTTGCCTTCTGGGAGGTAGTCTCTTGTTTCTTATCTCAAAATTGTTCAAATTTAAATCAAAGTTCAAACAATAACATAATCCTCCCCCCAAAGGAGGATAATAACACACATGGGAATCACTTAGGGATGCATGGCTGAGTTATGAGGTATAAGATTCAATTGGCAAAAGAAAATAAAAAACAACAAAAAATCCAAATAAAAGAGAAAAAATAGCTTGTGGATGAAATATAAAATATCAAAGTCTTATATATAAAAATTCTAAGTAAAGGAAAAACAAACCTATAACAGGTCCTTGAATGAGGGCCCAATTAAAGTGATTTATGTAATTATGAAATTACACAATCAGTAGCCAGGACTATAGAAAGTTTGCTGCACTATGAAAGATAGAAAAGAGACTAGATTTCAGCAGCAAATGGGAGCCAGAATGGAGCCAAAGTGAGATGCTTGATAGGGCTCAGTGGAAGTCCTGCCTCTGAAATATGTCAAAACAGCCTCAAGCTTGAACCCCAAGCAAGTTCAAATACTCTTGTTGTAAGGATGATATTAGAAAATAAGTATCATTTTATTAATTTAGGGATAAGAAGCAAAATGGCTGGCTTGAGAAAAGAACTGGAGTTTGAAGCAAAGCTGAGAGAGCATGTTAATTTCAGATGTGACAGTTATAACCATTTTTCTATGTCAATTACTCTCTATGGCAGTTGGGAGTTGGTCTCTGGAAGTTGGCAGAGACACACACTCTCAGAGAAGCTCAGGGATGGAGGAGGTAACATCTTTGCCTCTCTCTCTGTCTGAGGGAAAGATCTGAAGGAGCTCAGTGTTTTCCTTTCCCAACTTGGGAAACACTATTGAATATCTATTGAGATTTTATAGATTGTTTAACTCTAAGAAGACCAAAGGAAAATCTGGTCTTTTGTTTGGACTCTGACTACAGTCTCAAAGTCATAACTGGATTCTTGTTGAGACTCAACGAGCTAGCCTTTGTTATTTTATAATTTGAAGATGTAGTTAAGATTTATAAGGATAATAGTGGTAGTTTTTATTTAGATAGTATAAATTTGGGTTAGTCAGATTAGGGAGGATTAGTGTAGCCTGTGAAACAAAGGAGAAGCAGTTCCTTGCAAAACCTGTGAGTTTATTTGGGTGGATTTAGAATCCCTTAGAATTAGAAATCCTTTATTTATCCTTATATATTTCAATAAATATTTTATGTTTATAATAAGAGTCTCTTTAGCATCTTTGCACCCGACCCTGAAGGGAAGTTCACATTTGAGCTTCACTTTATCACTGAGGATACTTTTGATTACCTCTATTAGAAGTATCCAAAAGTATCTGAACAGTTTGAACCTGATTGGTGAGTTAAATAGTTTTGAACCTATATTGGAACAGGTTTCTACATAAATATTTTATTTTTACAACTTGCCAAATTTATTTTTACATTGTCTTGGTTCAAAATTACACCAAACCCATTGGGATTGGTCTCTTTAACCTTGTGATCAATAGGCACTATGCAGATGGTTTTGTATTCCCTTCTTCTGGAATCAGACAGAATCATTAAGCAAAATCCCATTTTTTTTAAAACAATCAAAGCATTATTTTATAGTCTAAAGCTTTTTGGGTATGCATTAGGTCAAATGTATTTTAAACTTATATTACTGAAAAATCAAAAAAGGTAAAGAAAATCTTCACAATACTGGTGCCATGTGCTTCAAATACAAAAAGGAGAGAAAAAATAAAACTCAAATACTATATTGCACATGCAAAGAGAAACAATAATAAAAAGTTTAAAAAATAAAAAATATATATATAATTTACAATCAGTGACACACTGTGTCAGCCAAGGAGATGTACAATACAAAGGTTTCTCACCAAAAAATGAGATCCATTTCTTTTTAAACTTGGTCATGAAACACTGAGTGAGTGCAAATGATTTTCACAATAAAACAATAATACAGTAGATAATGCACATTTAAAGAAGTACCAAAATCCCCCAAATTCACAATAGCCCAGTTAATTACAATAGCAAACAAACCCACTATCATATTTCATATGTGTTGCTGTGTGACATTAAAAAAACCCACCTATGAACTAATGAATATTTGTCACAATTTTTACAGATGTAGCAATTCTTTTAACCTTGGCAAAGATATTTTTAAACAAAGTCTGTTACTTCCATTATTTAAAATTTGGCAGAAGAGTTTAGAAAAAAACCAAACCTCTGTATTGTTGAGGAAAATCTATTTGGGTCTAGAACATCACCAAGAAATCTAGATTGTTCTGGTGGAAGTAAATTAAACTGAAGAGTATGCATGCAGGAACTCCTTTTGGCTTCCTGTTTTATATAAAGCTTTTTTCTCTGGCAGGAACTTCTATTTGGTCCTCTATCTTTAATACAACATTATATATCATACATTCAGAAACCTCTGGTTATATAAAATTATTTCTGAAGACCCATTAAAATTACTTTAAATTTTTAGCTCATTAGATTATCCAAAGGTTGTATACAATTGAAACCAGTATTTATGAAGTTCATCCATCATAATCTATGTGATAATTAACAAAGGCAAAAAGAAAGAAAAGGCTTTTAAGACAACATGGGATCTTTGATGGATCTAGTGACAAGGGTTTGAGCAAGATGTTCATGGGCTTATATAATGATATTTTGTTCTTAAGCAAAGGTACAAAATAAAGAATCATGTAACAAAATAGTATTGATTAGATTAATAATATATGAACTTAAAAAGAAAATTAAATCATAAAATAATAATGAAATATAAGAAGGATGACACTGAACAGGCAATGAAGTCAAAATATCCTTTAGTCTAATCCAAATAGATTTTTTCACTATTAAGGAGGGAAATAAATTCAAAATGGCTAGCAAGCAATAAACTCCCATATATCTTTAAGATTCAATCCCCTCCCCAGTAGTTATCACTCATTTAGGCTTCGTTTATCAGAGCTCTGAAGTTTGTCATAGTGAGGGAGAATTCTGCACTGAAAATTGTATGGAAGAATCTCAAATTGGATGCATTGTAAAGGTTGGGCAGGCCCAAATGCCAAAGGTGTGTAGAAAGATGAATCTCCTCTCTGAATCTCAGTATTATTCAAGTTAAGCTCAAGGACCATTGCACCAAGAAACAGTAGTAAGAAAAGATACTCCAAAACTTTGAGCTGCTTGAGATAGATAATGCACTGCTCTTTCACAGAGTGAGTCATGCTATGTAACAAGTTTACTTCTTAAATAAAAGTTAAACAAAAGGAAACCCTGACTGAAAGGTAAAGAGACTTTCTTTTTAGTTTTTTTTTTTTTTTGGGCGGGGGGCTTTTAAGAGCTATTCTTCTGTACTATCTTCCCTAAGGGCAAAACTGTGAAGGACGGCAATAGAGTATTTGCATATGATAGAAAGAGTACTCCTTGGTGGATAAGGAGAAAAAAATTAGGCTTATTCCCCAAAATTCAGACTTTAAATCCACTGATTTGGACTAACTGTCCTCCCTGTGAAAAACCTTTATTAACAACAAACTAGGAGTCCAAGGTCAGCTTAAAAAATCTGCTTTAAAACTAGAAGGGGTGGGGTTTCTTTTCTCCACATTTAAAAACAGGCTCAAAAACCCACGTGGGTTATGAAATGGGGATTGAAAGGATTGGAAAATCTAACCCTCTGTGTAGAAACTCAACTCAGAGATAGTAGTGGGAGGCAGCAGTGGAGCAGCACACTGGACTTGTGCTCATGGCGGGGGGTGGGTGGTAGGAGCAGTGGGTTTGGAAGGCAGGAAGCAGGAAAAAAACAACAACAGCAGTAGCAGCAACAGTAGTAGTAGCAGTGGGCAGAGTGCTGGTTCAAGCAGAGGTGGGAAAAACAGGTGTGCAGGCAGGAGCACAGGGAGACCTGGTCACTGGGTCCTTGTGATGGTCAGAGATTGGGCAAATTTACTATCTTTACTGCAAGGCTATCTGCTCAAAAAATTTAAAATTTCTATCCCTAAGTGGTCGTCCCTAATTTGAGAATTAAAATTAATATACAATAACTCAAGTATTATATTTATAAGATTTATTATGAAAGAAAAAAGTAAAGTAAAAAATAACTAGCTAAAAAGCTGCTAATCCAGCCTGCTTGTGAAAGAAGAGAGAAAAAAGGGAGGAGCTACAGAACTTATAAAATGTGACCACACAAAGTGGTGCAGAGATTAAAAGGAATTTTGAGAAATACTAAGGGACTTCTGGGGGATGAAGTCCAAAGGTTCAAAATCCCAATTTACACAATGACATAAGTCAAACCTTAGTGGAAAATTTGTCTTTACTGAGGCAGGCAACCACCTTGAAGGAGGGAAATGACTGGCCAGGGAAGCAGCTGTGAACAGTTATTTCATCTATTAGGATTTCATTTAGTAATGTAGAAAAATACAGTGTCTAAGCTATCTCCTAGTTTATGGTGGGAAAAGTTCTGGGTTTGGAACCAGGTTTGGATTCTATCTCTGATTCTTAGCACCTATGTAATTTTAGAGAAAACCCTTCACCTTTTTGGACCTTAATCTTCTTATCTCTAGAGATGGTGCTGGATTAGATGATTCTGAAGGTCTTTTCCAACTCTACTCAATGATCCTATGACTAAGTTTACTTCTTGGATTTTTATATTGGAACTCAGCCCTGCCATAAAAGATGCTTGTGTAACCTTAGATATTATACCACTGGTGGTAACTGTCAGTAAAAAACCTATTGCTTTGGAATCCATGAGATCCTGTCTCTGTGGGGAAATATCCTGTTCAGGAAATACTATGAACTTTTTGCCTTTTACAGAATTTGGTGCCATAATGACCATTTTAGGGATTGACTGATTAGCTTGACATAATTCTGACATTGTTTGGATCTCTGGGAGAGGGTGGGATCATGGGAAATAGGCTTTATTTTACTTTGTAGAGCTAGAATTTCTCAAGCAGGCTGTTAGCAATTTCTACCCTCTGACATATTACAGGGAATTTACTACTCCAGTACCAACAATTATAAAATGATTTTAGCACTGTGAAGATAGACACATGGAGCATATAACTGTCATAAATTTAGTTACAAAAAGTTCCATTCTTGCTGGCTAACTATGCTCTCTGGTTCAGAGATTACTGTGATACAAAGACAAAATAGATTTATCTCCTGGTTGTATTTGTTTAAATAAATAAAAGAAAGAATTAATTAATTCATTGAAGAAAATGACAATGATGAGACATCCTTTCAAAATCTATGGCATGCAGCCAAAGCAGTACTCAGGGGGAAATTATATTCTTGGGTTCATATATTAACAAATTAAAAAGGACAAAGGTCAATGAATTGGGCATGCAAATTAAAAAAAAAACTAGAAATGAATGAATTAAAAATCCTCAGATGAAGACTAAATTAGAGATCCTAAAAATCAAAGGAGAAATTGATAAAATTGAAAGTCAAAGAACTAAGACCAGAAGCTGGTACTTTGAAAAAAACAAAGTAAAAATAGACAAAGTACTGGTCAGTCTAATTAAAAAAAGGAAAGAAGAAAATCAAATTGACAGTATCCAAGATGAAAAGGGAGACCTCACCTCTAATGAAGAGGAAATTAAGGCAATCATTAAAAACTATTATGCCCAATTATATGGCAACAAATATGGCAACCTAGGTGATATGGATGAATACTTACAAAAATATAAATTGCCTAGACTAACAGAGGAAGAAATAGATTACCTAAACAACCCCATATCAGAAATAGAAATTGAACAAGCCATCAAAGAACTCCCTAAGAAAAAAATCCCAGGTCCAGATGGATTCACAAATGCATTCTAGCAAACATTCAAAGAACAACTAATCCCAATATTATACAAACTATTTGACAGAATAAGCCAAGAAGGAATTCTATCAAATTCATTTAATGACACAAACATGGTACTGATCCCAAAACCAGGCAGGTCAAAAACAGAGAAAGAAAACTATAGACCAATCTCCTTAATGAATATAGATGCAAAAATCTTAAATAGGATACTAGCAAAAAGACTCCAGCAAGTCATCACAAGGGTTATTCACTATGACCAGGTAGGATTCATATCAGGAATGCAAGGATGGTTCAATATTAGGAAAAACATCCGCATAATTGACCATATTAATAAGCAAACCAACAAAAATCAATGATTTTTTCTCAATAGATGCAGAAAAAGCCTTTGATGAAGTACAACACCCATTCCTATTGGAAACAATAGAAAGCATAGGAATAGAAGGGTCATTCCTAAAAATAATAAACAGTATATATCTAAAACCATCAGCAAACATCATCTGCAATGGGGTTAAACTAGAAGCCTTCCCAATAAGATCAGGAGTGAAACAAGGATGCCCATTATCAACTCTATTATTTAACATTGTACTTGAAACACTAGCAGTAGCAATTAGAGAAGAAAAAGAAATTGAAGGCATTAAAATTGGCAATGAGTAGTCTAAGCTATCTCTCTTTGCAGATGATATGGTGGTTTACTTAAAGAATCCTAGAAAATCAACCAAAAAGCTAGTTGAAACAATCAACAATTTTAGCAAAGTTGCAGGATACAAAATAAACCTGCATAAGTCATCAGCATTTCTATATATCTCCAACCCATTTCAGCAGCAAGAATTAGAAAGAGAAATTCCATTTAAAATCACCCTAGACAATATAAAATATTTAGGAATCTATCTGCTGAGACAAACACAGGAACTATATGAATACAACTACAAAACACTCTCCACACAATTAAAACTAGATCTAAACAATTGGAAAAACATTGATTGCTCATGGGTGGGACGAGCTAACATAATAAAAATGACAATCCTACCCAAATTAATTTACTTATTTAGTGCCATAGCTATTGAACTACCAAAATTTTTTTTAACTGAATTAGAAAAAACCATAACAAAGTTCATTTGGAAGAACAAAAGATCAAGGATATCTAGGGAAATCATGAAAAAAAAATGCAAAGGAAGGAGGACTTGCAGTCCCAGATCTCAAGCTATACTATTAAGCAGTGGTTATCAAAACAATATGGTACTGACTAAGAGACAGAAAGGAGGATCAGTGGAATAGACTTGGGGTAAATGACCTTAGCAAGACAGTCTATGATAAGCCCAATGTTCCCAGTTTTTGGGACCAAAACCCACTATTTGATAAAAAACTGCTGGGAAAATTGGAAGACAGTGTGGGAGAGATTAGGTTTGGATCAACATCTCAACACCTTACACCAAGATAAACTCAGAATGGGTGAATGACCTGAATATAAAGAAGGAAACTATAAGCAAATTAGGCGAATATAGAACAGTATACTTGTCAGATCTTTGGGAATGGAAAGACTTTAAAACCAAGCAAGAGCTAGAAAAAAACCACAAAATGTAAAATCAATAATTTTGATTACATCAAATTAAAAAGTTTTTGTACAAACAAAACGAATGCATCCAAAATTAGAAGGGAAGCAACAAATTGGGAAATAATCTTCATTACAAAAACCTCTGACAAAGGTCTAATTACTCAAATTTATAAAGAGCTAAACCAATTGTACAAAAAAATCAAGCCATTCTCCAATTGATAAATGGGCAAAGGACAATAGGCAATTTTCAGTTAAAGAAATCAAAGCTATTAATAAGCATATGAAAAAGTGTTCTAAATCTCTTATAATCAGAGAAATGCAAATCCAAACAATTCTGAGGTATCACCTCACACCTAGAAGATTGGTTAACATGATGGCAAAGGAAAGTAATGAATGTTTGAGGTGGTGTAGCAAAGTTGGGACATTAATTCATTGCTGGTGGAGTTGTGAATTGATCCAACCATTCTGGAGGGCAATTTGGAACTATGCCCAAAGGGTGCTAAAAGACTGTCTGCCCTTTGATCCAGCCATAGCACTGCTGGGTTTGTACCCCAAAGATATAATAAGGAAAAAGACTTGTACAAAAATATTTATAGCTGTGCTCTTTGTGGTGGCCAAAAATTGGAAAGTGAGGGGATGCCCTTCAATTGGGGAATGGCTAAACAAATTGTGGTATATGTTGGTGATGGAATACTATTACACTCAAAGGAATACTAAAGTGGAGGAATTCCATGGGGACTGGAACAACCTCTAGGAATTGATGCAGAGTGAGAGGAGCAGAACCAGGAAAACATTGTACATGGAGACTGATACACTGTTGTACAATTGAATGTAATGGACTTCTCCATTATTGGCAGTGCAATGACCCCAAACAACCTGAAGGAATCTATGAGAAAAATCACTATCCACATTCAGAGGAAACACTGTGGGAGTAAAAACACCGAAGAAAAACAATTGCTTGAATACATGGGTCGCAGGGATGTGGTTGAGGATGTAGACTCTAAATGAACATCCTAGTGCAAACAACAACATGGAAATAGGTTCTGATCAAGGACACAAGTAATATCCAATGAAATTGTAGTTGACTGCAGGAAGATTGGGTGGAGGGGAGGGAGGGAAACAATGTGATTATTGTAACCAAGGATTAATGTTCTAAATTAACTAAATAAAGTAATTTAAATGGATAAAAAATAAAAAAAATTTGGAAAATAAGGCTGGGGTTTGACTATCTAGAAAGTATCATATCAGTTAAATGTTTTCTCCTTCATTAGATTATGAGCTTTATGCCTTTTGCTTTTCTTTCTATGCCCAGAATAATAGCATAGTGCCTGGTACACAGTAGGCACTTAACAAATCTTTACTGACTGATGGATTGACATCTTACATACAAAATGAGAGAATAGCCACCCATCACTATATCTCTATTAATAGTTGCTATATGCCATTAGTCAGTGCCTTTCTTGTGTATTTCATGGTATAATGGCAATGGAAGGAAATATATATTAGAATTTCAAGAGAGAGGAATGGGACAGAATCTAGAAGATCATAGGTCAACGTCTTTTTAAAAAATTTATTTGATTAATTTAGAGCATTTTTCTGGGATTACAAAAAATCATGTTCTTTCCCTCCCCTCCCCCAACCCCCTTCCATATCTAATGCACAATTCCATTGGGTTTCACATGTGTCTTTGGTCAAGACCATAGGTCAGCCTCTTGAAAGGGATAGCTATATATATTTAAAATGTCTATATTTTGACCCATTTGGGAATTTGCTTCAATTGACTATGCATATTTGTTGCAAAGAGTTTTTTCCCCTTTGTTTTAAAATGGGGGGGGGGGATTGGAGGTGGAGGAAAGGAGGAAGTTGAGAAAATAAATACTTGGTAAGTAAATATATTTTTAAAAAGTTCATATTTAATATTTATTTATCATTTGTGATTTCATTAGTCTAGGCTTTTAAGAACTTTTCCTTTCCTATTTGTAAGAATGACTGCTGATCTTGATCTGATAATTCCTTAGTCTTTAAGTATGGGTGGTCTAGAAAATTTGGGAAGGATAGAAAGGTTCTTAGATGATAAAATTTAGAGCTAAGTGAGGAAATTGAAGTCTAGAGAAGTTGTGAACTGGCCAAAATTACATAGGTAGTAAATAATAGAGCCAGAATTAAATTAGGGATCTCCAGATCCCTAATCCACTATGATTTTAGGAAGGAAATGAGCATTTATGAAGCACCTATTATGTGTCAAGCACTGTCCTTAATTCTTTATAAATATTATTTCACAACTCTGAGAAGGTGCTATTATTCCTATTTTATAGTTGAGGAAATCAAGACAGACAAAAGTTAAATGACTTGATGAAGATAGCAAAACTAGTAAGTGTGAGGCTGGATTTGAACTAAGGTTTTCATGACTCCAGGCTGAGCTCTTTATCCAATGTGTTACTTTGTTATAGTCAAACATGCTGCTCGAATCCACCTGGAATCAAATTAGTTCCTCCCCTCCATCCCATTTTGGTAGATATATGATAATTATGGGTAAATAATGAACAACTCTACTTCTGTTTTTCATAGTTACTATCTACAGTCTGATTAGTAAATATAGAGGGCATTGTCCTCTATAAAAATGCAAATATTCTGAGGAGGAATAATATATTTAACCTCTTGGTCATTCATACCTTCTCATGAATTACTTACTCAGATTCAAATTCATCTTAGAGAACTAATTTTGGTTTGAGGAAGGAGAAGCAGAGAGAACATGAAACTGCGAAGCTATTTGTCAAAATGGAAGATAAAGTCAATTCTTCAGGGGCAAGCTGCCAGAAAGGGAAACTTGAGAATGTCAAAAGATAAATTTCACCTACCCCAGAATTTACCAGTTGTTCACAGTAACAAATACTCTTCTAAATTACTTTTTCTCCCCCTTTTAAATTCATCAATTAGAAAAAAATTAAAAATATAGAATCCAAATTACATTTTACATTAATATATAAAACGAAGCTACAACTATTCTAATTTTGTAGTAATTTGAAAGAATTTATTTCATATACATTGAATCAAATAAATACAGTTTACATGGGGTCCAAAAAACTTCTCTGTTTTATTTTTGAGAAGATTTAAGAGGACCTAAAGCAAAGACCTGTTCAGGACAGTATTTTTCAACAAGAAAATAAATCATTTGCAGACAGAATTTTGGAATACAGAACATGTTTAAAACAATAAAAGTAGGTAGGACTTCTCTCTATCTTGAATAGTAATAGTAATATCTTTTGAAGTGACTTTTGTGACAGAGGCTGGCACTAAAGAAAAATGTACCAGGCTGAAGAGTGTGTGGATCTGATTTTTTGAATCTTGAGGAAGGAGAAGGTTCCCTTCTGAAGAGCAGTTGGTCTCTCAGGCTGGAGAAGCGGAAGAGGGAAGATTGAATAAGACTTTCTCCTGAGGGCTACCTAACTTTTTCCTGCTTGCGACTGGAAATCCTTCCCTCCAACACTTCCCAATTGAAAAAAAAAAGACTATTGAAGAGAAACCTGAGAAAGGCATTTTGAATCTCTGTCAGACTTTACCTCAGCTCTTGTTGCCCTGGGTCTGAACTGTGGCCAAAGGACCAAACCGAGGGTCAGTCAATCTGACTATCTCTCAGGGAGCTCAGGCTGCTAAGACCTATCCTTTTCCCCTATCCTTTCCCATTCTTTCCCTGCCATCCATTCCTTTGTATTACCCTGATGGAGTTAATTGACATTAAAGTAGTTATCTTTTCCCCAAGCTGTGATCAAGTGTGAGTGAATAGATCAAGGGGAGGGACATCTTCCTAAGAAGAAACCCTTTGGTCTCTAGTAGTGGAGAGGGGACAAGAGGGACAAGAGCAAATCTGGGAGAGCAGTCATAGCTAAGGAGTGAAGGCAGAAGTGGAAAAATCTTCAAACTTCCTCTCCTCCCTCTGAGCCAACCCTAAACATCAGCTGTCTCTCCTAGATACTGTTTCCTTTACCATACCCAAACCATTTTCTCCATTACACTTTGCAATTCTGAACTATAGTTACATAGTTGTTAATACTGATAATAATCACAATAACTAGGATTTGTTTAAGGGCTGCTTGGTAGCTCAGTGGATACAGCGCTAGTCTTAGAATTAGGAAGATTTATCTTCATGAGTTCAAATCTGAGCCCTGATACTTAGGTGTGTGGCTTTGGGCAAGTCACTCTGCTTGCCTCAGTTTCTTCATTTATAAAGCGAACTAGAGAATAAAACAGCTAACTATTCCAATATCTTTGCCAAGAAAACTCCAAATGGGGTCATAAAGAGTCAGAAACACTGTAAAACCACAGCATTTATATATCATTTTAACATCTGTCAGGAGTTTTATATATGTTAATTTATTTGATCCTCATCCTGGGAAGTGGGTACTATTCCCATTTTGCTGAAGAGAAAAGTAGGTTAAGTGTCTGAATCTGTATTTGAACTTTCTGACTCTAAATCGAGCACTCCAATACATATCCTGTACCACCTAGCTTGTATGTATGTGTCTAGTAATGGCATAGGCATAAATATCTACTGGTTTACCCTAAAAAGATAAAGTTCTTGTATATTTCTTCACCTTTTAAAAAGTGATGATAGGTTTTCTAGAAAATCTGGCCTCAGGGTGAATCTAGTTAGAGAGGTTTAGAGGTCAGCTATGCAATATCCATTGCAAAGCAAAGTAATGCAACCATCTAATACATTTTTAAAGGCAAGAATGATCTCGGTTTAATTATTTAAGTTCATCAATTTCTCAAAGCATGTTTTATTCTGGCAGTTTGCCTTGGTCAGAATAGGTTGTATTTGTTTGCCTTTTATTAGCAACATTTCATCTAGGGGCATCTTTAAAAGGTATGTGGCAGCCCAACGTCATTTTGCTTCAGGCTAAAATCTCATTTGCAAAGCATTACTGAGATGTCAGCACTATCACCTATCAAAAATAGAGGAAAGAAGTTCAGGGGCAAATTAGCCTTCTGAGAACCTAGTAGGAGACCTACTAGTTAAAGCAGGTTTTCCAAAAAGCATTTGTACATGAATTTGGAGCTTTGGGGGGCATTGCTATACTATTGTGTTCTCAGAGTAATGACAGTGCAACCACAGCATTTAGATTTCATTGTAAAATGCTTCACTTCCATAGATCATCTCTTTCTTATTCTCCTACTATCTTTACTCCTGCTTTGTCACCCTCCTCCAAGACAGAAAAACAAACACTATTTTTTTTTACTGAAACATGAACCTGGAGGGAACTCAGGTGTTTAGAATTCAGATACACTGTATTGGACAGAGTATGGTCCTACAGCAGTGTTTTTTTCTTTTTGAAAATCATTACTCACCAAAAGAGAGGGTACTTTTATGCAGAGAGATGAGTCTTTAGCCTCCTCCTCCATATTGATTCTGCAGACTAAGTTCTCTTTACTTTTCCTTGGCTCAGGGAAGAGGTGTTGCCTAGACTTATTCCTTACTGGAATTCACTAAATTGTAGTGGGGTGGTGGTGGGAAGAAGAAGATGGCAAGCTGGCAATGATTTTTACTCCATGATCAATCTCTATTCCCATTCAATTCTCCCTCTCAGGTCACTCCTGATTGTAAAGGATAATTTTAGCATTGTGACTTAAACTATATTAATTATTGGTCACCATGGATATCTCAAATAAAAAAATACTCAAGTCAGCTGGAAATTTATGGTAATTTAATTAATATAGTGGAAAGAAATTAAGAAGGAGGGAGAAGGAAAGGGTGTAGGATTTCTTCCCCCTGGCTTGAGCCAGGGGGAAGATTAGAGGCTTAGGAAGGTAAGGTTTTTTTTAGAATAAAACAGGAAGGAATCAGCCTGAACTCCAAGAGGACTCAGCCAAGATGTCTGAACCTGAATTAGCTCAAGGACAAACTCAGTGTCAAAACCCAGACAAATAACTGCCACCACGCCAAGCTGTTGGAAAGCTTAGCATGTTGCCAGCCAGAGCCACCTCTCTGGGGAAAGAGAGCGAAGAGAGGAAGTGACATGCCCTATGTAGACGGTTTTATGTCACTTTCCTGCATCTCATTTGTACCAATGCTAGCTTAGCCTGATTTAAGACACCCTAGGGGTGAGTCAGCTATTTCTGCACATGTTTGTTAAGGGCCATCTTCTCAGATACTTAATCCTTGAGTATGGGTGCAGATATTCTTAACCTTGTTAAACTAAGTAGGGTGGAGCAATATATTGTTCCCAAGACCTGATTCTGTTAGACCAAGTATCTCCATTGTTACTAATCAGGAAATAGCTAAATCAGATCTTCTAAAGTACGGTCTGAGTAGGGTGGAGTAGTTTTAAAATTCTCATGATACAACTTGAGGAGTCCCTTTAATCTCTGCATTCAGCTATGCTACTATCTGTCTCTGACTTTTTGTCTCTGTCTCTGTCTTTCTCTCCCTCTCTCTCTCACCATATCCTCTTTTAACAGTCATTATATGCAACCATTTTCATTCCAAAAAACAAAACTCTCCTCTGCATTCCCTGACCTTATGCCAGTGCACATCTGGAACCTACTTTCACTATAACAACTGATTCTCCTAAACTGAAGTGCTTATAGTGCCAAGATCCATCTCCAAAGCTACCAATGACATACATATACTCTCAGAATTGGGTCCTTAGAGACCATGGAGACTATCTACGTTGATTGAGAATTCCTTTTTACAGAATCTCCATCAAGTGGCTTTCTAGCTTTTGCTTGACACCTCAAATGAGGAAGAATTTGCTGTCACCTAAGGTTCATCCATTCTACCTTTAGATAACTTTAATTGCTTGGAAGTGCTTTTTTTTTGTTATAGTTAGCTTAGTCATATCTCTACAACTTCTACCTATATTTCTTAGTTCTTCCCTCTGGCGCTAAGTAGAATAAGACTGACCTTAAGAAAAAAGATGTTTTTATTATCATCATTTTGTTACCTATGGAATTCTCTCTCTTTTTTTGTCTTTTTAGTCTAATGATCTAATTATTTGTACTTTGACCTAAGAAGATTACTAACAGAAGGCAGAAAATGGAGCCATCAAAACAAAACTAAACAAAAATTGTATTTCCTGAGGAATAATTTTTCTAATAGCAAAAAGTTGTAAACAAATGTTCTTATATTTATGTATTCAGTCCTAACTTCTTTCTTGATCACTGGTCTCACCCATCTCTAATAGCTTATTATTTTAGGGCAGATCATCTTATAATTGAACAATTTATTTATTTATTCACTTTTATAGACAGTTTTATTAGGGGAAAAGCTGGGAGTGATGCCTTCGGCTGTATCTTTCTAGGCTGAGGAAAAATATAGGATAGCAGTGGGATACAGCTTCAGTTTATCACCTGTCCCCCATTAGCAGGTGAATCATCTGATCTATAAAAATCCCAGTGTATGTGGTCATGGCCCCTTTGACCTTGTCATAGGCATGCCTGATGTTCTGATCCATTGCCAGTATCCTTACTTTCTCATAGATTTAATGGGTTTTAGTTTTCACAGACTCCCAATAGTCATAGAGATGGCTCTGGAACTTACTCAGTAGAATAGGGCTTTCTTCTCATTGAAGCTGGGGCCTGGCAACCTGGGTTGAGCTGAATAGCAGCATCAGCAACAGTCAGAAGGTAAGGGTAGGGAGGGTCTTGGTACCCATGATGTCATCAACAAGTGACCAAATCAGTGGAATGAATGGGTTTTGAGGAAGAGTGGGACCTCCATCCAGTTGCTTTTCACCCAGAATCATTGCATTCCTGAAGAATTGTTTTCTCCCATCTCTCTCCTAAGACCTTCCGATTCCTTGTTTCTATGACTGAACAATTAAAATAGCATTCTGGTTGGTCTCCCTGATTCAAAGTTCTCTCCATTCCAGTCCAGCCTTTAGGTGCCAAGATTTTCTTCTAAATTATAGGTTCAACCATACTACTGTCCTATTCAATAAACTCCAGTGGTTCTGTATCTTTTATTTTATTAATTTTATTTTTTTTATACCCTTACCTTCTGTCTTGGAATCAATACTGTATTCGTTCCAAGGCAGAAAAGTGGTAAGGGCTAGGCAATCGGGGTCAAGTGACTTGCCCAGGGTCACACAGCGGGGAAGTGTCTGAGGCCAGATTTGAACTTAGGACCTCCCATTTCTAGGCCTGACTCTCAATCCACTGAGATACCCAGCTGCCCCTGATTCTGTATCTTTTAGCACTAAATATAATATTTTTTGTTTGGAACCCTCACATCACCAAGAAAATTGACAAGTAAAACGGTCACAGACAACTGCATTTATCTATATAATTTTATATGAAAAAAGTTTAATTGTAGTCTACCACTGAATTATGTTTTGTTAACAGTTGTCCTAAACAAAGATTAAACAGGTCTGATTGTGATTTTTTTTTAGATTTTAAAAATTTATATTATTTAAAAATTAATCTCTTTTTTATATGATGACTGATTAAATACTTAAAGACAGTCATCATGTCCCCACTAAGTATGTCTCTCTTTAAAATCCTTACCTTCTATCTTTAGAATCATACTATGTATTGATTCTAAGCAGAAGAGTGGTAAGGGCTAGGCAATGGGGGTTAAGTGACTTGCCCAGAGTCACACAGCTGGGAAGTGTCTGAGACCTCTCATCTCTAGGACCTCCCATCTCTAGGCCTGGCTCTCAATCCACTGAGCTACCCAGCTACCACCTAAGTATCTCTTTTTAAGGCCCAATGACCCTATTTCCTTTAACCATTTTTTTTATGGCAGGATCTAACAGCACTTCAATATCTTGTAAACCAATAATTCAACTATGGCTGAATCAATAGCATAGAGAAATCACTTCCTATGTTTTGAACACTTTTTCTCTCTTAATGCAGCTTAAAATTGAACTGGCTTTCTAGGTGGCCCTGCCTCATTTTTGACTCACTGCTTTATAGTGAATCTATAAACAGATTTCAGAAGATTGGTTATCTATTCATTCCTCCCTCATGTTGTGTTGTGAATCTGACACTTCTCATATACAACTATAACAAAAATTTGTGTTCATCATCTGTGCTTCCATCTTCTATTCATTAAAAAACAAAACAAAATAAAAACCCCAATTATGTTTGTTGATGAATTCTCATCACATAAATCTGTTCAAGCATTTCCTTTCTATAACCTTTACTGGAATTCTTTTTTTCTGTTTGTGTCTTCAGAATTTCATTCTTGAGAGTATCCCATTCTTCCTAGGTTGACTATTGCCATAGAACATTAGGTCATGGGATCCTTTTAAATCCTTTTGTGAACCCTCTAAAATTCAATCCTCAGATACAGTGTGCATGTCAGACTATGTGGGCTTTCTTCTTTTTTTTTTTCATAAATCCTGAGATAGTCTGGTCACTACCCTCCTGATCATTTCTGTCTCACCAATGAGTTCTTCCTTGTTTATCAGAATCAGGTATAGAACTACAGTTCTTGTCAATGCTTCTTCCATCTTTTGAATGATGTAATTATCAATAAGGAAAGACAATTAGCAGAGAAAGAGTGCTATTGCTGAGACAGTTGAAATTTCCCATCATTACTGTATCATACCCTTGTGCTGGGGTATAATTTGTCATTGTAGATATCTCTGTGATTATGGGGGAAAGGGTCTGTGATTATGGGGGAAAGGGAGGGCAATATGCTCATGAAGTAAGATCATCTATATCTCTCTTCTCAAATTCATAGGATACTGTATTAATCATCTTTGTCTTCAGGATTGTGAATTCAGTCAGTCTGGGTGTCAAATTATAATAAGGGAATTATTTGAATGGTAAATGATAACTAAAGATCAGGGATGTTAATCTTCTTCCTTCCTTCCTTCCTTCCTTCTTCCCTTTCTTCCTCCCTTCTTCCCCCCTTTTACCCTTCTTCCCTCCCCTTCCTGTTGATTCTCCTTCTGGTTTCTCTAAATCAACTCAGGGTGAATTTATGATGTCTCAAAGAAAATACTCTTCTCTAAATTAAGTAAGGAATTTATTGGGGAAAAAAAGAAATATCAAAATTGGAAGGAAAGAGGGTTTGTGGTTTTCCTATTACTGGAATGAGTCTTAGGTTGAAGGATGGTGGAATATAGTTCAATTTGGGAAAATATGCTGACAGGTCTAAAAGTTCAGTCACTGAATCACAACAGAGCTGTTAAGGTCCAGGATTTCACCCACCTCCAAGGAAGACTTGTGGACAATGCAAACAGGCAGAGAAAGGCCATTTATTGAACTGATACGCGCATCAGTGGGAACCTCTGCCATCAGAGTTCCAAGTTGCTTCTGAGAGGCTGGGCCTGAAGTACTCTCCAGTGTGTATGGCCCTCCCTTCCAGCCCCTTATCTGCTACATATGATTCTTGGAACGTTGCCGGCATGTTTGGCTCCCCTCAGCCCTTATCGGTTACATACTATTCTTGGGACCTTGACAATTTTATGTTATTGGGGTCTTCCTGACCTTTATCTGGTACCTACTGCAGCTGGGGTTTGGCATGTTTATTGGGGTCTTCCTAACTTCCAAGGCTAGCCAGCTTGTTAAGGTTTTCCTGTATTTTCAAGGCTGGTCATTTTGGCCTCCCTCAGAGCAAATCAGAGAGAGCTGGACTTTGTCCTCTTTCTTCTGTCTTCAAAGCCCAAAGACAGCAGACTTCTTTCTGTCTTCCAAGTCAAAGTCATAACAGACTTCAGTTAGTCTCCTCCCCTTCCTTCAACTGCTTCTCTTGGTCACATTCCAAACAGAATGCTCTCTTATGAATGACAGACAGGTCATCAGTCCCAGCTATTCCTGCCTTGTTGCAAGCGTTTCCAATTTCTCTCTTCCACAATACTAAGCTTCTGATACTAATTGTTAGTAATAACCATTCCCATTCACAAAGTACTTTAAAGTTTGAAAAGCATTTTCCTCCCCTATCACTGTGAAACAGATAAAGGATTCTGATTCTTATTTCATAGATGAGAAAACTGAGATTCAGAGAGGTTGTAACATGCATGTAGATACAAATTAGTATCTGAAGTAAAATTTGATATCAGAACTCTACTAATTCTAAGGGTAATGTTCTTATCTTTCCACTACAATATGTCATCTTGAGGAGGTATCCAACTATCATAGCCTGATGAGAATAATATTACAAATAATTGTTAATAGTTATGTAGCACATTAAAGCTAACAAAGCACTTCATATATATTATCTCATTTGATACTCTGATAATCCCATGAATTAGGTGTCATTATTATCCTCATTTTACTGATGAAGAAACTGAGCCTGAAATAGTTTGCCTAGGGTCACACAGCTACTAAGTAACTAAGGCAAGATTTGATTTGTCTTTCTGACACCAAGTCCAAAACTTTATCCACTACACCCCCTAATTGACAGGATAATCATCATCTGGTTTCAACAGCAGGATAAGGCCACATGCCTCCTGTATGCTTGTGTGCAAAATGCTTAAAAATATGTTCCAGAGACACATGCCTGCTCTTTCTGAGGTCCATGCCAGACTCTAATCTTCTAGTATTTATTACAGGGGTTAAGATAGTGATAAGATGTGGAAATAATTGAGAAGCATAAAGCAAGAATGGAGAGAGATTATTTTTGTCTATTTGTGAGGAAATTGAAAGAATTAAGGGGATTAGGACAGGAAGTAGTTAATCGAGGCAATTGAGTGAACCACATTGACTCCATCTGGTGACTCACTTCTTGAGCTAGCTTAGTTCCCTTTCTATTCAATTTCAGGTCTAGTCCAAAACCTTATTGTATTATTTGAAGCTATCCCTGTGTGGCTGGGAAAATGAACTACCTCTACCTATTGTTTAAAGATCCTTTAATAAGGACCTCGCTTAGTGATAGGGAACTTTTTAGAGATGGAGTGGCTCCCTTCCACCACCATTCTGTGCCCCTCTCCCCCACTGAGTGCCAGTTGAACTGGTTTCCTCCCTTACTTTACCCAGGGGAGGTAGGAAGCACTTCCATTGGACCATTGGGCAGTGGGGCAGGTGATGTTGTCAGGCTTCGGGAGAGGGAGAGGTGAAGGACTCAAGCACTCTACACTGTTCCCTTCTAGTGATGTGAGCTATGATCCCCTCAAACCTCGAAAAAAAATTTTAAAGCCCCAGCTTATTGGAAAATCCCTTATTTATAGGAAAATATAACACTCATGTTAAATGACAGCATCCTGACACATTCACCTCATCACATTCCAGCCTTCCTGAAGCAGGTACCCTCCAAATTAACCTTTTTAGCAAATGGCCAAGAGTTGAAGTCAGGTTTTATTCTGGATGCAAGATTGGTTGCTACCTCTGACAAGCTACTGTTGTGTTTTCCAGAGTTTGTAGCCCACCTATTGCCCCTCAGGCAGGGACACCTTTGAATGCAAATTGAACAGTATGGTTTAATAAGAGGCTAGGGGGAAGGAGAATGCAAAATAAGCAATAAAACAGAGAAGAGGCTATTTGCTTAGCCTCAGGTCTATAAAGCTTATTCCTAAATCACTAGACTATAATTTTGAACACTTTAGAAGTACAAACTCAAAAGATACATCCCCAAATCCCAAAAATACTTTGTATAGTAATGACAATGGTTACTTTTGATAGTAAAGACATAAGTTTTTTCTGTAAGGCAATTAGGAAGCCATTCTATTCTGAATGGGGTGGGCAATCTTGTCCTACAAGGGATTTTGTCTTGATGAGATTTTACTGGGGAGAGGGGGAGGCAACCAGCCCAGGTGCACCTTCCTCCAGCTTTCTAGTTAGGATCTCTGGTGAACTCTGTGTGGCAGGGATGGGGGCATTAGGTCATTGGGGAATTGGGTCCTTGGCATGCATATCCACAGAGATGTCTATGTGTGCCATCTCTGGCACATGTGCCAAAAGTTTGCCATCATGGATCTAGGTTATGTTGACCAGAAACCAAATCAGATCCTAAGATGGATACAAGGAGTTTTCTTTTCTTTTCTTTTAAAAATTAATTTATTTAGTCTATTTAGAAAATTATTCCTTGGTTACAAGAAAAACATTATTTCCCTCCCTTACCTCCCCCCACCCTTCTCACAGCTGATGCACAATTTCATTGGGTATTACATGTGTCCTTGATCAGAACCTATTTCCATGTTGTTGGTGTTTGCATTAGAATGTTCATTTACAGCCTACATCTCCAGCCATATCCCCTCCACCCATGTATTCAAGCAGTTGTTTTTCTTTTATGTTTCTACTCCCATAATTTTCCCTCTGAATGTGGATAATATTTTTTTTTCTCATAGATTCCTCCAAGTTGTTCAGGATCACTGCATTGCCACTAATGGAGAAGTCCATTACATTCAATTATACCACAGTGTATCAGTCTCTGTTATAATGTTCTCCTGGTTCTGCTCCTCTCACTCTGCATCAATTCCTGGAGGTTATTCCAGTTCCCATGGAATTCCTCCACTTTATAATTCCTTTGAGTACAATAGAATTCCATCACCAACATACACCACAATTTGTTCAGCCATTCCTCAATTGAATCCCCTCATTTTCCAATTTTTTTGCCATCACAAAGAGCTCAGCTATGAATATTTTTGTACATGTATTTTTCCTTAGTATCTCTTTGGGGTACAAACCCAGCAGTGCTATGACTGGATCAAAGGGCAGACAGTCTTTTAGCACCCTTTGGGCATAGTTCCAAATTGCCCTCCAGAATGGTTGGATCAATTCACAACTCCACCAGCAATGAATTAATGTCCCAAATTTGCTACACCACCTCAAACATTCATTACTTTCCTTTGCTGTCATGTTAGCCAATCTGCTAGGTGTGAGGTGATACCTCAGAGTTGTTTTGATTTGCATCTCTCTGATTATAAGAGTTAGAACATGTTTTCATGTCCTTATTAATAGTTTTGATTTCTTTAACTGAAAATTGCCTAGTCATGTTCCTTGCCTATTTACCAATTGGAGAATGGCTTGATTTTTTTGTACAATTGGTTTAGCTTTTTATAAATTTGAGTAATTAGACCTTTGTCAGAGGTTTTTGTAATGAAGATTGTTTCCCAATTTGTTGCTTCCCTTCTAATTTCGGATGCATTAGTTTTGATTGTACAAGAACTTTTTAATTTGATGTAATCAGAATGATTGATTTTATATTTTGCGGTTTTTTTTTTTCTAGCTCTTGCTTGGTTTTAAAGTCTTTCCTTTCCCAAACTGACAAGTATACTATTCTCTGTTCGCTTAATTTGCTTATAGTTTCCTTCTTTATATTTAGGTCATTCACCAATTCTGAGTTTATTTTGGTGTAGGGTGTGAGATGTTGATCCAAACCTAATCTCTTCCATACGGTCTTCTGATTTTCCCAGCAGTTTTTTTTTTATCAAATAGAGGGTTTTGGTCCCCAAAACTGGGAACATTGGGCTTATCATAGACTGTCTTGCTAAGGTCACTTACCCCAAGTCTATTCCACTGATCCTCCTTACTGTCTCTTAGCCAGTACCAAATTGTTTTGATGACCACTGCTTAATGGTATAATTTGACATGTTGAACTGCAAGGCCTCCTTCCTTTGCATTTTTATCATGATTTCCCTGGATATCCTTGATCTTTTGTTCTTCCAAATGAACTTTGTTATGGTTTTTTTCTAATTCAGTTAAATTTTTTTTTGGTAGTTCAATGGGTATGGCCCTAAATAAGTAAATTAATTTGGGTAGGATTGTCATTTTTATTATGTTAGCTTGTCCTACCCATGAGCAGCCTATGTTTTTCCAGTTGTTTAGATCTAGTTTTAATTGTGTGGAGAGTGTTTTGTAGTTGTGTTCTTATAATTCCTGTGTTTGTCTCAGCAGATAGATTTCTAAGTATTTTATATTGTCTAGGGTGATTTAAAATGGAATTTCCCTTTCTAATTCTTGCTTCTGAAATGTGTTGGTGATATATAGAAATTCTGATGACTTCTGTGGGTTTATTTTGTATCCTGCAACTTTGCTAAAGTTGTTGATTATTTCAGCTAGCTTTTTGATTGGTTCTCTGGGGTTCTTTAAGTAGACCATCATATCATCTGCAAAGAGTGATAGCTTGGTCTCCTCATTGCCTATTTTAGTACCTTCAATTTCTTTTTCTTCTCTAATGGCTACTGCTAGTATTTTTAGAACAATGTTAAATACTAGAGTTGATAATGGGCATTTTTGTTTCACTCCTGATCTTATTGGGAAGGCTTCTAGTTTGTCCCCATTGCAGATGATGTTTGCTGATGGTTTTAGATATATAGTTTATTATTTTTAGGAAAGGCCCTCCTATTCTTATGCTTTCTAGTGTTTTCAATAGGAATAAATATTGTATTTTGTCAAAGGCCTTCTCTGAATCTATTGAGATAATCATGTGATTTTTGTTGGTTTGCTTGTTAATATGGTCACTTATGTGAATGGTTTTCCTAATATTGAACTATCCTTGCATTCCTGGTATGAATCCTACCTGGTCATAGTGAATAACCCTTGTGATCACTTGCTGGAGTCTTTTTGCTAGTATCCTATGTAAGATTTTTGCATCATATTCAATAGTGAGATTGGACTATAGTTTTCTTTCTCTGTTTTTGACCTGCCTGGCTTTAGAATAAATACCATATTTGTGTTCTAAAAAGAATTTGGCAGCACTCCTTTGCTTATTCTGTCAAATAGTTTGTATAACATTGGGATTTGTTGTTCTTTGAATGTTTGATAAAATTCATTTGTGAATCCATCTGCATCTGGTGCTTTTTTCTTAGGGAGTTGTTTGATGGCTTAGTCAATTTCCTTTTCTGATATGGGGTTGTTTAGATAATCTATTTCTTCCTTTATTAGTCTAGGCAATTTATATTTTTGTAAATATTCATTGATATCACCTAGATTGCCATATAATTTGGCAAAATAGTTTTAAATGATTGCCTTAATTTCCTCTTCATTGGAGGTGAGTCTCCTTTTTCATCTATGACACTGTTAATTTGGTTTCCTTCTTTCCTTTTTTATTAGATTGAACAGTACTTTGTCTTTTTTGTTTGTTTTTTCAAAATACCAGCTTTTCATCTTATTTATTAGTTCAATAGTTCTTTCACTTTAGATTTTATTAATTTCTCCCTTAATTTTTAGGATCTCTAATTTAGTTTTCTTCTGGGGATTTTTAATTCATTCACTTTCAAGTTTATTGATTTGCATGCCCAATTCATTGACCTTTGCCCTAGAACTCCAGGATATGAATTTCCCCCTGAATTCTGCTTTGGTTGCATCCCATAGATTTTGAAAGGATGTCTCATCATTGTCATTTTCTTCAATGAAATTATTAATTTTTTCTATAATTTGTTCTTTAACCAATTTTGGAGAATCATATTATTAATTTCCAATTAATTTTTATTTGCCTCTCCATGTACCCTTACTAATTATTGTTTTCATTGCATTGTGATCTGAGAAAGTTGCATTTATTATTTCTGCTCTTTTGCACTTGTTTGCAATGTTTTTATGCCCTAGTACATGGTCAGCCTTTGTGAATGTACCATGTGCTGCTGAAAAGAAGGTGTATTCCTTTTTGTCCCTATTTATTTTTCTCTACATATCTACTAACTCTATTTTTCTAAGATTTCATTCACTTCTATTACCTCTTTCTTATTTATTTTTTTGGTTTGATTTATCTAGTTCTGATAGAGGAAGGTTCAGGTCTCCCACTAGTATAATTTTTCTATCTATTTTATCCTTGAGCTCTACTAGTTTCTCCTTTAGAAATTCGGATGCTATGCCATTTGGTGCATGCATGTTGAGTATTGATATTTCCTCATTGTCTATACTGACTTTTATAAGGATGTAAATGCCTTCCCTATCTCTTTTAACTAGATGCATTTTTACTCTGGCTTTGTCAGATATCATGGTTGAGACTACTGCTTTCTTTTTATCAGTTGATTCCCAATACATTTGGCTCTATCCTCTTATTTTTTACCCAAGCATGTCTTCCTTCCTCATGCGTGTTCCTTGTAGACAGTATATGGTAGGGTTTTGGATTCTAATCCACTCTGATATTTGCTTGTGTTTTATGGGTGAGTTCATTCCATTCACATTCAGAGTTATGATTAACAGCTGTGTATTTTCCAGCATTTTGATTTCTACTCCTAGTCCTGCCTTTTATTCTTTCACCATTTCCTTCTATACCAATGTTTTGTTTTTCATCAGTCCCCCTAATTCACACCCTCATTTTACTTCCCTTTCTACCCCTCCCTTATTATTCCCCCCTTATTTTCTTTACAGTCTTTTAAAATTTCTCCCTCTCTTATACTGCTTCCCTCCCCACCAGTCCCTTTGTTATCCTTCTACTTCCCTATAGGGCGGAAGTCAATTCTCTGCCCCAATGGATTGGATTGTTCTTCCCTCTTTGAGTCAATTTCAATGCATATAAGGGTTGAGTATTTCCTATCTCCAACCTCTTTACCCTTCCAGTGTATTGATGTTCTCTCCCTCATGTCATGAGCTTCTTTTTGACATATAAATTCATCCCCTTTTACTCTTTTTCCCATTTCTCTTAGTATTAACCTCTTTTTTAGCTCTAGTCGTATATATACATATATACATATGTATGTATTTATGTATACATATATCTATATACATATTCATGTCTTGTCATTTCATCCTATACATTTTGTCATGGTTCTCTCTAAGTGTAATTCTTTTAGCTGCCCAGGTGATAACAACGATTTTAAAGTTACCAATGACCTCTTTTCTCATAGAGATACATATCATTTTAACTTATTGGGCCTCTTAAAAAAGTTTTTTTTTCTTTTTTCCCTCTTTTTAAATTACCTTTTGATGATTCTCTTGAGTTCTGTGTTTGGGCATCAAATTTTCTGTTCAAGTCTGGTCTTTTCTTTACAAATGCTTGGAATTCTTCTATTTTGTTAAATGGCCATACTTCTCCCTATAAGAATATAGTCAGTTTTTCTGGATAGTTGATTCTTGGTTGTAGACCTAGTTCCCTTGCTTTCCAGAATATCATATTCCATGCCTTTCAGTCCTTCAGTGTAGATGCAGCCTGATCCTGTGTTATCCTCACTGTGGTTCCATGGTGTCTGAATGACTTCTTCTAAGCAGTTTGTAATATCTTTTCTTTGGTCTCATAGTTCTTGAATTTGGCTATAACATTCCTGAGTGTTGTCAGTTGGGGATTAAGTACATGAGCTCCACCTTTCCCTCTTGTTCTAGAATATCGGGGGGCAGTTTTCTTGGATAATTTCCTGTAGTATGATGCCCAGGCTTTACCTTTTGTCATGGTCTTCTGGTAGGCCAATGATTCTTAAGGTGTCTCTCCTGGAATGATTTTCTAAATCTTCTGTTTTGTGAATGAGGTAATTCATATTTTCCTCAATTTTTTTCATTCTTTTGATTTTGTTTAATAGTGTTCTCCTGTATTGTGAAGTCACTTGATTCTAGTTGTTGTATTCTGGTTCTTAAAGACTGGATTTCATCCCTGTTTTTTGGTCATCCTTCTCCTTCTGGTCTGATTTTCTTTGGAGGTCATCTTTCTTCCTCTTTGCTTCATCTTTCATCTCCTTTGCCTCATCTTTCATCTCCTTTGCCTCATCTTTCATCTCCTTTGCCTCATCTTTCATCTCCTTTGCCTCAGCATTCATCTTCTTTGCTTCAGCTTTCATCTTCTTTGTCTTATTTTCAAGCTGGTTGATTTTGGCTTTCAAGACATTATTTTCTTGTTTTACTTCAAGTGCCTCTGTTTCCACATGACTTATCTTAGTTTTTAAGTTCTTTTTCCAGTTGTCTTCATCCTCTCTTAATTGTGTTTTGAATTATAATTTGAGTTCTTGCAGAGCCTGTATCAAATTCGCTGGGTTTTCTGTTTTTTTGCTTGGTGTTCCCTCATCCCTCCCTGTTCTGTTTGCTCTTTGTTCATTGTCTGTATAGAAGCTGTCGATTGTAATTTCTTTTTTCTTTTTCTGTTGTTTGCTCATATTTACCCCTTCTTTGCTCCCTTCAGTTGCCTGACCTCTTTCTCCTCTCCATTTTTGGTGGTTTTTGGGCTTCTCTTTCTGTCTTCACCCTTGGAGTTTTGTCAGTAAATCTCTCAGAGCAGTCTGTGGGGAAAGGGTGTTGAATCTTAAGCTTCCCTGCCCTCTGGAGGCTTTGATGAGATTAAATTCAGCAGTCTGTTGGGGAGGGGTGTTGGAGCTTGAACTTCCCTACCCTCTGAAGGCTTTGATGGGATTAAGTCTGGCTGGGTTGCTGGATGTGCCCTGAGGCCACAACCTTAGGAAGGGAGGGGGCAATTTGGATCATCTCTGCTGATGCAACTGCTGTTAGCTCTGTGCTCTGTGTTTTTTCTCTATCTGCTTCTCCACTGCCTGTGTTGAGCACTCTGAGCCTGGCAAAGCTTTGCCCGCAAGGTACTCTCTCCAGACCAGGGCCGTTTGTAATTGGCAAGTAACAGTTTTCAGAGGTCTGAATGTTTGCTGCCTCTATGCAGCCATCTTGACTCCAACTCTCTACAAGGAGTTTTCTTACAATTGTACATCTTAAACAACCCATACATCTCATCTGACACCTTTCTCAATACCAATCAATTGGTTATTATTACCATCTTCCTTTGATTATTTACAGACATTTGGGGGAATGGGATTCGTCTTTTCTGATTTCAAGGCATTGCAGATGTTTTCTCTCTCCCTCCCAATTTGGAAAATCCTTAATCTTTCCTCCATTTGGAAGTCAGATTATTGAATGTTGTATTGTTTCCTTTTAGTTAATTGGCCTTATTTCAATGTATAAGTTTGTCTCCCTTTGTATTTTGGGGCCAACCCTAGGCTGAGGAAGGGACCTAGTCTCAATCTCTTGAGCAATTGGCATACATGCATTGCTTAATAAATGAATGTTCTCAGAAGCTCGAACCTTTGTTTCTTAAGTAATTTCATCCTTACCCACCACATATGTTATGTATGATACAGGCAATATGGCATGAAGATTGACTCTTAAAACAAATATGATGAAGGAGGACTCTGTTCAATCTCACAGGTAGCTGCCTATTAAATTTATTATGGTTGGACTTAATATTTAATTTGTGGTCGCCAGGGATTTAATTTCCAAATCCCAAAATGAATAACTGAATTAAATGGAATTAATGGTAGTTTATTTTTACTGTTACCTTCATTATTACAACCAGGAGATAGCCAAATCCAATCTTCATAATCCCCCCTGATGATCATTGTGAGACTAGTTTCCCCACTGATCATTTAACAGAATCATCTTGTAGTCCTAAAACCTTCTAAATACAGATGTATACAGTACTTCAATTTATTTTTTTTAAACCCTTACCTTTCGTCTTGGAGTCAATACTGTGTATTGGCTCTAAGGAAGAAGAGTGGTAAGGGCTAGGCAATGGGGGGGGTCAAGTGACTTGCCCAGGGTCACACAGCCAGGAAGTGGCTGAGGCCAGATTTGAACCTAGGACCTCCTGTCTCTAGATCTGGTTCTCAATCCACTGAGCTACCCAGCTGCCCTCTGTACTTCAATTTCTAAGAGGCAATTACAATAGTTTGAGAGAAATAGGAAAGATAGAAAGCAAAACCAATGTTTTGCTAGGCTCATTGACAAAAAGCCAAATTAGGGAGAAGGTCCCTTTGGCATAAAAGTGTACATTTATAATAAAATTTCAATCCCCTTTTGTTCAATCAATTGCACCCAAATGTTCATTCTAGATCTTCTTGATGCAGTACAGGTTTCTGCAAGCATCATTCTTCAAAGAGTTCATTCTTCTGCATTCAAGGAGTTAGCAAACTTCTTTTCCTGAAATTCTTCTCAAATACAATTTAAATTTTGGATTTTTAAAATAAAAATACAATACAATCCCCCCTGAAGAAGGTGTTTATCAACACCTGGATAAACTCAAAGTGATTGAGTTATGAGTGTATGAGTCAATTATAAAAAGAAAAAAACAAAAACATAGACGAAAAATAAAATAGAGGAAAAAATTAAGCTTTTGAGAGGAATACAAAATTTAAAATTCATAATAAAAATATCAAAAACTATGCATATAAAATTTCTGAATTAAAAAGAGAATAAATTCATAACAGGTCCTTGTTATTAGGGTCCAATTTAAGTAAATTTCTGTCCTACCAATCTGTAGGGGGAAAAATTGCAGTAATGTTGTATTTACCCATCATAAGTCAGGACTACAGGAAGTTGCCATATCTATAGGAGAGAAAAAAGAACTAGATTTTTGTGTAAAAAGGTAAGTGCCATTCCCTAGTCTAATAATTTCATAATTTCTCAGGGATAGGGGAGCCAGACTAGCAAATTGTTAGGTACTTTCATAGAAAGTATTTTACATGGAGTGTGGTTCAAGGAGTCCTACATTTTAACATATGTGAAGCACTGCAACCTTGAGTCTCACACTAGGTTCAAGTCCTTTCATATTGTCATAGAAGCTCATCAATCCCACATGGATTGGTTTCCTTTTGACCTGTTACTATTTTTGCACTTTTCAAGTTAAATCTGTGCTTCTATGGCACTATGTAGATAAAGTCTTTGCTCCTTTAAAATTTTTTTTTATCCCATTTTCTTGAATCAGACACAATCATTAATCATAATCCCATAACATTTATCAATAAATGGCAGGTTTCCATAGTCTAAAGCTTGTTGGGATGCATTTTTATGCTAAGCAAATGAATATTTTAGCTTATTGCAAAAATAAAGAATAATTGAAAGAAAAATTTTTCAATACAATTATATGTGCTTCAAATGCAAAAAATGAGACAAAATAAGAAATACTGCATGGCACAAATAAAGTACAATAAAATAATACAGATCCATCAATAGGGAAGTCTTATCATAATCAATAGTTAAATATAATCAATATAGTCAATTATTCATTATCAAAAGTGTAAACCTTAAAATTTCTTAGACTTATAAATGTTGGAAATTTCACCATTGGGAAATTTCATACTTGGAAAATTTCCTACTGATAGTCTATTGGAATGTAAACCCCATTGGCATGGGAGGTTCCTCCTCCTCCCTTCTTAAGATTACTTTAGGACAGAAACCTTTTGCTGAACAATGGAAAGGGCTTTGACCTATGCTTAAGCATAGAACAGGAAGTTCTTTGAGTCATGATTGATTTTAGAATTGATACAATAGAGATACTTGGAATGACAGAACCAGGTCTTGGAAATTACAATCTCCACCCTACTCAGTCCTAACAGGATTTAGGAAGGGCTGCAGCATAGATCAAAATTTAATTATTCCAATCTCCACCCTACTCAGGGTAACAGGATTTAGGAAGGGCTGCAGCAAAGGATCAAGATTTAATTATTTGAGAATATGACCTTTGACCTCTGTGTGGTCCTGGGTTAAGGTAGAGCCACCATTGGCACAGGGAAGACATGGACAGTGATTGGTAGGTGTGAGAACTGAGGGGAGGGAACTTGGATGGTTTCCTTAAAGATAGCGGGGTCTGAGGACTAGAGAGGGTTGGTTGGAGAGTTTTTTACTCTGAGAGGTTGTGCTCTGAGAAGCTTGCTCTGAAGGAAGCTGGAGGTGGAGGCCCCTGAGACTGTTTCTCCATTTTGGTCACGTGAGTGATAGGGACTGATCTCTTCTTTGCCTCAGCTATCTAAGGGCTTGGGCCTTTTGGCCCAGCCTAAACAAAAGGGGTATTTAAGCCCTATTCCCTTCTCTCCCCTTTCTCTCTCCTCTCTCTCTCTCTCTCTCTCTCTCTCTCTCTCTCTCTCTCTCTCTCTCATACCTTTCTTCATCCTGTTTGTAATTAAACTCCATAAAAGGTTGACTGATGACTTGAGTTTTCATTTAGGAATTACATAGGTGGAGGACTTCCGGTTAAGATGGCGGCTTAGAGAAAGCTAAAGTTCAGATCTCCGGAAAACCCTTCCCGACAGATCTCAAACTATAAGCTCCTAAGGCGCCGAAATTCAAAACGATCAACAGCACAGACCCTGGGAACCCTCCTCCTGGACCTGGACCCGGATCAAAAGGTACGGCCCCACTCAAAAGCCAGAACCCGAGATCACTCGGACCTCAGGGGTAGGAGTGCAGAGTCCAAGGCTCCGGAAAGCCGCAGCCCGGCCCGGCTCAGAGAGCAGGATCCTCGGAACAACAACCCTCAGGGCCTTCTATCCGAGTCCCAGTGAAAGTCACTGCCTGGAGCTCCCGCTGCAGAGAGTAGGGTCGAAACAACAGCAACCCTCAGGGTGGGCAAGACAGCCTCACGGGCTGGATCCTGCTATCCAAGTCTCAGTGAAAGTCCCTGCCCTCGGAGCTTGGGGAAGCTGCAGCCCATCCCCCCACAGGCCAACAAAACAGCCTCACGGCCAGCGATTCTGAAGGCAACTTCCGGGAAGCAACATGACCCAGAGAGCCGGGAGAGAGTGTGGCCTCCTGGTACGACCCTTCCACTCCAGTTCCAGTGAGGCATACTCAGTTTAACCCAGGGAAAGCTCATAGAATCGACAATCTGCCCAGGACTAAAGCCTCTGAACACCAGACAGAGATAAGAAAAGCTAATCCTCCACAATCAGAGATGGCAAACTCCACAGAAGCACAGAAGCCCCAAAATACCAAGAAAAATAAGAAGAAAGGGGCGACTTTGGACACATTCTATGGAGCCAAAATACAAAATACAGAGCAGATAGAAGAAGATATACAAGAAAATGCTCCAAAATCTTCCAAAGGAAATGGAAACTCTCCACAAACCCATGAAGAATTTGAATCAGAAATGACCAAAAAGATGGAAGCCTTCTGGGAGGAAAAGTGGGAAATAATGCAAAAGAAATTCATGCATCTACAAAACCAGTTTGACCAAACTGTAAAAGAAAACCAGGCTTTAAAGCAAGAACTAATAAAGCAAAGCCAAAACACCAAGAAATTAGAAGAGAACATAAAATATCTCACCGACAAGGTGATAGATCTGGAAAATAGAGGGAGAAGAGAAAATTTAAGAATAATTGGACTCCCAGAAAAGCCAGAAATAAACACCAAACTGGACATGGTGATACAAGATATAATCAAAGAAAATTGCCCAGAGATTCTAGAACAAGGGGGCAATACAGCCACTGACAGAGCTCACAGAACACCTTCTACACTAAACCCCCAAAAGACAACTCCCAGGAATGTAATTGCCAAATTCCAAAGCTACCAAACAAAAGAAAAAATCCTACAGGAAGCCAGAAAAAGACAATTTAGATATAAAGGAATGCCAATCAGGGTCACCCAAGACCTTGCAAGTTCTACTCTGAATGATCGTAAGGCATGGAACATGATCTTCAGAAAGGCAAGAGAGCTGGGTCTCCAACCAAGAATCAGCTACCCAGAAAAACTGACTATATACTTCCAAGGGAAAGTATGGGCATTCAACAAAATAGAAGACTTCCAACTTTTTGCAAAGAAAAGACCAGAGCTCTGTGGAAAGTTTGATACCGAAAATCAAAGAGCAAGGAATACCTGAAAAGGTAAATATTAAGGAAAGGGGAAAAATGTTATCTTCTTCTTTTACTCAAACTCTCTTCTATAAGGACTACATTTATATCAATCTATGTATACTAATATGTGGGGAAAATGTAATGTATAAATAGGGGGTAAAGAAAGACCAAATAGAATAATCGTTCTAACACAAAGATTCACATGGGAAGGGGAGGGGAAGAAAACTCCTATAAGAAGGAGAGGAAGAGGGGGGGGGTTACTTAAACCTCAATCTCAGGGAAATCAACTCTGAGAGGGAAAAACATCCAGATCCATTGGGATCTTGAATTCTATCTTATCCAACAAGGTTAAGGAGAAGGGAAAACCAAGGGGGGGAGGGGGAGAGGGAGAACAAAAAGGAATTACATAGGTGAATTCCTTGGCGACCTTAAATTAATATATATCAGTCTTTTAAAGTGATTTCCTTGTCACAACAGAAGGTATGATCAGTACTGTATTAAAAAATCATTTTTTCTTCTTTGCTACTATTCAGAAGGGAGACAAAACTGAAAAGGATTAATATCAACAAAAACAATAGTCTAAGGAGCACTACCTTCTGCCCCATGTGGCGGGGAAGTAGCAACCTGAGTATTTTTTGGACAAGCTCCACTTGTTATACTGTTGTGGAATTAGTTGGTTTGAGTTATTATTTTCCCCATTTGTATTTTTATAATTTTGATTTTTAAAATTTTTATTCCTATAGTCATTATAGTTATTTCTATCAGTTTCTAAAGTTGTGATCTCTATGGTCATTATTATAGTCATTTCTATAGTTATTGTTTGTAATGTTGTTATTATTTCTTTTTTCCCCATAGCCAGTTCTTACAGACCATCATTACATGGCCTATTTTTCCACAGTAAAGGCATTTTATTGATTTATCTGTGGATTCCTGCAAAGGGAGTATGGTCTCTCCCTGATTTTTCAGTTTTCTTTTTGATATTTCAATTTATTTCTGTAAGTCTTCCACTGATTTAATGTTTTCCTCATGTCTTCTTGTATGGCCCTTATAAATGTAGACTGCTACTCTCCTCAATTCTTTGAGGTCAATAGAGTCCCAGTTTGGGCTGCTAGTTTTAAAGTAGTCTTTTATCACTGAACAACAATTCTTAACAAATTGTCTACATCTTTGTCTAATGTCTCTTTCTCTGGATCGATCAACCCCCACATCAATAAGTCTGTCCATGAATTGAGATGGAGTCTCATCTATTTCTTGTTTGGTGCTTTCAAATTTAGACCATTACTCTGGTCTATCAGAGCACACTCTTATGACTGGAAATACTGCTTCTCTGACCTTGTTAAGCTTTGTATAATCTGGTTCAACATTGGGATTCCAACGTGGATTTTTAGTTGGCCAATAATTTGCTCCCTTACCTTGCTTCTGATTAGCCAAAGAGATGACTTTCTTTTTCTCTCTGTCAGAAATTTTTCTAATAAATTTTTGACACCTATCTAAGTAGGGTCAAACGTTTTGAATATGTTCTCCAATCTTTTTATAATTAATATTGACTCTTCCTTGAATGAGGGAAGGTCTTCCGTGAATTTATTTAAATCCTCAGGACTGAAAGGTGTATGTTGTCTTATAGATACCAAGTTCCCATTTTTATTGAAAGTTGGAATTTCCCTTATAGGGAATAAACTTCTATCTGAATTTTCTCATGTTTCTGTCTCTAGGCTTCTTGCTCCATTTTCAATGGGGTAGGTAAGAGAATTGGAAGTGGTGGGAAAGCTGAGGGAGAGAGGTTGACAAAACTGAAAAGGATTAATATCAACAAAAACAATAGTCTAAGGAGCACCAACTTCTGCCCCACGTGGAGGGGCAGTAGCAACCTGAGTATTTTTTGGACAAGCTCCACTTGTTATACTGCTGTGGAGTTAGTTGGTTTGAGTTATCATTTTCCCAATTTGTATTTCTATAATTTTGATTTAAAATTTTTTTATTCCTATAGTCATTATAGTTATAGTTTATGTATGGTATTTTCCAGTTTTCTCTTAGAGAAAGATAGATATGATATTAAAGGTCCAATAATTAAAATCCCAATCAGGAACAGTGCGGAGTATAGGCAGTGCCATACATACTCTGGGATTATGAAATAGACAAAGAACAATGTTTGTCCAATTTTGGTTGTTTTACTGAAAAGCCAGTTGTTAATTTGGCCATATACTGACTCTAACCACATTTTTGAGGTGTTTGGGTGTGTCCCTTTAAAAAAAAGTTTTAATCCAATTAACTTCTCAGTGAAAGGGCAGAATGAGACAAGGCTGAAACTCAACACAATCACTCTCTCTAGCAGGGCCCCTTTCTCCAGGTTTTCCTCACTGCTAGTTAAGAACAATCCAGCCAGCTAGTATTGTCAGTGAGGATAGGCCAATTGGGTTGTTTTTGTTTTCCTAAGGCAAGGGAGATTTAGAAACAGCTCTCCCCCCTCCCACTAAGATTAAAACATCTGTGTTCTATCTAATTTAAGGGGGAAAAAAGAAAAAAAATTGAACTTACATCTACAGATGATCAAAATAAGCTATTAAAAGCTGACTTAGGTATAGTCACAGTAAAGGAAAAGTTTATGAAAGTTAAGAAGATTGAGGGTATTTTGTCACAACCAATGTGGTCAGCCAAATTTGTTAAATTTATTATGGTTGTACTTAATATTTAATTTGTGGTCACCAGGGATTTAATTTCTAAATTCCAAAGTGAATTACTCAAATAAATGGAATTAATGGTAGTTTATTTTTACCATAGATGAAGATATTAAGGACAAGAGAAAAGGGGAGAAAGATAGGGAGAAAGCTCTGGCTTCCTCTGAGCCAGGTAGAAATTCTAAGGCATCAGTCAGTGGAAAGGAGTCTCAAGACTATGAACCTTTCTTGAAGGTTCACACCTCCAGAAAGGCAAGGAAACTAAGTCAGCCTTTCACTCACCATAGTGACTGTCTGTAAAAGGAAAGCAGTCTGAGGTCACCTGCACAAGCTCCTTCAGGGGTCCAGTTCCACAGCCAAGTGTCTTCATTCCAAGTCTCAGTCTGTCTTCCAGTCTCTCTTCAAGTGTCTGTCTTACAGTCCAACTCCAAGTGACTGATTTCAATTATTCCTTTGAGTGACTCTTCTTCACTCCAAGCCCAAATGACTGATCCTAATCCAGTCCCACTCTGAGTGACTGAATCTTGATTCCTATATGTGCCTCTGTTTCCTCCATTTAAAAATCTTTTCCTCTCGTGTCACCTCCCCTAAATTTTACATCTACCAATCACAACAGTTGCTCCTCTCCAGGACTGCCCTCTCAATGTATGAAATGGGTGTTCACACCTTTTGTAGTTAGTTAACACCTTTTGTGGTTAGTTAACACCTTTTTGTAGTTAAAATGGGTAGATCTACTTCAAATACTGAGTTAACACTTTGGGGATTAAAATCTAAAAATAGACAAGGGATTACAATTTAAATCTTCACAATAAAGGAAGAGCTAAGTACCTTCATTGTTACAATCAGGAGATAGTCAAATCCAATCTTCACATGCCATATCTATATATCCAAATTAATTGGCTTAGCCATCTACACTAGAAAAACAAAATGGACAAAAATGAATGTTATCTAGATTATGACATATATTTTGATAGGAAGAACATTGTTAGTCCTCTAATATATTGCTTTTCAACAGAGGCTGATCCAAGGTGGATTATGTGCACTGTGTTGTGAGCCAGTGAAAACACATGCCTTTGAATTTAAGAATCTTAAAATCTAATTGGGTTAAGTATATGCATAGATACCTACTATAATAGAAAGTAGATGTGTATATGCATAGAAGATGTCAGAAAGAGATGAGAAATTGGGAAGAGAGTGTTGGATATCATTTCCCCCTACGCATTATTTCTTACACTTGAAAGTGAGAACTATTTCACTCTTATAATTGCTCTATTAGGGCCAGAAAAATCAAAGCTATCCATCATCTGTCAGAAAACTCTTTTTCTTGGTCACTTGGACAGATCACTTCCACATTTTTCCTTTTCCTTTTCCTTTCATTTATCATAGTGATACTAACAGAAATAGCTTAACTTTTTATTTTTTTCTTTATTCAAAGATTTCATTTTTCCAATTATATGTAATAACAATTTTCAACATACATTTTTCTGAAATTATAAGACCCAAATTGTCTCTCTCTTGCCCTTCTCTTTCCCATTCTTGATCTGGCTTATACAGACATTATACAAAACATACTTCAATTTGTGTCATTGTAAGAGAATATTCATATGAAATCAAAGCTCCCAAGTAAAACCAGAAATTAACTAATATCAAAAATAGCATTCTTTGATCTACATCTGCCAATAGTTCTTTCTCTAGAGGTGGATATCATTCTTTGTCCTAAGCCCTTCAGAATTGCCCCAGATTACAGAATTGCTGAGAGTGTGACTTGACTTTTTAAAAATGCTTTGGTCTTTTGGTTTGAGAAAAGGTATAAGAGGATACACATTGAGTCCTATTCTTATTTTCAGGCACATATATAGCTATATATGGAGGGGAGACAGTCCTTCCATTGATGCCTAGATCTTCTACCTTCTAGTTTTTAGGGGTGGGGTAAATACTTTGGAAACTCAAGCAACTTATGCTTTCTCATACATAGCTATCAGGATGGGAATATTACTTCAAGATGAATATATATATTTTTCCTGTGACATGTTAATAAACTAAATAAAATTTGTGTAGGCTTTAATAAATGGAAAATTTGTAAAAGATATTGTGAGGAGATAGAAAGAAAGGGAAGGCAGAGGCACATTCCTAATCCTTGGAAAGTTTACAGGCAGTGAAAGATTATTATTTCTTTCCTTTTCATTCTGTCTCTTTCTGTCTTTGTCTCTTTCAGACATATACTTACATGAACATTAAATTTATGAATGGCATGGAAATGGAAAGGAGTTAATATACTGAATTGTTGAATCAGAATCCAGATATCTCTTAACATAATGCAACAAAGAGTTGATTCTTATACAAAAAAAAAACAGCAATAGAAACATGAAATTCAATATTTGGATTTTTTAAAAAATGAACTGCACAACAGGAGAGTCCAGAGATGGCCACATACCAGTACCTACTTCCTCAAGAACAAGAATCATAGGACAGTTCCCTTAACTTAATTCCTTCATTCTTTAAATATTAAAACCATTGCCCATTCTGTCCTTACTTCCTTTATCAGATGAAGAAATATTTATACTATTTTTTTAGTTAAATCCTCACCTATGACCTTAGTTCTAACTAAGTTTGTTTCTCACAATATCTTGATCAAAAAAACTCTTTTTTCTTTCATGTGTAGTATCTCCAGTTTCTCTTCTATATTGGTTCTTTCCTATTTTCTTAATTAAAAAAAGTTTTTTTACTAATCTGTCCCTCCTACTACTTCATCTCTATTGAGCAAAAAATTAATAACTAAACTAAAGCCTTTAATATTTAGTTGCATAATCTAGTGAAACATTCATCTTCATTCTTTTGGACTCAAGGTTCATCATGCCATTGATCAGAATTCTACAGTCTTTCAAAGCTGTTTCTGTGACCCCTTCTACCCCCCCACCTCCCCACCCTCATAAAGCAGTGATCATTATAAAATGTGTTCTCCTACTTCCACTCTCTGTATAGTTTTTAGAAGTCATCCCATTTCCTTCTGAAACTATTTTATAATTTTTTGGCACAAAAATATTCTGTTTCTTTCATATACTACAATTTGAATAGCCATTCCCCAAAAGAATACCCTGTTAACTTCTAAGTTTTGGCAACCATGAAAAGAGTTACTATAAATATTTTTGTATGTAAGATCCTTTTCTTCTTTCTTTGATTTCTTTGATGGTGTAGGTCTAGAAGTGATAATCTAGGTCAAAGGGCATAAACATTTTAGCATCTTTTTGGATATAGTTACATATTGTTTTCCAAGATTGCTGGGTCAATTTATAGTTCCATCAATAGTACAATAGTGAGTGTACATGTTTTTCTTCAACATCTGTAATTTACTTATTTGGCAGTCTCTTTGTGTGTCTTTCTTCTCCTTGTGTTTCTCTCTCTTGTTTCTGTCTCTCTACCTCTGTCTCAATTTCTGCTTCTCCCTGTCTTTCTCTGTATGTGTCTCATTGATATTTATTTATAAATTACAGAAAGTCTCTGAAAGTCAGTGACCTTCCCTCAAACAGAACTAAGGAGTTATCTAACAAGTATGAGGTTAATAAGAGAAAACTTAAGGAGGAACTTTAAAGGAAGCATAACTCTCAGGTGTCCAAATCTTCATAACTCATGATTCTTTCTCCCCCATTCAATGACATTCTTGTGCTTATATCCCTTTTCTGATCTGAGTATCCTAGGAAAATCAAGAGGTTTCCATGACATTAGTGAAAAATGATGTTTTTTTCCCCTCTACATAATGATTCTTACTGATGCAACCTACTTCACCTAGAGATCTAGGCTCAATAAGCAAATTTTAAGGAATGCATGAAAAAAACTATAATCATGACTATATTGCAGTTGCTTAAATTGTGAGCAAAATTTAATTGAAATAAATTTCATCTAATTAGTTCATTCATTATTGAATGTAATAAAGATATACTAAAACTTTCCTCTATAATGCTACTAGAAAGAAATAAATAGCTTTAAGATAAAGTCTTGATGTTCCCTTTTTTATCAAGGAGATATTTCTTGATTTTTCATGTAGATAATCTAAATATTTTTTTCATTCCATGTATACTAAAGTGTATATAATTCTATGGAGAAAGACAGAATAATGTGAAGGGAAGGGAACTAGATTAGGAAAAAGAGAATATAGGTTATTGACCTAGTTCTGATACTAAGTAGTTTTGGTTTTGGACAAGTTTGGTCCTCATCTGTGTAATGTACAGCCAGGAAGGGAACCCCCCCCCCCCACATCCCCACCCCGCCCCAGGAAATGGAGAGAGACAGTTGAGAGAATGAAGAGGGGGAAGAGACTGATCTTCCGCTCTCTTCCCCTTGGGGAAGGTAACCTGGTTTTGTCTCTTTGAGGGACATAGTATGTCTCCTCAGAAAGTGGTTCTGGGAGGTTGAGGTTAAGAACTAGAGGAAAGAGCTTTAGTGAAATGGCACACAGCTTTCCTTCTTGACCTCAGCTATAGTTGAGAGAGATGGACCTTCCTCTCTCTGGGTCCTTCAAGCACACCAACTGCCACTTCTCTTTCCCCCAAGACTTGGGATTTTCCTCTACCAAGGAGAGGATTGCCCCTTGGATCTATTTATTTGGACCCCTAGTATCCTGAGCTAACCCACATTTTTGGGGAGAGGTATGGTTCTACCCAAACCTTTAGCCCTCTTCCTTAATGTCAGGAACTAGGCAAACCTGATCTAAGCAGTAAACACTTTGTTTGGGTTCACTCAGGGAAGGGAGAGATGAAACTATCAAGGGAGGAAAATGGGTAGGTAGGAATCCCTATTGACTCTCAGACTGACCCCTACCTCCAAATCTTGGGGGTCCAGGCTCTCAGCCTTGACTCCTCTTCTGGTCAGCTGCTGGCTTGGCCCCTACTCTTGAGCTTATCTAGCTTGAGGAATGGAGTCCAGAACAAGTTAGGGGGAGAGAGGTGGAGAATAGATATTTGGGAAGAAGATTCTCAGTAGACAACTTCCTTCAAGGTCCCAGTCTACTATATTTTAGTTTAGTGAGAGATTTAAGGAGTTCACTGGGAAACAGTTGATATCCAGAGGGAACCCAGCTTAGAAGAATCTCTTCTCAGGCTCTCAGCTGTAGGAGTGAGGTAAGCTGTCAGTTTTTCGAGTTCTCTCAGTTTCTGTTCTCTCACAGGAATCCTGGGCTATTTCTTCTTGCCCCTCCCTTGCATGAGCTCCTCCTTCCTCCACTGGATCTGATTTCTCTCTTTTACCAATTTCTCTCTTACATCTGTAAAATAAAGGTTGGACTAGATGGTCTCTGAATCATTTAAAAAGAAAATTAAAATCTTGTTTCCAAGAAGGTAAATTCATATAACTTTGATGTGTAACATAGCTTGGATTCTCTGGAAGCCTGGAGTTGATTTTGAGAACCTTTGACTACCTCAGAAGGACCTAGGTATACTCTTTTTCACTTCTCCTGCTTTTGCTCTTGGCCACAAGGCATTTTAAGCAGCTGAATTCATTCTCTACCTGAAGTGGAAAGCTCTTTAGAGATTCAGCAAGTCTTTGCAGGATTCAAGGCCTAGAGATGTAGAGATTAGTTCCTTTATTGGAACCTTTTGTGAACCAAGGATAAAGGAAAGCAGGGAACAATAGGTAGGATTTCTTGCTGCTGGCTTTCTTGCTCTCCTGAGATTTCTGTGTTTTAGTATAAGCCAGGAACACAGAACTGAAGACTTTGATCCAACCAAGGTGAACCCTTGAAAAGGAAAGGTCTAAAGCTAACCATTGGACAGTTGTCCCAAAGAAAATGGTCTGGGGAAGAGAGGAAATTCAGAGAAAAGACATTGGCTGATTTTTTTCTTATAAAGAATTTGTGATTCAGAAAAAAAATTAATTTTTGATATGAAAATGGCTAGTTTTATCAAACTTACAAATTAAATATTCTAGGCTAAAAAAATCACTGGACTTATTGAAGCCCTTCTGTCACTTTAACAAAATCTACCAGAGCTTGACTTTGTTAGAATAACCTTCAAAAACTCAAGTTACTTCTATATTCCACTGAGGTATAAAAATAGGACTTTAGTGGAGAAATGGATAGAAAGTGAATTAATTTTTTCTGAATCACAGATTCTCACATTTGGGAGGGACTTCAGAAGCCATTTAATTCAAACCATATCTGAACAAAAATCCCTCTACAATCTTTTTCTATCACTTTTTAAATTGTTGAACGGTTAATATAAAAATCTCATTTGTAATAAAATAAGCCCTTCAATTATCTTTCAACTCCTTTATAGATAATATATGGGATTATTTTTGGTTTGATACATAATCTCTGTTATATGTAAGAGGAACTACATGTCTAATGTCTATGCACTTAACATGAACAATTTTTCTTTGATACAAGTGTTTTATATAACAGTATGGTCCCATTGCAAAATGGGCCAGAAATCATAAGTTACCATTTGCTTTAAAATATATGTAGATGATTCATTGTAACCCAAGAGTGTTAGGAGCCATTATAGCAACTTCACTGATTTAATTTATTTCTCACACCTTTTCAAACTTGCTCCTACATATTTTCTGCTCAGATGAAAGTACTGTCAGAGTTTGAAAATTTTATTCCAACTCAAAATTTTTAGAGAAATTGTCAATTTGGTATAGATAAGATAATGGGCATTGCTACATAAAATCAAATGATGTTTGTGATTATAAGGGAAAATAGTCATTTATAGATTCAGTTCATTTCAGCAAACCCTACTATGGCAATATGCTAGATTCTGGGAATATAAAAAGATAATTGTTTTTTCCCTCAAGGGATTTACATTTTTGTGGGAAGGAGGATGACACAATATGTACAAAAATAAATGTAATACAAGGGAAACTGGTCAAGTTTCTTCGAGTAAGTGGCATCCAAGTCGAATTTTATAATAAGACAAAGATTCTGAGAAGCAAATAAAAGGCAAATATACATTCAAGTCATGGAGAATACTTTTTTGTTTGTTTAATTGAAAATTTTTATTTAATTAATTAATTTAGAATACTGTTCCATGGTTACATTATTCATGTTCTTTCCCTCCACTCTTCCCCTTCCCTTTCCCCTGTATCCTGTATGCAATTCCATTGGGTTTTACATGTCATTGATCAAGACCTATTTCCATTTTATTGATAATTGCACTAGAGTGATCATATAGGATCTATATCCCCAATCATATCTCATGGAGAATACTTTTGCAAAATCATGGGGAGTAGAGATGAAGCCCTGATTTAACGGAATTCCATTTTGGCTGGAATGTGGAGTTCATGATGGGGAATAGTATAAAAAATACTGGAAAGGCAAACGAGAGTCAAATTGTGGAGACTTTTACACACCAAGCTAAGAAGTTTGCATTTATCCTAAGAGCAATAGGATACCATTGAAATTTTTGAGCAAAAGGATCAGACTTGTGTATTATGAAATAATTTTTTAATCTGTAGAGAATAATTTGAAGAGGGGAAGAATCTGGAAACAGGAAGACTAAAAGTAGGAAGTTATTGCAATTGTAATAGTGAAAGGTGACGAGGACCTAACCAAATGTGAATTTGGAAAGGAAATAGATAGGTGACATATTATGGAGGCAGTTTGAGAAGATTTGGCAATGCACTGGCTGTGGGAGGTTAGGGGAAGGGTGGAGTAAGGAAAAAGGGACTAAACAAATGCACACATACACATACACACAAAATACACATGAATACATAAATATATGGTCTTCTGTGCATCAGACACTCTATTAGCACTTTTTACAAATGTTACCTCATTTGATAGGGAAACAAAAAAGTCTCAGATTGTAAATTTGGGTGCCTTAGAGGAAAATAGGGAATTTTTGAGAAATAATATATTTTTTTGCGTGGTAAGAGGATATTAAGTTCTATTTTGGAAATATTGAGTTCAAGATGCCCACGAATGACCCACAATGCCCAATATGACCCATGGATGGTTATGACTATTAGACAATTAGTAATGTAGGACTAGAGATTAGAAGAAAGATTAAGGCTGGACATACCTCCCAGAATTGTTGTGAGGAACAAGTGAGATAATAATTTTAAAGCACTTAGCATAGTTCCTAGCACACATTAAGTACTAAATAAACATTAGCTAGCTATGTTGGCTATGTGCAAAGATAATTGAATCTATGGGAGGTGATCAGATCACCAAGAAAGGATTTAGAGAGAGAGAAAAGAAGAGGGTTCAATATAGAACACTGGAGGATATTCACTAAGAGGCCAAAATTCTATAATGATTCTGCAAATAGACTGAGAAGGAGAAGAAAGGAGAAGAAAACCATGAGAGAACAGTGTCATGGAAGCCAAGGGAAGGGAGAGTATAGAGGATGAAAGGTATAGATAACAGTATCAAAAACTAAAGAGAATTCAAAAAGATTGAGGAATGAGAAAATATTTCTCATGTAAACTCAAACCTTGCTTAAAATGGACAAATAGAAGAGTGGCACTTTAGAGAAGTAATCAGTTATAGGAAATATTCTTCATTATCCCTGACTATAAAAAGCTTAAAGCTTGTTGGAAAAGACAGTATGTGAAAAAGTTGAATAACTAAAAAGTCCATGACTTAGCACCAAAATAAATGATAGAGACAATATTTGCTATAAAAGATCACAAGTAAATGTAAACAATAATAGTTCCAGAAGGTTGCAAGTAAATGTGTCCGGAGGATGGATATGATTTAATTAATGGAGATGAACATGATTAGACAATTTGCATGTGGGAAATTGTATGCATTTTATTGTATGCAAAAATAGGTGCAACAGTGGAAGTGAACATGCCATAGTTTGCATTGTTCTAGGGGACATCCGCAAGGTTCAGATTGAGAATAGAGACTCAAATGTGAGCTTCAGAGAAAGCATATTTTTCTCTTACATTAGAAGAAAAGATGAGGATATGGGTCTGGAGAAAAATGATACTTTGAGGTAGAGAGTGGGGTAGATGAGGAGGTCCAGATAACTTCCATCTTCTCACTAATGTAGATAACCACATCTGCCATAATTAGAGAGAAGGTGAGATTGATTCAAGCAATTGTAGAAAAACAGGATGGGCTAAGAAGTGTAAGTATAGCAAAAAGTTCACTGTACTTGGATATGTAAGATTTAGATTAAACTTGTTTTACGCTGAGCAAGTCATTCAGCCTCTCTGATTCACCCTTAACTTATCTGTGAATGGTTGGGCTGGGAAAGAAGGCTAATAGTTATCACATAGAATGTGGTTATGAGGAAAACAAGTTCAATTTGATAAACGTTTATAAAATGTAGGTAGTGCAATGGATAGAGCTCTGGAACTCCTGAATGCAAATTTGACTTCAGACATTTACTAACTGTGTGACCTTGAGCAAGTCACTTAACCCTGTTTGCCTCAGTTTCCTTATCTATAAATTGAACCAGACAAGAAAATGACAAATTGCTCTAGTATTCTTGTTAAAAAATCCCCAAATGGGGTCATGAAGAGTCAGGCATAATTGAAAAATGCCTGAACAACAACATCTATTATGCACAAGAAATCTTTTGAAGGGATGGGGATACAAAGAAAAAAAATAGTTCCTGTCCTCATGAAGCTCACATTCTTTCGGGGTAGGGAGTTGAGACAGTGAGATATAATAATAATCATTACAATAATGGCATCTATATTGTATCTTAAAACTTTCAAAGCATGTTACATGTGTTATCCCATTTGATACTATATTATACAGGAGAGATGTCAAACAGGCAACCCTAAGTTGTATGTGACTCATGATGTGCCCAATGCTATAGAAAAATACAATAAAACATAGATGATGCTAATATATGGTTTGCTAACTCATTAAGTGCCCACCTGGATCCTTATGTTCTATTTGAGTTTGACACTATTCAGGGTCATCCTTGGATTTGCAAAGGAAGAAAGTCCTCTAAAGTAGGAGAAAGGGAGACTTTCTCCTCCTTAGGCACAGAGAACATATGAGGAGGCACTGCTACCTTTTAAAACAGTTTGGGGAAGGCCATAGTCTAGCAATGAAGTCAGGAACAGGGAAGTCTTGGGGAATATTTTTCCCTATATAAGCCACACTTTTAAGGCAGTACATCTTGGTCAGGGGAGGTGTGTGTTGGGGAGTAGGGTGGGAAGAGGTGTTTTTAGTGATTTCCTCTGTGGAAAACTTCCTGGTTATGCTAAGAAGTGACAGGTGCTATGACTGGTGGATATCCTGTGGAGTTATATTGCTCTCTTCATTTCCTAGGAGGGTACTTAGTGTTATCATCTTGGCATGAAGAGGAAAACAGAGCTGTTATATAATTGAAATTTCTTCCTGACATTTTATATACCACAACTTGCCATTTAATTATGTTTGTAATTAAACTCCATTTCCAGGCTATTTTTTCAGTAGCAGGTATTTCTTTTGGCAACAGTTAGAATCTTCTTCTTTTTTTCCATTTCCAGTTTCTTGATAGCTCTTTCCAAAGGGAGAATAAGTTTCAAATCCTGACAGCTGATATTTTGATAGTTCTGGGTTTTGCTATTTTCTATTTAGCAAATTATAAGAGAACTGAGATGAAATGTGGAGATGCATCATTCATTACTTAATCAGAAGATACTTAATAGCATGAGATACAAGAAAAGGAAAGAAAATATTAAAAACTCTATAGTATGAAAACATTTATGTTTTTAGTTGAGTCCATTATTGATTCATATTTCCAACAGAGGAGTAAGAGATCTTTGTGGAAAATATATGTAATTTTTAATCTAATGGTTGTTTATAATAAATAACTCTGCTCTAATGATAACTAACATTTATATAATTTACATAGCATAAATATATAAAGATTATAAAGCATTTTCTTCACAAAATTCTAGAGAGGTAGAAGGTATTAATTTTAATTCCTATGTTTTATAGATGAAAAACTGAAGTTGAGAGATGAAAGGGACTTGCCCTGGGTTACACAGCTAATGTCAGAAACTGTTCTATAAACCGATTCCTTTCATTTCAAGACAAGAGCTATTTCTTTTTTTTTCCTTTTATATATCTCTCTATATCTCTCTCTATATTTCAATAACATGTAGAATTGTATGCTGAACTGTGGCCCAATTCCAACTTTTTTTTGATAATTATTTTTTGTCATTTTATAGTTCCGATTCTTTCCCTTCTTTCCCTCCCCTTGTGATAGTATACCAGTGCTTTCATGCGATACATTTTTCACATCATTCATGCCATGATGGAAGACATATATCACAGTACAATAAAAAAAAAACTCATGAAGGAAAATAAAGTGGAAGATTGCATACTTTGATGTGCTATCAGACTCTAATAGTTCTTTCTTTGGCTATGGATAGCAATTTTTAATGAGTTACTTGGGGTCATCTTGCAATCTTGATTTGGTGATAATAGTTTATCCTTCTCAGTTGATTGTGCAGTATTTCTGTTACTGTATACACTATTTTCTGATCTGTTGATTGTTGACAAAAATTGAAGAAATTCACTCAGTCACTCAGTAGTTAGTTACTAAGTGCCTATTCTGTGCTGGGTGTCCTGCTAAGTGCGGGGTATACAAAGAAAAGCATATGATGGTCCTTGCTCTCAAGGAGAAACATGGGAATGACATACAACCAAACAAACAACATACAGGATAAATTGAAAATGATCAACAAAGGAAAGGCACTGGATTAAAGAGGATGAAAAAATATTAATGAAGGTTAAACTTAAAAATGTGTTATATGTACATTTCCCCCCCAAGAAAAGTGATTATTAAACATTTACCAGCACAGCCCTGGACATGAGACAGCTTGTGCAAAGGAATGGAGGAGAGAGTAAAAGGAATGTGCTATAGAGGAATCAATAAGTGTACCAGTTTGTCTGGAACATTAGGTGCATAAGGGACAGTAAAGGGCAATAAACCCAGCTAGGTAGGCTGGAGCCAGAGCAGAAAGGTCAATATATTTATTACTAAGCAAAGTACACTGTAGAATCATTCCATGTCAAAATCAAGGACTATCCGTTCAACCACTTGGTTTCTATTTTTTCCTAATAATCCTAATGCCACTCAACCTTTGAAAAATGTTGAAACAGTCTAACTTGGAAAATTAGCATAAATTCTGCTCTCTTAAAACGAATGAATTTCCTCAGTTGTGATCTCCATTTCTCATCACGTACTGTTTTTATTACATTCCATTTTTTTCTAGCTACCTGTAGAAACAGGTTTTAGCAATTGTTTTTGAACATTTTGTCATTCTTTCCTTAATTCGGTCTCTCCCTCTTCTTGAGGTGGTAAATAGTCTCATATATGTCATAATATTGCTTTTATGCAATACATACTCCCATATTCTCCATGTCCTGCCTGATGACACATATCACATATATAATAAAAATACTCATGAAAGAGATAAAGCGAAGGATGATCATTATATGATATTTCTGTTATTGTATACAATGTTCTCCTAGTTCTGCTCAGTTTGCTTTGCCACTACAAAAAGAGCTGCTAATTTATTTTTGGACAAGTAAATCCTTTCCATCATCTCTGATCTCTTTGGGATACAGATCCAGTATAGTGGCATTGTTGGGTCAAAGGTATATTGTCCCAATTTTTCCACCTCCCCTCCAACATTTATCATTTTTCTTTTTAGTAATATTAGCCACTCTGATTGGTGTGATTTGGTATATCAGAATTGTTTTAATTTCATTTCTCTAATCAATATTGAATTGCAGCATTTCTTCAGATGGATAAAGATAGTTTTAATTTATTCTTCTGTGAACTGCTTTTTCATATCCTTTGACCATTTTTTTCAGTTGGGGAATGTTTTATATTCTTTTAAATTTGGCTCAGTTCTCTATATATTTTAGAATGAGGCCTTTATCAGAGATACTTTCTATAAATTTCCCCTCTCCGCCAGTTTGTTGTTTCATTTCTAGTCTTGGTTGCATTGGTTTTGTTTCTACAGAAACTTTTAAATTAATGTAATAAGAATTATCCATTTAATTTTTTGTAATGTTCTCTTTGTCTTTTTTGTTCATAAATTCTTCCTTTATTCATAAGTCTGATGGGTAAACTTTTCTGGGTTCTCCTAATTTGTTCATGGTATCCTTATTTATTTTTAGCTTAAGTATTCATTTTTACTTTATTTTGGTGGTTAGTGTGAGATTTTGGTCTATGCTTAGTTTCTGCCATACTATTTTCCAGTTTTCTCAGCAGATTTTGTTAGTGAGTTTTTCCCTCAGTAGGTTGGATTTTTGGGGTTTATTGAACACTAGGTAATTATGGACATTAACTACAATTTCCTAAGCTAATACATTGATCCACTTCTCTATTCTTTAACAGTATCAGAATGTTTTGATGATTACTGCTTTATAGTAAAGTTTGAGATCTGGTTCAGCTAGGCCTTCTTTTCATATTTTTTTTTCATCAATCCCCTTGATATTCTTGACCTTTGGTTCTTCTTGATGAATTTTGTTATTCTATCATGTACTTTTATTTTGCTATGAAAAAATAAGTGATTGAAATGTAGCTGATGTACTTAAAAGAGACTCAACATTCAATTACTTTTATACAATTTGATATGTGTTCTATTAAGTTTAAAGAACAGTATCTGCCATACTTTGGTTATTATGTTGGTTCTTTCCATTCTAATTTCTAAATCTTGAGAATTTCTAACATATACATACTTACATATAGGTATGTACATGTATTTAAAACTAGTATCTTCTGAGAACATATCAGTCTAATACTTAATACCAGATACAGAATTTCAGCTAGTACAGAAAGAATCTCTTGTTTGACTAAAATGATTCTAAGATCTTGGCATTTTCATATCAAAACCAGGGTTTCTTTAAAAAAAAAAGTCACACTGTCACATTAGGTAAACAAATATATAAGCAGCCAGACAGCTAGCTAACATTTATACACTTTTCTCTTCAATATAATTTTATGCTAATTCTTATTAACCGTAAGTTACTGGCAAATAGGAAGTTCTATGAAGTTTTAAACAAATCTATTCATTTTCTGATTTTAATTTTGCATCTGAATCAAAGCTTTCTCTTTCCCATATTACCATTATCATCACTGACACCAAGAAATATTTATTAAGCTGTCTTCTGGATGATACTCATCACTGTGGTCATATGACCTGAGCTGGAGTAGCTGTCCAATGGTTTTCTATGGTGTGTTGAATCAAGTGGAAACTTCTTAGGCAGGCATTCAAATTCCTCCACAATCTGGCTCATTTTTACTTTCCCAGTTTTACTCCACCCTACTCTCCTTCATATGTTCTATGTTTTATCCCAAACTTTATTTACCCACTGTTCCTTGTCTTAATTTTACTCTCTTGGTCTCTGTGCCTTTGCTCTCACGTCATTCTCAGGGCTTCAATGGACTGCTCCATTGCTGCTTGTTGAAATATTTCATTTTATTTCTTCAGGATCTATTCGTCCACAAAAGAATCCTTGATCTCTACAATGTCCCCCACAAGTGATAGCTCTTCATTCTTAGAGCACTTTGTGCCTCTCCTTTGGGTTTATAATCTGTGTTAGTTATTTACGTATATTTTATTTTCCAAACCGATTGTGCCTTATTTTATCTTTATATCTCTGGCATATAACATAGTGATTGGCACACAGTATATTAAATGTATATGGAACTGAATTGAATCACAAGGCTCTGATTTACGTGTTTATGGGTTTTAAGTACAGAGTAAGCAGAAAGTGGAAAATATTTTGCTGTTCTTCATTGCAAGCCTAGGTTTATGGCAATTTCTCAGATTTTCCCACATTCAACCTATGTCTTGGTCCAGGGATACTAGAAGGCACCTGCTGGGGAAGTTACTATGGGTAAATGGAGTGAAGCAAAGCAGACTATGGGAGAACTCACACTTGGGGAGAAGATGAATTTGGGGTGGAAGCATACCATCTGTTAGCTTCCTCTTTTTAGAAAATTTTCTTGCTAACTAGGAAAGCAGGCATTGTTAACACCCCCTACACTTCAGAATTCTGGTAGGAAAACCTTGATTGTTTTGCCCTAATTCATTTCTATTCTACAAACGTTGATTAAGTATCTTCTATGTGCCAGGAATGATGCTTGTAAAGAGAGAAACAAAAAATACACCAATTAATGAATGCAAAATACAATGTAATTTCAGAAGGATGACTGCTTCAACATTGGGGAGAGGGTGGATCAGGGAACCCCTCCTAGATGAAGGAGTCATTCTTCAAAAGAAGTCAGGAAGTCTGAGGCCAACAGGAGGAGAAAGAGCATCACTGACATGAGGGAGAGTGGGTGCAAAGATGAAGAGATGGAGATGGAATGCTATTTACAGGGAAAAGCAAATATCCAAATAGCTGTAGAGTAGAATGGTTGTAGGGGTATGCAGTGAAGCAAAATTAGAAAGATGGATTGGAATCAGGATATGAAGAGGTCTAAATACAAAATAAATGGAGCTCATATTTTTTCCCCCAAAGAGAAGAGGAAGATACTGAAGCTTCTTGAGCAGGGGAGTAAAAATTACTTTAGAATATTGATTAGACATTTATGTGAAGTATCACTTGGAAAAAGAAAAGAATGAATGTAGAAAGACCAACCATGAGGACCTGAACCAGTGTGATAACTATGAGGAATATGGTGGAGGTAGAATTGACAAAACTTTGCATCTGATGGGATATTGCAAGGTTTGGGTGGAGAATGAAGAAACAAAGACTACTGAAGTTTTAAACCTAGGTGATTGGAAAGCTGGAGTTGTCCTCAGCAGAAATAGGGAAGTTAGGTGTAGAGTAGGCTTTGGTGAGAAGATGAAGTCTGGTTTGAACATGTTGATTTTGAAATGCTTATGGGACATCTGTTTTGAGATATCTAGGAGGCAGCTGGCAATAATGGATGAGTTCAAGAGAGAAATGAAGTTTGGATATGTATATTTGAGAGATATCTACATAAAGATGATAATTAAATCCATGGGAACTGATATGAAGACCAAGAATTAGAAAGTAGGGAAAGAGAAAAAGAGTATCCAAGACAAAGTCCTAGGGTATTTCTATGGATAGGTTGTGGGACATGGATAATAATCCTCTGTTGGTTTTTTGTTGTTGTTGTTGCTTTTTGGTGAAGAATGTTTTTAATACTCTTTTAAAAATAAGCAAAATAGTGATGTAGAGAGCATAAATTCAGGTGTGGCAGGCCTTAGAAAGTGATTGCATTGATAAATATAGGGGAAACAATGCTGAATTTGAGGCTTAACATGGATTTTTTTCAGGCTTAATTTCATTTTGAAAGATATTTTTAAATCTGCTCTATAAAATAGGGTGCTGACAAATGAATTCTGAACAAATTAATGCTATGTTTACTTGTCTTATTTTATTCTAACAGTGAAACTGGAGATATAGATGGAGGCTATCCAGGCAAAATCAGTCTTTCACACCACTCATTAAAATGCTAAAAAGTTTAAAGTGAAATCTTCCTCTTGAATTTGTTATAGATGTTAATTTACATGTGATTTTTCCATTGCATCAGTTTCCGATGACGCATACAAACCAATATATTTTCTATATATAAAAATCAAATCTCCCTAGGGATTGGCAAAAGACCAAAGAAAGAAAATGGTCTCACTTAAAAACACTTTAAGATTGTGTCTACATTAAAGTCTATGTTCTTTCTGACAGTGGGTTTTATAGTTCTTAATTTTAGTCATCTCCATTATAGTCTTTTTTCTCGCTGAGAGTCAGTATCAAAGCTTTGTGGATTGGGTTGAGTGTTTGCTATATTCTTTCCCCTGACTTTCCTAGGTATTATTAACATTCATCAGCATTTTTTGTTTTTGTAATTTTAGACAAGTGGAAAAATTGGGGAGGAGAAAGCTTTTAAAAAACTTTGTCAGTTTTTTCTGCTTGTTTTAAAATTTTTCGTTTCAGTTTCATTTTCTCTCTCTCACTATACCCCATTCCCATCCATTAAGAAGACAAGTGATGATGCCCATGATAAATATGAAGTAATGCAAAACATTTATGCATGTCATATTCTGTTTTAAAAAAGCGAGGAAACTATGTGTTGAGTTATGAGACTATCAATTCTTTTTGGCGGTGGATAACATTTTTTATCCTCAGTCCTTCAGAATTGTGGTGGATCATTGTATTGATCAGAATTACTATCTTTTGTAGTTGATTATCTTTACAGTTTTGGTATTAACTGTACATGTTCTTCTGATTCTGCTTATTTATTTTGTATCAGTTCATATAAATCCTTCCAAGCTTTTCTGAAATATCTTCATTAATTCTTTTTTTAAAAAAATAAATCCTTTCCTTCTGTCTTAGAATCAATACTAAGTTCATTTCCAAGGCAGAAGAGTGGAAAGGGCTAGGCAATTGGGGTTAAGAGACTTGTCCAGAGTCACAAAGCTAGGAAGTGTCTCAGGCAAGATTTAAAACCAGGACCTCCTATTTCTAAGCCTGATTCTCTCTATACACTGAGCCAGATAGCTGCCCCCTTTTCATTAATTCTTGCAGTGCAATAATATCCTGTCACATTCGTGTATTTTAGTTTGTTTAACCATTCTATGATTGATAGGTATCTCTTCAGTTTCTAAATCTTTGCCACCAGAAAAAAGATCTGATACAAATATTTTTGTACAGATGAGTCCTTTTCCTTTTTCTTTGATCTCCTTATACGAAGTAAGTAGCAGTATTTCTGGGTCAAAGGATATACTCAGTTTTATAAGCTCTTTGTTCTCCAGAATGGTTGGACTAATTCATAGCTGTACTAACAATGCATTTGTTGTATATATTTTCCCACATCCCTCTAGCGTTTGTTATTTTCATTCTTCATCATCTTTATCCATTTGATGGGTGTGAGTTGGTACATCAGAATTATTTTAATTTGCATTTCCCTAATTATTAGTGATTTAAAGCATTTTTCATATAATTATTGATCCTTTGTTTTCTTCTTCTGAAAATTGCCTGTTCACATCCTTTGACCATTTATTAGTTGAGGAATGGCTTATATTTTTACAAATTTTGTTAAGTTCTATGAATATTTGAGAAATGGTACCTTTATTAGAGGAATATCTTATAACCCCTTTCCCCCCTACACCACCACCAACCCCAGTTTTCTGCTTTTCTTCTAATTTTGGCTGCATTGGTTTTGTTTATGCAACACCTTTTTATTTTCATGTAATCAAAATATCCATTTGACCTCTCTTGAGCCTCTCTATTTCTTGTTTGGTCATGAACACTTCCCTTATCCATAAATCTGATAGGTAATTTTTCCTATGCTTTCCTAATCTTCTTATGGTATCACCCTTTATGTATAATTAAGGTTCTCATTTTGAGCTTAGTTTGTTATACAGCCTGAGATACTGGTCTATTCCTAGTTTCTGTCAGACTACTTTTCAGTTTTCCCAGCAGTTTTTGTCAAATAATGAATTCTTGTAGTAATAGTTGGGATCTCTGGGCTCATCAAATTGTAGGCTACTGTGCTCATTTGCTTCTATGTATTGTATACCTAATCTATCATGGATCAATCACTCTATTTCTTATCCAGTATCAAATTGTTAAATGATGACCACTTCATGATACTGTTTGACATTTTTTGTTGACACACAAATGCTGACACATTTATTTTATCTGAAGGTCATATTTCATTCTGTTGTTACTTTTTCCTGTTGATTTATCTGTTTATGTTATAGGTCTCTGGGTTTTCTTCCTTCTGAAATATTTATTATGAGGTCTTTTTTTTCTTCCAATTTTTATTTACCATTCACTTTCTGCTTCTGCCCCCTCCTATCATAGTTTCCTTGAGAGCTGGATCTCAAAGAATCTCACTCTCCTCCCACACTGTAGTGGGAGTCAGTGCACAGTCCACCAGCCTAGGTTTTTACTCCAAATCACTTTTGGGTGGTCAGAACTGTCCTCTCCTCCATCCCTCCCCCCCACTAATTCCCTTAATATTTTTGGTATTTTTGTATCTCCATGTGAATTGCGTTACTTGTTCTAGCTCTTTAAAGTAATTTTTTTTGTAGCTTTAGTGGTATGGAACTGAATAAGTAAATTAATTTGGTAGTAGTGTTATTTGTATTATATTAGTTTGTCCATGATCAGTTAATATAGATGTCTTTATTTGTATAAAGAATATTTTAAAATTTTTTATATAGGCAGCATCTTAGAAGATAGACTGTCAAGTATATTTTATTGTCTGCAGTTATTTTAAATGGAATTTCTCTTTCCATCTCTTCCTGCCGGGTTTTCCTGGTAATAAATAGAAATGCTGATGATTTATTTACTTTATACCCTGGAACTTGAATAAAGTTAATTGTTTTGGTGTTTTTTAGTTCACTTTTTAAAGTTATCTAAGTATACATGGGCCCCCACATTCTAAGAAGGATATTGACAAAATGGAGTGTATATGAAGCCAAATAATTGAGGATGGTGAAAATTGTTGAGATCATGACCTATGATGATTGGTTGAGAATATTTTAAAAGAAATGATATAATTTGCAAATTGTGATAGTTTAGTTTGCCTATGCTTATTCCTTAATTTATTTTTCTTATTTTATTGCTATAGCTAGGCATTTCTATTATAATATTGAATAATAATGATGAGACCCAGGAAAGGTCTGATCCCTGCCATCTTGATCTGTATTCTAGTCCTGACTCAGGTAGGGCATTTGCTCCCCTGCTCTAAAACTGTGATCTAGAACTAGGCAACAGATAATAGAGCTGCCAGATGGAACCAGTTTCTGTGACCAGTGTGGTTATAGGGATCCCCCTCAGATCTATTTCTGATTGAGTGTTCAGTCCCCTCTAGTCCCTTGGGCATTGGGTTGTTTCCTCCTGCTACTGCGGCTGGCACAGCTTGGTGCTGTTATCACAATTGGTGCCATTTCTACCATATCATACTCCTGGCCAGCCCCCACTCCTTTCTTTTTGTCTTCTAAACCTGCCCTAAGCAGGAGAAATGACTCACTATGCATTTTAATTGATTTTACTGCCCAAAATTAGGGTTGGCATCATTTTCATATTTTTTGGGGGGAAGGGCATGTTAGTAAAATATTGGCTTCCCTCTACCATCTTGACTGTACCCCTTCTACTGATTTCCCCTTAAAATTTTTTTTTTCTGTTTTTGACCAGACCTGGAATTTCACTAGATTTAGGGAAATCTTTGGGAGCAACTTCTTCTTCCAATATGGAGAGCCACACTTTTTGCAATTTCCAGTCTTGGAGAGTTGCCTGAACATTGAGAGGTTAAAGGACTTTCCTAGTTAGCATGTGTCAGAGGCAAGTCTTCATACCTCTGAAGCTAGCTCTACAACCACTCTCCTAGGTCGCCCATTTTTCTTTTGTTACTGGTAGCAATAAAAACACTTTAGAAAACTTCAAAATGGTGACATCATTCCTTTAAGAGAGGATGTCCTAAGGAATCTTTTAGATTATACTGTATTGTTAATGCAAGCTGTGGAAGGAGAAGCCCTGGCAGGAAGGATAGGCAATGGTAGTGGTAAAGTAACCTAGTGAACCGATTTCTGCCTCCCACTCCCCACTCTAAGGACAGAAAGATCCCAATTAGAATGATGCCTGAAATTGGGAAGCTTTTAATGGTTTTAGTATGTTTAGGAACATAGTACATAGCAAATTATGGCAGATTAATAACTTAATAGATGAGACTACATCTACATACCCCTCATTTCCTTAATTGCAATGTTTAAGCCATTTTCTCTCAATTCCTCATTATCCAGTGTAGGAAAAGACTCTTCCAGCTCATTGTGAATGCCAAGCCATTGCCTTGTTTGAGAGGGGAGGAGAGGAGACAGAGTCTCCAGAAGGATGAAAGCAAGAGTGGGTGAAGGGATGATGTATAAAACTAGGGGATCTTTTCCCAGAACGATATAGCACAATACTCCTTAGACTACACTTTAGGTAAGATTATTCAACTAGTTCCAAGTTCACCAAATGTGCTATCATCTAGTCCACATATTTCCTTCTTGTCCACAATGATAAATGATAAACTGCAGAAATGTAGTTAATTCATCTATGCAATTCTTCTAAAGTACCATATTACCTTAGATTTCTTCAAGAGAGATGTATTGTCTCAAAGACAGAGATGGGGGAGATGATTCCTCCATTGCTGTACTTTGCCTATGTAAGCACCTATCTAAAGTCTCATAGTTCCTTTGCCACATTCTGGGAAGGATATTGATAAACTGGAATGCATGTAAAACAAAGTAAATGAGGATGATGAAGATCCTTTTGGTCATGCCATATGATGACTGGTTGAAAATATTTTAAATGAAACTCCAGATAAAAGAAGCTGAAGTAGCACTTTTTATTAAAATTGAAACATTTTGAAGAAATCCAGGATAAGCATGGTGGAGAGCAGTGGAGTTGATTCAAAGGAGAGAAAAATAGAATCACTTAAATAGAAAGAGAAATTTAATGAAGATTTGTGGGGAATAGATCACAAACTTGGCACAGAAACATAATATAGTAATGATGGAAGACAAGTTATTCAGACATCTGATGGAGTTTTCTGCTTAAAGTAGAACAGTTAATAACTTTTTGATTTGTCTAAATGATAATTTCATCCTTTTAATGGTAGAGGAATTAACAAAGGGGAAATCTAAGTTGGATATGATTTTCACTACTGGAGCAGAACTGGGTTTCTGGGGTGGGAAAGATAGAAACATAAGTGAGGAGAGGAGTGAACTGGCCACACTGCCCTCTTCTAGGATTTGTGAGAGAGGAAAGGAAAATGAGGCAAGAGTTACTAAGCATTTTAGTTTTTGAAAGAACAGATTTTAAAGCATTGAGAGAAAGGATGGTAAGACTCCATGCACTAAGATTTTGCAGAAGTCAGTCCAAGAGTGATGGGAAATTATCAATAATGATATGAGAATGAATGAAATTGTGAAGATACAAAGGGAAACAATTCTAATGAGGTGCTGGATAGGAACTGTCTGTAGAAGCTAAGGTGATGTACAGTAACCAATTTACAGCTTGCTTTGCACCATGCTTACTCTTTCTGATACCGAGGTTCCTTCACATAGCTAAAACTTTTCACATATGCTATTTATTTAAAGAAGTTATATGTAGAAGATAAAAGCAAGGGTAGATAAACAAGGAGATGGCAAATAATGAAATAAAGGCTGCTTCATACCTAATGTCTGTATTGTATTGCACATAAAGTGACTAATTGGGGGTTGAGGATGCTGTTGCCTGTGTTTGGGAAAGCCAGACACAAGTCATCCATAAGCTTTATTTTGAATATTTCCCCAGAGAAAATTTTTAGGTAAGAGGCAAAAAACTAAAGAGAGAAATTGACTGTTTGGGGTCAGACCTCTGGTATCAAGCCTGGTCCATGTAATCACAGAGCCTTTGGGGAGCACCCTGGGCCACTACTGACACTCTTTAACTACTTCTTATTAAAGTTGCTAATATTCTCTGTCTACAATCAAATTTTAAGAATGTAGAAAGGTGTGTAACCACAGAAATAAATAACAACAGTTGCATGCATCAAATTAAAATAGAAAGGAAGGAAGGAAGGGGTTTAGGAAGAAGATAATGAGGAGATGACTCTCATTGCTCCCAAGGGCCTCCTTGCAGTTTGCATGGCGGGTTCCTCAGAGAATCTTTCTTGCAGGTGTTTCAGACTCAGGGCCAGCATGAGGGAAAGTGTGCAGCTGGTGCAGTCACTGGGAGAGCTAGCCAAGCATCCAGGCTCTCAGGTTACTGCACTGCTTAGGTCGAGGACTGTTTCTTCAATCATTTGATCTGGCTCATCAACTTTCTTCTGCAGAAACTTATTCATGAAGGCAACGAGCAGGTGCTGAGCTTTGAGACACTGAAAATCTCATGGTCAGATAATTTCAAAATCCAACCTGGTAAAAGTGGCCTTGGTCTTGAGCCTGCCCATCAGCATGTGGTCAAGGGACAGGGAGCAAGAAGAGCTTCAGCCGGGTCATTACCTCCTTTCCTGGGCTGTGGGGTTTCCTAGAGAACTTCAGCATTAATAGGAGAGGTTTAATTTTCTCTGGAGCTCTAGTTCTTAATGCTGTGACTCCCATGTAGTCTTTGATGGGGATCATACAATCCATTTCAGTGATGTGGACTTGGATAGTATTTCTATGGCTATATACCACTTGCAAAATTCGGTGAAAATTTCTATCTAATCATATTGAAGGGCTGTGATCTAGGAGTTCTCCTGAAATATCCAAAGTAATTGCTACCTCAGATATGAGGGGCTACCCTTGAGATTGGAAAAATTTTGGATTTGCAGTAAGAGGACTGCAAGTAAGCTCTCTGCTTTTCTCTGTGTGACCTTGGGAAAGTCACTTTTCCCCTCATCTGTAAAATGAGAGGTTTGAATTAGATGACCTTTAAGGTCCTTCTCTGCTCTAAATTCTATAATTTTACAAAGCTACACATTTTTATAAGATGTTTTTTACAAATTCCTTGAGCATTAGATAACCCTTTGGAAGCCATAAGGATGGTTCTAGAATTTCTTAAGAATGGTGCCATGCAACTGACCCATGACATCTGACACAAGTATAAAAGAAACTGGAAAAACTCTAAGGAGATAGTGTTAGGGCCATTGCTGTCACAGGCTACACTAGTGGCAGTAATGATTATACTACTGTGGTGCAGGAACTGTCTGGGGGACTAACATCATCATGAAGACTGGCATTTAAATAAATCCTGTCTCTCTCTCTGTCTCTCTGTATCTCTGTCTCTGTCTCTGCCTCTCTGCCTCTCTCTTTCTCTCTGTCTCTGTCTCTGTCTCTGTGTCTCTCTCCCTCTGCCTTTTTCTCTCTTTCTCTTTCTCTCCCTCTCCCTCTCCATCTCTTTCTTTCTCATTATCTTTCTCTCTTTTTCTGTCTGTCTCTGTGCCTGTCCTCTGTCTTTCAGAGAAACAGAGGAAAAAGACAAAAGCAAAACAGAAGCAGAGAAACAGAAAGAAATAGACAGAGACAAATGCTGGTGGGGAATGGGTAGCTTGGAAAAGTTTTGAACCAAAGGTGTATAAGTACTCTAAGTTCCTTCTAAATTAGGCTCTCCAGGCAAAGTCTCAGCCAACTTACCCTAGTTTTGGCTCTGGTACAGGGACATAAACATATTTTAAAAATAATTATTGAATTCAGTTACATGTAGAAATAATTTTTGATAATTGTTTTCTGACATTTTAGGATTCAGGTTTTCTCCCTCCCTTCCTCCATCCCCCCACCCCACCACTGCCCAAGTTAGTAAATAGTTTGATATAGATTATACCAATTCTTTCATGCAATATATCTATATCTATATGCATATAGATATACATATATTTCCATATTGCTCATGCTGCGACAGAAGATGTAGCCCAATACAATAAAAAAACTCATGAAGGAAATAAAGTAGAAGATGGTGTGCTTTGATCTGAAATCAGAGCCCTATAGTCCTTTCTTTGCCTGTGGATAGCATTTTTCATCCTGGAACCCTTGTGGATGTCTTAAGAACTTGTTTTGCTGATATAAGTTTTGTCCTTCACAAGTGGTCATTGTATAATATTTTTGTGACTGTGTAAATTTTACTCTGGGTTCTAGTCACTTCACTTTGCATCAATTCATAAATTGTTTTCAGGTTTTTCTGAATTTCATTCTGTTTATCATTTGCTATGGTACAATATCATTCCATTACATCTATTTATCACAACTTATGCAATTATTCTGTTCCCTAAGTGATGGACAAACTCTCAGTTTCCAATTCTTTGCCACTACAAAAAGAAATGCTAAAATATTTTTGTACAAGTAGGTCCCTTTCCCTTATCTCTGATCTTTTTGAGATACAGACCCAATAGTGGCATTGCTGGGTCAAAGGATATGCATAGTTTAATGGTCCTTTGAGCTTGGTTCCATATTGCTCTCCAGAATGATTATATCAGCTCAGTTCTACCAACAATATTTTCTCACATCTCTTCCAACATTTATCATTTTCCTTTTTGGTCATGTTAGACAATCTGATAGGTATGAGGTGGTATCTCAGAATTGTTTTAACTTGTATTTCTCTAATCAAAAGCAATTTGGAGCATTTTTTTTCACACGAATACAGAGGATTTTATTTTTTTCATCTGAAAACTACCAAAACTATTCTTTAATCATTTTTCAGTTGGGGCATGCTTTGTGTTTACAAATTTGACTCAGTTGTCTATATAGTTGAGAAATCAGGAATTTGTCAGAGATAATTCATATTTTTTCTTATATCGATGGTTTCCTTTTTAATCTCAACTGCATTTCTTTTATTTGTAGAAAATGTTTTAGTTTCATGTAATAAAATTATCTATTTCATTTTTTGTAATGTTCTCTATGTCTTGTTTGGTCATAAATTCTTTCCTTATCTATAAGTCTGATCCAGCAAGCTTTTCTGTATTCTCCTTAATTTGTTTATAGTGTCACCTTTTAATTCTAAGTATTCATTTTGACTTTATCCTGGTGTATTTTGTGAGAAGTTGATTTTTGTCTAATTTCTGCCACAACATTTTTCAATTTTCCTCTCAGTTTTGGTCAAATAGTGAGTTCTTTCCCCAAAAGTTTGAATCTTAGGATACATTGAACAGTAAGTTACTATGGGCCTTAACTACCATATGTTGATTACTTAACCTATTCCACTATTGTCTTTTTTAGTCAGTATCAGATTGTTTTGATGATTACTGCTTTATAGTATAGTTTGAGATCTGGTAAGGCTAGGCCTCTTTCCTTTATTTTTCCCCCATGAATTCCCTTGATATTCTTGACCTTTTGCTTTTTCAGAAGAATTTTCTTATTTTTTCTAATCCTATGAAATAAATTTTGTGTGCAGTTTGATTGGTTTGGCATTAAATAGGTAAATTAATTTAGGGAAGATTGTCATTTTTATTATATTGGCTTGGTCTATCCATGAGAAATTAATGTTTTTTCATTGTCCATTCTAATTCTTTTATTTTTCTTATCTTATTGCTATAGTGAGCATTTCTAATACAATATAAAATAGTAATGGTTATAATGGGGATGCTTGCTTCACTCCTGATCTTATTGGGAAGAATTTTAGTTTATCCTCATTATAGATAGTGCTTACTGATGATTTTAGATAGATGCTATTTATCACTTTAGGAAAAAGTCTATTTATTTCACTATTTTCTTTTTTTTAACAAAGAGTTATATTTTGTCAAAAGTTTTTTTTTCTGCATCTCTAGAAAAAATCATATGGTTTCTGTTGGTTTGGTTATTGATATGGACAATTATGCTGATAGTTTTCCTAGTAGTGAACCATCTCTGCATTCTTAGTTTAAAATCATCTGACCATGGTGTATGATCTTTGAAATATAATGCTGTTGGGGCAGCTAGGTGGTTCAGTGGATTGAGAGTGAAACTGAGAGATGAGAGATCCTGGGCTCAAATCTGGTCTCAGACACTTCCTAGCTTTGTGATTCTGGGCAAGTCATTTAATCTCCATTTCCTAGCTCTTACCACTCTTCTGCCTTAGAACCAATACACAGTATTGATTCCAAAATGGAAGAAAAGGGTTTAAAAAAAAGAAATATAATGCTGTAACCTCTTTGCTAATACTATATTTAAAAAATTTGGATTAATACTTATTAGAGAGATCAGTCTATGATTTTCTTTTTTTGTTTTAGCTCTTCCTGGTTTAGGTATTACTACTATATTTGTGTCATAAAAAAGAGTTTGGAAGGATTGCCTCTTCCCCTTGTTTTCCAAATAGTTTATTTGGCATTGAAATTAATTGTTCTATGAATGTTTGGTAGAATTCACTTGTGAATCCATCCAATGATGGGGCCTTTTTCTTTGAGAATTCTTTGGTGGTTTGTTTAATTTCTTTTTCTATGATGGAGTTATTTATTTTATTTTATTTCCTCTTTTGCTAATTTGGGTAGTTTACATTTTTGTAAACATTCATCTCATTTAGATTGTCAAATTTTTTTGAACTGTACTTGGATAAGAAAACAAATAATTGCTTTAATTTCTTCCTCACTAAAGTAGACACACAAGGGTAAAAGTAAGTGGATGGAGCCAAATCTATTGAGCATCAACTGATAAAAAGAAGGCAGGAGTCTCAATCATGATATCTGACAAAGCCAAAGTAAAAATAGATCTAGTCAAAAGAGATAGGGAAGGTAATTACATCCTAATAAAAGGCAGTATAGACAATGAGGAAATATCAGTACACAACATGTATACACCAAATGGCATAGCATCCAAATTTCTAAAAGAGAAACTAGTGGAGCTCAAGGCTGAAATAGATAGAAAAACTATACTTGTGGGAGACCTGAACCTTGCTCTATCCGAACTAGATAAATCAAACCAAAAATAAATAAGAAAGAGGTAAGAGAAGTGAATGAAATCTTAGAAAAATTAGAGTTAGTAGATATATGGAGAAAAATAAATATGGGCAAAAAGGAATACACCTTCTTTTGAGCAGCAAATGATACATTCACAAAAATTGACCATATATTAGGGCATAAAAACATTGCAAACAAGTACAAAAGAGCAGAAATAATAAATGCAACCTTCTCAGAGCAAAATGAAATGAAAATAATAATCACTAAGGGTACATGGAGAGGCAAATCAAAAATTAATTGGAAATTTAAAAATATGATTCTTCAAAACTGGTTCATAAAAGAACAAATCATAGAAACAATTAATAATTTCATTGAAGAAAATGACAATGATGAGACATCCTTTCAAAACCTATGGGATGCATAATCCTCAAGGGCAAAAAAATAACATTTAACAAAGCAGAGGAATTTCAGACTTTCCTAATAAAAAATCAGAGATGAAAAGAAAATTCAATAATCATATTCAATAATTAAGAGAAGAATAAAACGATAAAAATTAAGGGTATCAGTATGGTTGAATTGAGTACATTCATACCTGGAAAGGTGGTCATTGAAATAATTTAGATATCTTTGATACTTGATAAAAGGAACCATAGACAATAAAACAATATCAATACTGAACATATATGCACCAAATTGAATAGTATCCAAATTGCTTTAGAATTTCCTGAGTTACAGGAGGAAATAGATAGTAAAACATTATTAGTGTGGGACCTCAACCTTCCTCCTTCAGAAGTAGATAACTCCAACCAAAAGATAAACAAAAAAAAAAGAAGGTAAATAGAACTTTAGAAAAATTGAAAGCAAATTAAAAAAGGAATATACCATTATTCTCAATGGTTCAAGACATCTTCACAAAACCTGACCATATAGTAGAACAAAAAGAAACCTCATAATCAAATGTAGAAAAGCAGAAATACTAAATGCATACTTTTCAGATCAGAATATTTGCATTCAACAGAGGGCAACAAAAAGACTAGAAATTAATTGGAAATTACATAATCTTTTCCTAAATAACAAATAAGTAAAAGAAAAAGTCATTGAAATAACCGATAATTTCATTAAAGAAAATTTCAATGAAGACACAGAAAATATCAAAATTTATGGGATGCATCCAAAACTATACTTAGTGAAGAAATTTATATGTCTATATGAATGCATCAACAAACTAAAGAAAGAGCAGATCAATGAATTGGACATTCAACCAAAAATACTAGCAAAAGAACAAGTTAAAAATCCCTAATAATAACCAAGTTGAAAATCCTGAAAATCAAAGCACAGTTTAATAAAACCAAAGATAGAAAAATAATTAAGTTAATAAATAAGGCAAGGAACTGATTTTATGAAAAACTAAACAAAATGGGTAAACTATTGACTAACTTGACTAGTTTTTTAAAAAAGAAAACCAAATTACTTGTATAAAAAATGAAAATGGCAAAATCATAATCAGTGAGGAAGAAATTAATGATTGCCTTAATTTCCTCTTCATTAGAGGTGAGGTCTCCCTTTTCATCTTGGATACTACCAATTTGGTTTTTTTCTTTCCTTTTTTAAAATTAGATTGACCAGTACTTTGTCTATTTTATTTGTTTTTTTTTCAAAGTGCCAGCTTCTAGTCTTATTTATTAAATCAATACTTCTTTGACTTTCAATTTTATTAATTTCTCCTTTGATTTTTTGGATCCCCAATTTAGTTTTCATCTGGGGATTTTTAATTTGTTCACTTTCAAGTTTTTTTATTTGCATGCCCAGTTCATTGACCTCTGCCCTCTCTAATTTGTTAATATATGATCTCAAGGATATAAATTTCCCCCTGAGTACTGCTTTGGCTACATCCCATAGCTTTTGAAAGGATGTCTCATCATTGTCATTTTCTTCAATGAAATTATTAATTTTTCTATGATCTGTTCTTTAATTAACCAATTTTGGAGAATCATATTATTAATTTCCAATTAATTTTTATTTGCCTTTCCATGTACCCTTACTAATTATTATTTTCATTGCATTGTGATCTGAGAAAGTTGCATTTATTATTTCTGCTCTTTTGCACTTGTTTGCAATGTTTTTATGCCCTAGTACATGGTCAGCCTTTGTGAATGTACCATGTGCTGCTGAAAAGAAGGTGTATTCCTTTTTGTCCCTAGTTATTTTTCTCTACATATCTACTAACTTTATTTTTCTAAGATTTCATTCACTTCTATTACCTCTTTCTTATTTATTTTTTGGTTTGATTTATCTAGTTCTGAAAGAAGAAGGTGCAGGTCTCCCTTCCATTTTGGAATCAATACTGTGTATTGGTTCTAAGGCAGAAGAGTGGTAAGAGCTAGGAAATGGAGATTAAATGACTTGCCCAGAATCACAAAGCTAGGAAGTGTCTGAGACCAGATTTGAGCCCAGGATCTCTCATCTCTCAGTTTCACTCTCAATCCACTGAACCACCTAGCTGCCCCAACAGCATTATATTTCAAAGATCATACACCATGGTCAGATGATTTTAAACTAAGAATGCAGAGATGGTTCACTACTAGGAAAACTATCAGCATAATTGTCCATATCAATAACCAAACCAACAGAAACCATATGATTTTTTCTAGAGATGCAGAAAAAAAAACTTTTGACAAAATATAACTCTTTGTTAAAAAAAAGAAAATAGTGAAATAAATAGACTTTTTCCTAAAGTGATAAATAGCATCTATCTAAAATCATCAGTAAGCACTATCTATAATGAGGATAAACTAAAATTCTTCCCAATAAGATCAGGAGTGAAGCAAGCATCCCCATTATAACCATTACTATTTTATATTGTATTAGAAATGCTCACTATAGCAATAAGATAAGAAAAATAAAAGAATTAGAATGGACAATGAAAAAACATTAATTTCTCATGGATAGACCAAGCCAATATAATAAAAATGACAATCTTCCCTAAATTAATTTACCTATTTAATGCCAAACCAATCAAACTGCACACAAAATTTATTTCATAGGATTAGAAAAAATAAGAAAATTCTTCTGAAAAAGCAAAAGGTCAAGAATATCAAGGGAATTCATGGGGGAAAAATAAAGGAAAGAGGCCTAGCCTTACCAGATCTCAAACTATACTATAAAGCAGTAATCATCAAAACAATCTGATACTGACTAAAAAAGACAATAGTGGAATAGGTTAAGTAATCAACATATGGTAGTTAAGGCCCATAGTAACTTACTGTTCAATATATCCTAAGATTCAAACTTTTGGGGAAAGAACTCACCTACCTAGCCAATCTGACAAGTATGTGATGATATCTCAGAGTTATTTTGATTTGCATTTCTCTAATCAATAAAGAATTAGAACATTTTTTCTTAGAGTAATATAATAATTTGATTTGTTCATCCAAAAACTGTCCATTCATATCTTTTGACCAGTTGAGGTATTACATACACTAAAATTCTGTGTCCTTGTGTGCAAAATTGTTCACTCGTGGGTTTGAAGGATGAAAATTTCCCTCTTGGCTTGCGATCAGGCTCAGGGCTCCAGTATTGTCTTTCTGATGATATTATAGTACATGCTTTACTAAAAAAGGCTTTGGTTGAACAATTCATGAAGTATACTTGCAGGATCTTCCATGTTCTTGATGAATACTTTTAAAGACTTCCTTTTTTTGTATCAGTTTCCTGTCTTGAATTGTTTTGTTAGCTTTTTACACAGGAAAGTATGGTAAAGCAAAGTTTTACTAGAAAATCAGGATGGGAAGGAAGAGAAAGTTTTCTGCCTCCTTGTTCTAAGGATCATTGCTAATGACCTCAAACATATCAAGAGAATAGCAGTTGGACCATAATTAATCTCACACATAGGTAGAATAAGTCACTTTCCACCATGTTAAAATTTGTAGTGTAAAAGCATGTATCTCCACACATTCCCTCTACTAATGTCTGGAATTCATATGATTATAGAATCATAGAATTGGAGATAATCTATCTAGTCTAATTCTCTTATTCTACAGATAAAGAAAGCAAGGTCCTAACAGGTTAAGCCATACATAAACAAAGAGCAGAGTTGGAATTTAAATTCAGCTTAAATTGACTCTAACTACAACTCCATTGTCCTCAACTATGAGCAGTCATTTGCTTATGTTGCATCTCCAGATATTTCCTTTTAAAATACAAATGTTGGTTATAGGGAATATGGTAAATGACTAAAAGTTGAGCAAACATGAGTTTGTAATATTTTTTCTTTTAGTGCCAGGAGAAACCTAGTAGCAACTGAATACTGCTATTCTTGGGAGCTGGGTTAGATGGTGGGGTAGGGTAATATGGGGCTAAAAAGGATGAAATGGGAATACTGGTCAGAGTGGAGTTTGTGCACTTTGAAAAGAAACTTTGATTTCACAATTTTGTCTAGGGATGATTTTTCAAATGTTTCTTTTATGTTATCCTCAATTTTTTGACTGACATTTTCTGCATTAGCAACTCATATCTGGAATAGCAAGTGTTACATATGAGGACTAGGTTGAAATAGATGATTGGTGTAGGGCAGCAGAATGTATGTCTGACACATTGCCTGGCTCAAACAACTGTTAGGTGTTCTAAATCTGGTTCAAAAAAATCATAGAGAAAAGAAAGATGTTTAACTTTGAAAGGCAAGGGAACATCAAATGATCTATATGCTGATTCTAATAATAAAAGAATTTGAATTTCTAGTTAAAATATTTTTGCATGTATCATATTAACTTGTCTTTAAGAGGTAAAGAAAAGAGAATTTTTTTAAGTTTATTTTCATTTCTACATTTATAAAGTCTTCATAAGTCACACAACTGACCACAAAGTTTAGAGAGAATAATTTCCTACTGTTTTGATTGTTTGCTGATTACATAAAAATGTTTGCTTAGCCAAAGCAATGTAAGGTTGCCTTTCTTTAATAGAATAGTTCCATGGACATATTAAGATCACATGAGCTTTTTTTCATAGGTTCAAGTACAAAAGTCACTTTGTTCAGATTAATAATATTAAATAAGGAATGAAAAAAGGACACGTCTGTTAAAAATGTTTGGTATTGTCATGCAGGATGTCCTTTGCATAGTCTTTTAGCAAAGAGAGATTTCCTACAAATAAAGTCCCCTGTATAATCCTATTTTTGGATGACATTATGCTGATTCTCTTAATTTTCAGAGTATCATATGACAGAGATGTCTCTCCCTTGAAGTCTACTGTCATTCAGTCTACAGAGGAAAAAACAAGTAGAGGAATGAATAATTTCCAGATTATGACAAACAACATGGTTCAAGCAATAGATTATATTTGCTTTCTAAGGATAGGTTTAGCTATAATCAGCAAGTCATTGCCAATAGTTGACTGCTTCATGACTAATTCATTGGCCTGGATGTTTTGAGAAAAAAAATCAAAAGTTTCTTGGTCCCTTTGACTTCTTCAGTAAAAGGTGGTCAGTGGGGAAAGGGAGTAAAACAATTACACAGTCTTTAAATTCTCTATAGACTTTAAATTTAATTTATCTTTTGAGACTCTAAATGTGACCTACTGATGCAATGACCAACAAATAGTCATATTAGTGGAGGAACTGAATCATATCAAACTTGACATTCTTGATATGAATTAAACCAGAGGACAAAAGGAAATTACAGGAAAGGGAAAAAGATACAGAAAATCCAAAGAAGGATAGATTATTCATGGTTGAGGTATGGAAGGTGGGATTTGGGAAGGCTTTATGTATGAAACTATATGTAATCTGAGTTTTAAAGAATGGAGATAATTTAAAATAGCAGAGATATAGAAAAGGAAAGAGGACATCCTTAGCACAAAGACAGGAATGAGCAAAGACAGAGTTGTAGAAAGCAAAAGACTTGCCTGATGGAATAGTAAAATATAGCTGGAATACTATACATGAGGGAGCAGTGTAATATGGAGGTAGAAATATTAGATTTTTGCACATAATGAAAATTTTGGATAGTGTAAAATTTTCAGAGATCTCAACTACTAAACTTTTGAGTTTTTACTTTATTGAGGTAAAAAACAATGCAGACTTTGAACACGAGTGACTGGATGAATACTAATGACTAGGACAATGAATTCAGATTTTTTTGAAAAGTTAAGAATTTCAGTTTGGACATGCTGGGTTTGAGATGTCTGTGGGTTATCCAGTTAGTTGGGAGTAAATTTCAGGAAGAAACATTAGGGCTAAAGATACATTTGGGAACTGTCTATATAGAGATGGTGAGTGAAGACAGAAAGTGCGAAAAGATAAAAGATTGAGACAGAATTAGAATTAGAGACAGGACTTTGGAAAACACATACCTTAAGCCTTAAGGCTCAAGGGATCAGAAAGTGGAAGAGAAGCCAGCTGAAGAATCAAAGGTGTGTCTGAGGGATAGGAAGAAAATAAGGAAAGTGTATTGATTTGGAATCAAGAGACAAGGGGATGTCCAATAGTATCAAATGATACAGAGAGGTCAACGAGAATGAAAAAATGAAAAAAAATTATTTTGATATTAAGGGAGGTCTTTGCACCTGGAGGCTCATTTAAAGAGAAGAAATATTTTTAAAGACATTGTACTTATAATTCAGTACTGTTAGCAGAAATTTTGTTTTTTTTAAACCATAATTATAATGTCTATAATTCTCTGTAAAAAATCAGAGGGAATCTAATGGCTTCTTATATTAACTTAAGAAAAAAAGGAGGAAATTTTCCATCTTCAGGGTTTTCCTTGAAGCACCAAGAAATTCTTAATGTAATATGAATGAAGTTTAACTAAGTAAAGAAGTGACATCCTCTTTTTTCAAACTACTTCTTGTATCCTAGAGACCAACATTAAAAAAAAAAAACCCTTATCTTTTGTCTTGGAACCAACTCTACTGCCTTAGAACCATGAACATGCTATTGTACTCTTTGTAATCTTTGAAAACAATGAGTTCCCTCCATCCCTATTCTGAGACGTGGGGATCACAGAGACACAATCAAATCTACCTACAATAAAAGCAATCTGTTTACAATTGATTCTAAAAAAAAAAGGAAAAAAAATCCAACCAACCAACCTTCCTGCCCAAACAAAAAACTAATAATTTATGTGCAAGCCTCTAGAGGGAGCCCTTATCACATTATTTTCTAAAGGAAGAGCAGGCTAAAGAAATCGTACTCTTGCAGAACAAATACAGATGTTTAAAATTGGGGTTGACTCTCTCTAGGAAGAGGATGCGCAGAGTACTTGACCATCATTTAGGATATTATGTTCTCTCCCCTTCAGAATACAGGGGTGTTTGCCGCTCTTTAAGTACAAAGCAGCTTCGTACCTTATCATGGTCAGGAGGGCGTCGTAGGGTTGGGAGGCTAATTCAAGAGAGCCCAAACTCTGGCAGAACCTTTGCCAAGCTGAAAAATCTTCCAAGACCAAGCTTGATGATGCAGATGGTACGTTGCTGTCTGAGAGCCAATCGAAGTAAATCTAGAGAGATTCATTGTCAGGTTGATTTTAGGGCTCCAAATGCAAGGATCACAGTTAATTTGGGGCCAATAAATTGCAGATCTTTGAAATCTTGAAGTAAATACCTTGCTTTAAGTATTTGATGTATTCCTAAAGAGTTTTTATGAAAACAAATGTACCTGGTGGGCTCACTGTTTAAAGTTGTCCTATACTAACGTTTTTTTTTTTTTTGGAAAGCACTGTTAATTGGGTAGCTGCAAGTAGGGAAACAGGATATTGAAGGGAAATAACTTTCCTAGTTTTGAGTTAGTTCTTTATTCATTATTTTTAAAAAAATGAATTCCCTGAACCATGAGAAACTTTCTAGGGACTTGAAGCTCCTCTTGTGATTTCACCTGAGTTAGCAACTCCCAATGAGAGACATTCTCTGTACCAATTCCAATCCATAATGATTCTTTCTCTTATTGCTATTGCTAGTATTTCTAATACAGTACTAAATAATATTGATGAAAATAGGCATCCCTGTTTCACTCCTGATCTTATTGGGAAGGCTTCCAACCCATCCCCATTACAGATAATATTTGATGATGGTTTATATATTTGTATCTTATTATTCTAAGGAAAAATCCATTTATACCTATACTTTCAAGTACTTTTTAATAGGGATGAGTGTTGTATTTTGTCAAAAGACTTTTATTGCAGGGGCAGCTAGGTAGTTCAGTGGATTGAGAGTCAGGCCTATAGATGGGAAGTTCTGGGTTCAAATTTGACCTCAGACGCTTCCCAGCTGTGTGACTCCGGGCAAGTCACTTAACCCCCATTGCCTAGTCTTTACCACTCTTCTGCCCTAGATTGATTCCAAGACAGAAGGTAAGGGTTAAAATATTTAAAAAAGATTTTTATTGCATATTTTGATATAATCATGAGATTTTTATTACTTTTGGTAGCTGTAATCAATTATGTTAATAGTTTTCCTTATATTACATCCTTGCATACCTGGTATAAATTCTATTTGGTGATAATGTATAAACTTAATGATATAGTCTTGTAGTCTCTGCTAATATTTCATTTAAGATTTTCATTAGCAAAATTAGGTTATTAGTTTTCTTTCTCTGTTTTTACTCTTCCTGATTTAGTCATCAGTACCATATTTATTTAATAAAAGGAGTTTGGCAGGACTTCTTTACCAATTGTTCTAAATAATTTATTAAACATTGAAATTACATGATCTTCAAATGTTTGGTAAAATTCATTTGTATATCCATCTGGTTCTGATGCTTTTTTTCTTAGGAACTTCATTTATGGTATGTTCAATATCTTTTTAAAAGTAGGTTTATTTAGATATTTTATTTTCTCCTTTGTTAGTGTTGGAAATTTATATTTTTGTAGGTATTCTTTCATTTCACTTAAACTCTTAATTTTTTGGCATACAATTGGACCAAATAACTCCTAATACTTGCTTTGATTTAATTTTGATTAGTGGTTACTATACCCTTTTTATTTTTGATGCTAATGATTTAATTATCTTCTCTTTAAAATCATATTAATAAAATGATTTATCTAGTTTATATTTTTTTTCATAAAACCAACCCTTAGTTTTATTAATTAGTAGCTTTCTTAGACTTAATTTTATAGATCTTACCTTTAGTTTCTGGATTTCTGATTTTGTATTTAATTGGGGATTTTAAATTCATTCTTTTTCTAAGTTTTTAAAAATTGTATATCCAATTGATTGATTGATTCTCTTATTTTATTGATGTAAGCATTTAGAAATAGAAACTTTATTATTATATATATAAATATACAATATATATATATATTTATTATTCTAAATTATTATTGCTTTTGCTGAATCTCCTAAGTTTTGCTATATGTTTCCTATAATACTAGTAATAATAAATTTATATGTGGATTTAACATCCACATATAAAGTACTTTCAGTATAGATAATTAAGAAATTCATGACAATGTTAAAATAAATGATTGATATCTAAAATTTCAATCAGGTTCTGACAGCTAAATAGTGTAGTAAACTGGGTTCTGAAACCGGAGTCAGGAGTTTGGATGAGTTTGAATCAGTCACTCATTTGCTGTATTATCTTTGTCAAATCACTTAACCATTTTCAGCAACCATTTCTTCTTCTTTAAAATAAGGGTACTAACAGCTCCTGTTTCATAGGGGTGTTTTGAGAAAGCATATGAAATAATGTCTGTGAAGTGCTTTGGAAACCTTAGACTGCTGTAAAAATACTATATTATCATTATTATTTTTTTCAATTGGTTTTAAATATTCATTTCTTAAATGTCCACTTTAGTGTTTAGTAACAAAAAAGTTTACTTAACTAAAAAAAAAAGTTCAGTAAACTAAAACTTTAGTTTAGGTAGGATATTTATTGGTAGGAAAGAGTACCAATCTGGCTCCATTATCAGGGTAAGGAAGGAACAGACTTGTGATTTCCTTGGCATAGGGACAGTGAGAAAACTCTTCTACCAATGAAGATTGTCACTTTCCCTGCAGTCTGTGACCTTACATAACTTCCCAGGGCCCTGAGATGTTAGATGATTTGCCCACTGTCATACAGTCAGGTTCTGTCAGGCACAGATCTTGAGGCCAGTATGTGTTTCTTTTTGGTTTTCCTGGGTTCAAGTCATATTTCTGTTTCTTACATCACACAACCTCTCATCCTGGTGATCTCTTCCAGTGGGTCAAAATGATGTGAACTTTTCTCTCTTAGTTTCCCACATTACAAAACAGGCACCCTCCCCCAGCTGTCAACATGTCACTTTCATCATTGTTTTATATTTCACACATACAAACTTATATGTGTATGTGCACATATGCATGTATATATACATATGTATACACAAGCATTTATATATGTGTTTATATGTTATTATATATGTTTAAATTGTCTGACTTCATTCACCTTCTTGTGTTTATATTGAAAAATAAACATTGATAATATCATAGAGAACTAGAATATATCCTCGTTTTGAAATAAAAAGGTTCTGAGGATTTGGATCTCAGACTTTGCCACTTAAATTTTATATGGTACCTTGAAAAAATTAGTCAACTTCTATTAGACTCATTATTGTTATCCACAAAATGGGGAGAATAATGCCAATATTACCAAATAAGAGAGTTTTTTTTTTGGTACAATGAATCCACAAGCATTTATTAAGAATTTTCTGTGTTCCAGCCCCTGTGCTAGGCACTATACATTTAAAAACATTAATGCAACAGACTCTGCTATAAAACTTTTTTCTAGTGAATTATGGGAAAAGGCAGATAACATATACTTATTTATATAAATGCATAAAAATATACCCAAAGTAAATACAAGGCAATTTTTTTGAGGGGAGGGGGAAGGAAGGGCCCTAGAAGCTGGAGTTGGGGTTGGGAAGAACTTCATGTAGAAGATGTCTCTTGAGAGAGCTTTGAAGGAAATGAGGGATTCTAAAAGATAGATATAACATAGAGGCATAATCCAGGCATGGAGTAGAGCCAATGGGAAGGTTTAAAGAGGAGAAATGGAATGTCATATATGGGGAACAGCAAGAAGATTGGTTTGACTGGATTGTAGTATAGGAAGGGAAGTAATGTATAATAAGATGGACAATGTACAGTTTATGAAGGACTTTAAAAGTTGAACAAAGTTATATTTGATCCTAGAGAAACAGGGAACAATATGAGTTTATTGAGTAGAGGATGGCTATGGTCAAGTTTCTTCTTTATGAAAATCACTTTGGTAGCAATATTGAGGGTAGATTGTAAAGTGAAGATACTTTGGGAAGATCATTTAGGAGATTTTTGCAGCAATCTAGGTGAAGAGATTAAATTAGAGTGGTGGCTGTGTGATGAGAAGGAATGGCATCAATGTGAGAGACATTTAGGCAGTTGTAATTGCAAGGATTGGCATTGGATTGATTATGCGGAGCAAGAGAGAATGAGGGATCCAGGAAAATGCCAAACTTTCACACCTGGGTGATAAGAAGAATGGTGGTGCTCTATGGAATATATTGGAAAGGTTTTTATTTTCATTTATTTTATTTAATTATTATTTTTAAACTCTTACCTTCCATCTTAGAATCAATACTGTGTATGGGTTCCAAGGCAGAAGAGTTGTAAGGGCTAGGCAATGGGGGTTAAGTGACTTGCCCACGGTCACACAGCTGGAAAGTGTCTGAGACCAGATCCTATCCCTGGGCCTGTGGCTCAATCCACTGAACCACCTATCTGCCTCCTATTTTTATTTTTTAAATTAAAAACATTTTTTTCAATGAACAAAAGTCTATTTTCTTTCCCTTCTACCTCCCCTTTCCCCCCAGGAAAAAAGAAAAGCAAAATCATTGTAACAAATATGCCTAGTTTTGCAAAACAAATTCTCAGATTTGCGATGTCCAAAATATGTCTCATTGACTGTTATGAGGTTACTACTTCTCTGTCAGGGAGTACCATGCTTCATCCTCAGTCCTTTGGAATTCTGCTAGGGGCAGTTAAGTCTTTTAAAGTTGTTTGTCTTTATAATGTATTATATAAATTGTTCTGGTTCTGCTCACTTCATTCTGTATCAATTCATACAAGTTTTTCCAGGTTTGTTTGAAACCACCTCTTTCATCATTTCTCATGGTACAAGTTTTCCATTATAATCATATGCCTTATTTTGTTCAGTCATTCCTCAAAGATAACTCTTTTAGTTTTAAACTCTGACATTACAAAAAAGAACTGCTATAAATATTTTTGCATATATGAAACCTTGAAAAGTTATTTATTAAATGCTTTCTGTGAATACCACTACTAGATCTGTCTCCCAAAGAGATAAGATGGTGAAAGGACACACTTGTACAAAAATATTTATAGCTTCTTTTTTTGTGGTAGCAAAGAATTGGAAATTGAAGGGATGTCCATCAACTGGGAAATGACCAAACAAATTGTGGTGTATGATGGTCATGGAATATTATTGAACTACAAGAAATGATGAACAAGATGATTTCAGAAATAACTGGAAAAATATACATAAATCGACACAGAGTGAAATAAGCAGAACCAGGAGTACATTGTACACAGAAACAGCAATATTGTGGAATGACCAACTGTGATAAGCTTAGCTGCACAGCAATACAAGGATCCAGGACAATTCTGAAGGACTTATGACAAAGAATGCTATCCATCTCCAGAGAAAGAACTGTTGGAATAGAAATGCTGATGAAACCATTCAATTTTTCATTCGTTCATTTGGGTTTTTGGTTTTATATGATCATTCACTTATAAAAATGAACAACATGGAAATATGTTTTGTATGATAATACATGTACAACTCAGATCAAATAGCTGGCCAGCTCTGTGAGGTGGGGGAGGGAAGGAAGAAGGAAGACAATTTGGATCATAAACTTTGGAAAACTTAAGTGGAAATTTTTTATTACATATAATTGATAAATAAAGTGCTCGCTGTGCTAAATGTTGGGGATAAATAGAGAAATGATCCTGCTCTCACAGAGCTCACATTTTAGTCTAGGAAAGTTCATCTTCATAGCAGATGGAAAGGCCAAATGGTGCTTGGGTTCTAAAAAAGGATCAGGGTAGATGGGAAAGCTCTGGAGACCATGGGGAGGATCGCAAGTCAGATGGCCTTTGATCAATGACTGATGGAAGGGAGGTAGTGAGCTTGAAGGTTAGAGTAGTGGGGTTTTTGGATTACTTTAAACAGAGGTGTTTAGGATTAGAGAGGGAAAGTTTCCTGAGACCTACTCAGGCTGGTCCATCAGATCTTAGACAAAAGCAGAGACATCTAGAAGGGAGTTGTATTTTGAGGAAAGATGATGATTTTCATTTTAGATGTGTCAAGTTTGAGATTCTTGACAGGACATCCTGTTTGAAATATGCAAGAGGATTAGAGAAGAATTACTATTATAGACTAGATTCAAAGCCCTTCAACCTTATCCCTCTTACCTTTCTAGTCTTCTTACATCTATTTCACTCTCAAACAGGTTCTCTTAGAATCAATGACACTGTTCTCCTGGCTGTTTCATGAAGGAGATGATCCATCTCTTGGCTTCAGGCATTTCCTCTCCATTCTGCTTGCTGACTCTGGCTTCCTTTGAGTTCCAACTGAAACACTATCTGCTAGAGAAAATCTTCCCTAACTCCTCTTAATCCCAGTGTCTTCCTTCTTTTAAGTATTCCCTATTTACCCTGTATGTAGTTCGAGTATAAATTTTATGCATGTTGTCCCCTCCATTAGATTATACGTTTTTTGAAGTCAGGAACTCAATTTTGTCTCTTTTTGTACCCTCTAGCTTTTGGCACAGCACCTGGCACATATTAGCTACTTAATAAATGTTTATTAGTTGATATATAGATTTAGGAATCATCTGCATAGAGATGATGATTAATCCATGGGAGCTGATGAGCTGATCAAGTAAGAGAATATATAGAGGGAATAGAAAAGGGACCAGGAAAGAAATATATGGTGTATCTATAATTAGGTACTATCAATAAATGAATGAAAATGAATTAAGATTCATTTGTTAAGTAATTATTATAGACCAAGTTCTGCCAATATTAGTACAAAGACAAAGACAGTTCCTGCCCTCAAAGCCTTTATATTCTAATAAAAGGTAAGAACACACATAGGTCAGTAATGGTCATTGTGGTCAGTAAAAATCACTTGGACCTGAAAGTTACAGGGATAATGAGTGGGGCCATGGGAGGGAATTGAGACACAATTTCAGAAAAAATAGCAGAGCTATTTTGATCTTGGTTTCAGAATTTTAGAGTGGGCAAAACCTCTAAGACATAATGTGTGGTCTAGGCATGATAGAGAAGATCAGTAAAGGGAACTGAGAAAGAATGGTAATACAGGTAGGAGGAGAATCCAAAAAATTGAGTCATGAAATCCAGAGAGGAGAGATTATTCAAGAATCATATGCTGCAGAGAATTCAAGCAGATTAAAGACTAAGGAGAGACTATCACATTTTATAATTAAGAAATTATTGTGTAATGTAGATATATGTAAAATAAAATGCTATGTAAATATGTGATTATAAGGAAATAGCAATGGTACTTAAGAAGATAAAGTCAGGATGAGTGATTGAGCCTGACAAATATATAGAGAAGAAATTCATGCTAGAATTAATACAACTTCAAAGGAATTTAAAGGTTTACTTTCAAAATATCTAAAAAAGGGAGTGATTAGAAAAGAATAAAAATATGTAGATGGAAATTTAGTAAAAAAATAAAAGTTCACTGGGAAGACATAGGCAACTATCAAAATAATTATTTTGTAGTCTCTACAAAATCATTATGAAAATAGTCTAGGCCTAATAGAATAAAAAGAGTTTTGGCAATCTTTTCCTTATTATTGGACCAGATTTTAAGGGTGCCAGAACTAAATGGAAAGTGTGGAGAATGTACATATTTGTCTCAGCAGAACAAAATGCAGTTAAAGACTCTCTAAACAATATGTCTTCTAAGCAAATGTAAAATCATACATTATTCTACAATAGAGCCTAAAGCTGTTGGGTTTGAATTAGGGGGGCAAATGTGCATAGTGCAATGGGAATAATCCTTGATTTGGAGTCAAAGGATATAGATATTTTTATAATGGCAATATCTTCTCTTTTTATTTTTTTACATTATTTTTTTAAAAAAATTGAATTCTGAGTTCTCCCCCTCCCTTCTTTCCCCACTCTCTGAGACTGTAAGCAATAGATTTTTACATGCATAATCATATAAAACCCCTTCCATTTTGTGGAAGAGATCTTGAACAAAAAATAAAGAAGAAAGAGAAATATAATATGTTTTGGTTTGCATTCTGACCCCATCAGTTCTTTCTCTGGAGGCAGATGTCATTTTTTTATCATGAGTCTTTGGGATTGTTTTAGGTCACTATATTTCTGAGAATAGCTAGGTCATTCACACTTGTTCATCAAGCAATTTTGATGTTACTATGTACAATGTTCTCTTGGTTCTACTGCCTTAATTTTCCATCAGTTCATATAAGTCTTCCCAGACTTTTCTGAACCTTTCCCTCACTAGTCATTTTTTATGGCATTGTAATATTTCATCAAAATTATATGTCACAATGTGTTCAGTACTTCCCTAATTGATGGGCATTCTCTTATTTTTCAATTCTTTGCAACCACAAAAGGAGCTGCTGTAAATATTTTTGTTCAAATAGGCCCTTTTCCTTCTTTGATTTCTTTGGGATATAGACCCAATAGTGATAGTGCTGGGTTAAAGGGTATTCATAATTTTATAGCCCACTTTCAGTATGTTCTCCAGAACAATTGTCATTATGGCCCTAGAATATGTCGACTATGTGTTTTCCTGTAACATATTTGTTAATGACTCAAAATGTGAAAAATATTTGCCAGTCTTTCCAAACTGGAAAAATAAATACCTTCTCTCCACAGAGCACCTATTTTTACATAGGCACTGACAATGGAAAAGTAGCTGAAACTACTACTTAGGGTGTGATCTTAAATTGACTTCCAAGTGGCCCTCCAAATTCAAGCTCCCCTTCTGTCTCCTTCTACCTATAGTCCCTCTTCTGTATCCTCCACTCATGCACAATTGTGGACTCCCTTGCCCCAGGTTATTTCTCATCTTGGGTTTAAAATGCAAAGATTACCATAATTTATTTGGTTAAGTTGTCTCCCTTCCATTAAGATTCTAACCTTTTCAACTGAATTTTCCATAAGGACTTCACATTCACATTATAAAGTAGATTTCTGTATGGCATTGAATGTAAAAGATACAATAGGAAAACTCAAAAGTAATTGGCAGTCTATTCTGGTAAAGTTCTGAAATCTCAACTTTCCAGCAGTTGCAACAGCTCTCTTTAAGATGCAAGTTCTCAGCTTCTCCTTTGCCAAGGAAAGAAGCAATTTGCAGAGGTTTGTTAGTTAATCCTTTCCATCTTATTCCTTCCTCCCATCAAAGTCACATAGAAGGAAAGGAATAGTTTCACTACGTGGCAAAGGGTAACCCTTTTTTTTTATTACTTTAGAGACAGTAGCCTCTTCTTAGATAATTGCCAAGAAAACCCTAAAGTTCCTAAGGATTCTCACCGATATCTCTGACATCATCCAAAACTCTATTCTTGGACTCCAACTATTCTGGCTAAATACTTATTCATTGTCTGAGCTCCATCTCAGTTGTGTGTGTTGTGTTTTTTTCTGAGTCTTTTCTAGTCTGATTTTGTTCAGAGCTTCTGGCTTCAACTCATAGAGGTGCAGGGAAAAGGGGAAAAGAAAGGGGGAAAGAGAGACAGACTGAGACAGAGACACAGAGATAGAAACAGAGAGTCAGAGAAGGATAGAAACTGATCAACAGAGAAAGATGGTGACAGAGACAGACATAGGCACAGAAAGACACCCAATCTTTAAAAAAATGTTAGACTCATAGACTTTTAAGAAATCACAAATTGTTGAAATGGTCCAATCTATTCAAGTCATTCCTTCCACCACTTTTATAGCTTTTGTACTCTAACAAAATAAAAGGTGAAAACATGAGGCTTTCTATAACCAGGCATTACCCAAAGCAGAATACTTTGGGAAGGTGGTGCAAGGAAGCCAACTTTATCACATTGCTATCAAAAATAATAATAGAAATTTTAAAAGGGAAGCAAAATTAATAAAAACCCATAACCGAATATTAAAACTTCCTCTAAAAGAAAATGAATAGTCTAGAACTCCGATACAATAAAAAGATACAGAACAATTAAAACAAAAGCTAAAGCTCAATGTAGATGGAAAAAGAAATATTGTGAGGTATCTCAAGAAATTCTCAAATGGATAAATAACACTTTTAAAGAATCTGAGAAATAAAATAACTTTGACAAGAAAACAAAAGAAATTACAGCTGTTAAAATATCCTAGGAATAGCTGAAGCTAGATTTGAAAGATGCTAATGTAATGGGAATCTGGCAAAAGTGCAGAGGGCCTAGGATGGTGTTTCTTCACCAGAAGAGGCTAGCAAGTTTGCTTTTGAAAGAAGGGTGATGAAGTGTAAAGAAAGTGCAAGAATGTTAGAGAGCTCTCAAGAGCAAATGAGGCAAAAGACAGAACAGCAGATGACAGGCCTTTTTGTAAGTCCCCCAAGTCAATCAAAGAACCCCTTCATTTTTACTCTATCCATTTATTGCTTTGTCATGTGGTACCTCCTCCTCCTCCCTCCCTTCCTTTCACCTCTTGTTTGGAGAACTGTAAACAAATCATCATTATCTTTGTTTTGGGGAGGGAATGTCGGTGCCTTTCTGTTTTACACACCATTCCTCTGACTTCGCAGATCAAAACAGCCTTCCTTAACAATTGTCTGTGTTGCTTCTCTCTATTAAAATGTAAGTTTCTTGAGGACAAGGATATTTCCCAGACTCCAGTACTTAAAATTATGCTTAGTACATAGTAAATACTTAGTAAATGCTAATTCATTCAAAATGCCTATGCAATTTCAGGTAAGAGACTAGTCTTGAACTTTCTTGGGAAAGTTTTAAGACTCTAGTTCCACAAGAGTTGGTCACTGTATTGGTAGAGGAATTTTTCTCTTTGGGAGTTCCCTATATATTTTAAATAACAGGTCTAGACAAAAAGAAATGAAATATGAAGCATCAATAGGTTGATTTAAGAGCCAAAGACTCCAGACAGCACACGAAAATTAGAAAACAACGCAAAAATTAACTTATAGAAAAAGCCTTGGAAATCAGGCAATCATAGGATCACTAACATTTGGAAAATTTATAAGAAAGAAAAAAATTGGATATTATATTTTAGGAAAATGTTTAAAAATACTTTCAAGTTTCAATTGGAAAACAATTTATAGGATCCTGATAAAGAAAGGCTTAAAATTCAAGTCTCTCAGATGTATTACTACAAAATTTCTGCACACAGTAACGAGAGAAAAAAATTCTTGAAGCAGCAGTAAAAAAGACAGATATAACATGCCATGGGACATCAATCCGGAATACAGAAAAAAATTCCAGAAAGACAAGTAACAATAAGAGAAATAGACATATGTATGTCATACATATATACACATACACTCAAAAACAGGTCATGAACTCAGAATCACCTTTGTAGAATAAACTTAAAAATGATCTTTAAAGGAAAAGGATGAATGTTTAGGATTCAAAATGTCTTTAAAGAATGCAGGTACAATAATATATACACTTCTAAATGACCTTTGAAAAGGAACAAAAGCATTCAAGTAAAAAACAAAAATACTTGGGATTGAGAGTTGGAGTTGAAAGAAAAGGTTTCTCAGACATCATATAGTCCAAACTCTTTTTCTCTACAAATAAAGAGACTGGGCTCATGGAAATTAAATGATTCTTTCAAGGTCATACAGTGGTTATTTTGAATGAGTCCCATTGAGTCTCAGTCTACTACTCTTTGACCTGCACCATGCTGCCTTCCCTTGCTGCCTTTATTTCCTCATCACTTATCCACTTTTCTATCCCTTAGCATCAATTTCAATCCCATTGTTCTCCTTGATATAAATTTCTCCATGATTAGCAATGATCTAAATTTTAGTGATATATTTCATGCCATTAAATTTCTATGTTGTATTTTATATCTATGTATTATGTATTTTTGTCTGTGTGTCCTTCTACCTCCCAGAGAATCATTTCTTTGCAGAGAATAAGAGACAAACTAAAATAGCTCAGCAAAACTGTTATGTTGAAAGAGTCTGGCATGCTATTCCATGGTCTCTACTTCTACAAAGAATTAGGGATATGTGCCATCCCAAATCACTTCTTTAGGGGTTAAGATTGATCATTATAATTTCATATCATTCAGTTTTGATTTTTTTTTGTTCTTATAATTAAGATTAGTGTAGTCATTGGGTATGATTCTTCTTCCTTTACTTTACAACAGTTTATAAAATCTTCCCATGGTTCTCTATATTCATCATATTTATAATTTCTCATAGCACAGTACTATTTCATTACATTCATGTACACTTTATTAGCAACTTTCCAGCTGATGGTCATCTACTTTCCCCCCATAGTTATTTAGTTCTATAAAAAAGTGCTAGTAATGATCTCTTAATTGCTAAACCTGATGGTTTGTTTTTTCTTACTCCTCATATTCTCTGATATCTCAATTAGCTTCTGACCCTGTTGGACATATTCCTCCTAGAAAATGCTTGAATTTTTTTATAGAAAGAAGCAAATTTATATTAGCTAATTTGGTTTTCTCTTAAAATATATAATAAATTCAGCATTATTTTCAAAACTGTCTTGTCTGTGTTTCCTACTGATGTTTCTTCTGTTTTCTTCTTTGGGTTAAAAAGCTTTAGTGACACTCTTCTTTTACTTTGGACAATATTATCATTAGATCTCCATTCCCAATTCCCTCTCCAAAACTGTAAAAAATGCTTTTATGAAATATGCAGAAAGAAGAAAAAGAATTAACCACAGTGGTTACATCCTACACACACATATGTGTATCATTCTGTACCTTGAGTTTATAACCTCTCTTTCAGGAGGCTGGTGGGAAATTCCATCACAAGTACTTTGGAATTTTAGTTGGACATGACACTGATAAGAGTTTAAGAGATGTGTATTCAACTGAATTGAGTTCATTATGAACAGTAGGATTCATAATGAGAATGTAAGGATACTTTAATTTTAGAAAAATATTCTATAATTTATATTAAGAAAAATTATAAAACTAAGCAATTGTTTTAGATGAAGAGAAAGCCTCAGATTAAATATGCCATTTGTTTTTCTTAAAAATATTAAAATTCATAGAAATAGAAAGACCTTTAGTTAATAGTACAAAATTATTTGTTTAAAAGCCTGAGCTAACATTACATATGATGGTTATTGGAAACATTTTCATTAAAAGCAGATGTAAATCCACACTATTCTGTGCCACTATTTTTATTTGATATAGTCTTTGAAATGTTAAAAACAAAGATAACTTGTGAAAAAGAAGTAAAAACATTGGTAACAAAGAATTAGTTTAAATATATCTATATTTGACAGGATAGTGTATCTAGAAAAATCCAAGACAGACAACCATTAATTAACTGAGTTAATAAATGGCTTTAACAAAGGTATAATTCCATCCCCTATCACCTGCTTTTAAGATATTTTGACATTGATCTATCTAGATGTATGAGAGATCTACAGAAACAAAATTGTAACATAATTTTGATGGAAATTAGAGAATTAATAAATGTATGTGATTAGACCTAGCAAATATAATATAAACATGTGAATACTTTACAAAATAACTTAAAAGATTTAATATAAGATTAATCAAAGTGTCAACTAATTAGTTCATTATATTATATAAAGCCTTAATCAAGCTCCTTTGAAAAAGTAGACATAATGACTGTAGAGAGGAACTCTGAAAAAGACAATGGGTAAAGATAGCTACCCTTTGAGATTTCAAGAAATATTACAGAACAGTAATTATAAAAACTGTCTTGTATTGCATAAAAAAGAAAAAAAGATCAATTTAATAGAATAGAAAACCCAGAAATATAATCTAATATATTTAAGAGATTGTCTTCTAAAGCCAGTACTAAACAACACTAGGTAATTGAAGAATAATCCTCACATCAAATCTAAATCTACCTCTCTTCAATTTCCACCTACTCCTTCTGGTTTTGTCCTCTCAGCCTAAGAAGAGCAAGTCTCTTCTATGAAAGGATTTAGACCCTAAGAGCCTAATAATTTTTTGTGAGGCTTGTTATGTTTTTTTCCCTAAGACCTTTCAAGAAACACAAAAATCAATTTTGCCAAGAAGTGTAGTATTTACTAGGCTGACAAATTTTTTAACCACCATTATTCTTAGTTTCCCAGATAAACACATAAATCAACATTATTGACAAAATTTTCAGCATGATTACACATTTACCCTTAAAGGGAATGAATGACTATTTGCAAAACTCTTTACTCTTAATTATGAGAAAAAGGTAGCTACTAGTCTTCCCTTTTGTATTCTTTCACAAAGGAGTCCCTATTTATTGGATGCCCATGTAGAACTGGAATCGTTTTTTGTTTTTTTTTTTAGTGTTTTTCACACATCAACTCTCTTACATTTTCTTGAGAGTTAAATGTCCAAATAAGCTTTGGTGAAAGCAAAATTTTTAAAATCATTCACTTCACATATAAAGACAAGGCTGTCCTTAATTTGCTCTTTTAAAAAAGCCAACCTTACTTTCTGTCTTCGAATCCATATTAAGTATCAGTTCCAAGGCAGAAGAAACGTAAAGGCTAGGCAATTGGGGGCTAAGTGACTTGGCCAGGGATACATACACAGCTAGGAAGTGTGGTCTTTTTTGGACATATTTGACCATCATAATTCATACTATTATTTAATATTTCTAACAAACTCATCATTAATATTCTACAGGGGCAGTGACTGATTTCATTCTGATGGAACAAAGACGAGTGTATCCTGGTCTTGGATATCACTGATGTATCTTGGAAAAGTAATATCAATTATATTTTCATGTTTATATAGGAGAATAAAATGTGAAGTGAAAAGAAATGAAAGATACTTATTTGTTTCTGCATGTGTGTGTGTGTAACAATGCTGTGCACATAGTAGGCTTTTAAATAAATGTTCAGAGGATTGAATTGGAAATCACTAGGAGTGGGTGGATGATAACTGACAGGCTTATTTAAAAGAACACCTAAGATGAATAAGATTTAGGAGAAGAAAAATCAAGATTTCATTTCATCTGACAACTTTAAACATTAAGCAGTTGTAAAAAAACTTGAAGAAATCAGGGAAATTTTTAACATTTTTCATGACAGCAAAACATTGGAACTTGGAGCAAAACAGATGGGTACTTATTGATTGGGAATTACTAAACAAATTATTGTTTGATTGTGCCATTAACAATGATAAATATGTTGAATCAAAGAAAATTAGAAGACTTTTATGAGTTAATTGAGTCAAAAAATTGAGTCAAGAAAATAATATAGACAATAACTATACTAATATAATTGAAAATAACACTAAAAGATATCCTAAAAGATATCTGAATTCAAGTTAAATATAAAGGACAACCTGGGCTTCAGAGAACTGTTGATGGATGGTACACATTTCTGTTCTTCAGGTGAAATAGAGGACCCTTGGTGTACTACAATGGACATAATACACACTATTTAATAATGCAGATTGTAATGGTTTGTTTGGGTTAGCTGTTTTTGTTTTTGTTTTATAAGGAGGGTTCTACAGGAGGTTATTTGAAAGATGTAGTAATGAAATTTTGAAAGAATCAACAGAATATTTTAAAAAAGGACCTTTAAAGAATTATAAAAATGTGATTTTATCTCAAAGTTTCTGTGCTTTTTACAGACATGTACTTACATAGTATATCCTATCAATTTTTTAATTTTGTGCCAAACTTGATTCACATGTTGGATCTCATGGACCCAGTTCATGTTACCAGAAGACATTAAAGAGAATTATCTTGTTGGAGTTCAATATGTAGGATTGGGCATTGGAATAGCATTTTTAGTTTATATGCATTTGAACATAAGGTTGAGCCAACAGTGATAGAGATTATTGCAAAATTCCCTAAATTTACATCTTCCCATGTTAGCATAGTTTTTTCTCTAATGGTTACATTTTATATACTCATTTTCTAAACCTTACCTCACTTAACTCCTTGATATTTAGACTCACGGAATGTTAGAGCTATAAGGGACCTTAAAGATCATTTAGTCCATTTTTTTATTTTATAGATGAGAGTCTGAGAATCATGAGTCATGAAGCATGAGTCAGTGTTTAAGGAAGGTTAATTTGGGGCAATGAGAACCTGTACCTTCTCAAAGTCTGGCTTTAGGAAACTTTTTCTGCAATAACCAATCAGAGAAGTCATCTCTGATCTGAGTCACTTCAAATGGATTAATTTCTCAAAAAGTAGTAACATGGTCCTTCTTAGGCAAATTTTAAGTAATCAAACATTTAAACTAAATGGAAATGAGCTTTGGCAAGCCATTTTCCTTCCCTGCAAAATTAAATGTCTCTTATGCATATACAAAAATAATACATTATACTTGCAAAGCATTTTTTGCATTATCTTATTTAGTCTTTAAAAAAAGCCTTCTTTTACAGGCCAGTCAGTCAATAAGCATTTATTTAGAGCCTACTATGAGAGCAGACCTGAAGCTGGGAATGCCTGCATTCAAATCTGACCTCATACACTTTCCAACTGTGTAATCCAGGACAAGTCACTTGATCCCAATTGCTTAGTCCTTGTTGCTCATTTGGGTAATAATGGATACTAAGAGAGAAGATAAGGGTTTTAAGTAAATAAATAAAAAACACTTTTAAAAAGAGCCTACTATGTGTCAGCTCTAAAAGTATTGATAACCCCATTTTAAAGACGAGAAAGTTAAATTTGAAAGTCAGAGAATTTAGCTGCTTTTCTCAGGGTCATACAACCAATGTCACAGTTAAATTTGGACCCAAGTCAAGCACTTTACCCTGGGCTGAAGCTTTTCTTGTATTTCTGTGTACTTAGGCCACAACATCTATTAGATTATAAGCTCCTTACAGTAGGAAGAGACTCTGTTTTCTTTATTTTATACCTATACCAGTCCCTTGTACCTAGTAGGTGCTTAATGAGTGAAAATATTTGTTGAATAAATGCTTATTTGAATGAATTTAATCATCAACCTTTATTGAGCAGTCACTGAATAATGAATTGCTAAAGAACCTACAACTTGTAATAGATTGACTAGAATACTCCAATCATTTCTATTTGGGGTATTCTAAGCTTAAGAGACCCCTTCTTAGGGATTAGATTTTTTTTTATGTTCCTTAGCTTTTTCTGTTGGATCAATATAGCATTTTTTAAGTCTCCTGTTTTATAGGGTCTTTTCCTCTTGACCTTCTGGCCAGTCCACTAACATTTTAGACTCACTTCTCCAAGACCTCTTTCACCATCTACTTCTGAGACATTGCCACACTGGGAAATCTCATTCATTTTTGTTGTTCAGTCATGTTAGTTTTGTCTGACCCTTTATGATCCCATTTGGAATTTTCTTGACAAAGATGCTGGACAGGTTTGCTATTTCCTTCTCCAGCTTATTTTACAGATGAGGAAACTGGGGCAAATGGGGTTAATTGACTTTCCCAGGGGCACACAGCTAAGGAGTATCTATGACTGGATTTGAACTTGGGAAGAGGAGTTTTCCTGCCTTCGTACCAAAAACTCTATCGATTGTATCACCTAGCTGTCCACCTTGCTGGGAAGTCTTACCATGGTCTTATGGAAAGACTTTTTCAACATCTCTAATCTTCTGAGAAGATCAGCTTTTAGCGCTCTGATAATTTGCCCTAAATAATTTCCCTGAAACACAGAGTATATTAGGCTTAGAAGTGGTTTTGCCACCAAATTAGAGCTCTCCTCTTTTTAATATTTCAGTTACTAGTAGAAGAAAGAAAAGAAATATTGCTGGGTGAAGGTTATGAAACAGCATAATGTGGAATGGGGTTAGGAAAGCCAGGGCCAAGGAAGTCAAGGCAAGGCTGGAGATGCAAGACAGCTAGATGTCAGGAACTGGAAAAGGTCTGACATAGGGAAGAGGTAGAAACTGGCAGTCAAAATTTCAATCGGTCAAGCAGTTGAAGGTCAAGGAACACAGAGGTAATTGGAGCTCAAGGCGAGACTACATCATATAGCAGGCAATTACTCAGAAATAATGACAAGTTGGCACTGAAAACTGAGAAAGCTTGCTTCCTGCTAGGATTAGATTCCCTGGATGTGACAAATCTAGAATCTGGAGGAAAGAATAAATGAATCTTGGTAGATGGTTTATTTTAAGGAGTTTAGTATTGTTGGATTGGAGAGAATGGGAGTAGATATTAGGACAAACTTAACAACCCCGTCTTTCCTCATGTTTCTTTTTTCTTTTTTCCAAGTTTATTTATTTAATTGATTAATTTAGAATATTTCCCCATGGTTCCATGATTCATGTTCTTTCTCTCTCCTCCTCCTGTCCCCCACCCATAGCCAATGAGCAATTTAACTGTGTTTTACATGTGACATTGGTCAAGACCCATTTCCATATTATTAATCATTGTACTAGGGTGATCATTTAGAGTCTACATCCCCAATCATATCCCCATTGAACCATGTGATCAAGCAGTTGTTTTTCTTCTGTTTTTCTGCTCCCACAGTTCTTTCTCTGGGTGTGGATAGTGTTCTTATGTTTTTTTTTTTCTGAACCACATCTTTATGGAAAGAGAAAATTAAGTGATATCCCTGTGATTTGTTAGCACACAACAAGCTAATAGTCAAAGCAAAGGTTACAAAACCAATGCAGAAACAAGATACAGCAGTGAAGAGGGAAGCCCGCCATATTGTGGGGATATAACCCTGCCTCTTATATCTGACTCACAGTATTACTGAGATGGAGCTTGGCCTAGGACCTAATCACCCAAACTGTTTTGGCTCCCAGCTCTCTTTAAGACTTGGACAGACAAAGCTTGCGTGTTGGAAGCAATATTCTAACCACTATTCCCATGTAGATTAGGTTAAGTTTTCCTTAATGTTCCATGCAATCGTCTTTTAGACTTTGTTGGCTGTGGGGCTCAGGGCTCAGACTATTGATATCACTTTCTGGTTATCTGAGCACATTTGTGATGAGGACGTTGGGAACACTCTCTGATCCTTGACTGGGAGAAAATGATGCCCCTGAATCATTTTGAGGTATATACCTCTTGTCATCTTTTTCCTGCTATATCAAAATAAATCTTTTGTTAACTGTTGACTGATGGACAGAGGCCTCATTTTGTTCCAATTATGAACCTAAACTACTAGGAGAATGACCTAGTCAGTCCTAACTCAGAACCCCTCTCACTGTTCAGGATATGAGCTGTCTGCAAAGTCTTGACCTTAAAAGACAACATTTAATTGAATCCTCTGTTGGAGTAACTTGCCTGCCTCTTTGAGACCCTTACTGTTTATTCCTCCTTTTGTTGAGCTTCTTAGAAAGTTGACTGTTGACTATGTATGTGCTTATTCCTCTAACTATGTATAATTAGGATCTGCACCCTAAAACTAATATTCCCTGCACCCCATTCCCCTACTGTTGTTACATGCTGACATGGGCAGGATATAAATTATGTGTCATTTTGTCTCTCGCTTTCTTCTCTTCCTGTGGTGGCAGTTATGGAGTGGCTCTTTTCCTTTTCTTGTTTTGAAAATTTTATTAGTCAATTTAGAACATTATTCCTTGGGAACAAGAATCATATTCTTTCCCTCCTTCCCCTCCCTCACCCCTTCCCCTAGCAGATGCACAATTTCACTGGGTATTACATGTGTCCTTGATCAGAACCTATTTCCATGTTGTTGATGTTTGCACTAGGATGTTCATTTAGAGTCTCTCCTCAATCATATCCCTCTTTACTCATGTAGTCAAGCAGTTGTTTTTCTTCTGTGTTTCTATTCCCCAGTTTTTCCTCTGAATGTGGATAGTGTTCCTTCTGGTAGATCCCTCTGAATTGTTCATGATCATTGCATCGTTACTGATGGAGACATCCATTACATTTGATTGTACCACAGTGTATCAGTCTCTGTGTACAATGTTTTCCTGGTTCTGCTCCTCTCGTTCTGCATCACTTCCTGGAGGTTGTTCCAGTCTCAATGGAATTTCTCCACTTTATTATTCCTTTGAGCACAATAGTATTCCATCACCAACATATACCACAATTTGTTCAGCCATTCCCCAATTGAAGGGCATCCCCTCATTTTCCAATTCTTTGCCAACTCAAAGAGTACAGCTATGAATATTCTTGTACAAATCTTTTCCCTTATTATCTCTTTGGGCTACAAATCAAGGAGTGGTTCTTTCAACAGGCAAGGAGAACTTGGGTACATGGTCTTATTTTGTTAGATAATTACCTTTTTATTCCTTTACTTCAAGTGATTATTAATTAATCTTATAAACATAATTCTTGGAGTTATTGGATATTAATTTTAATCTTACATGTACCATACTTGTATCACATAGTTCCCTACTTGCTGCCTTTCCTTTGGCTTGCCCCTGTCTCAATGTTTGACTGTTCTTACTGCCCCCTTGGTTCAGATGTCTTGGTTCCTCCTCTCAGCTCAATTGAACAAGTATTTATGACCATACATACTTGGAGGAATTGACCTTAATATAAATTTAAGCCAACCTTACATATTCCTTCCTGCATGTTATTAATGCTTGGCAATCTGGCCTTTCCTGCCTTCCATTCTAGACAGACTCACCCTAATAAATCCCAATGGAACTCGGTCCAGTTTAGAAGTTAAAAGAAATACATTCTGACCATACAATCATATATATTCAGTGATTAAAAAAAGAGAAACTCTGTGTCTACCTAACTTGTAGCTTAAAAGGACATGATGTTGGAAGCAGAGGCACATAATTTTTAAAAAAAATTCAGAAACCTGGAAGAATTGTGACAAGATGGCTAAAACCCAGAATGAGCTGAATACTTGTGAAAATTGCTAAAGGCAACAAAAAGGTATTTTTTGAATCTTTTAAAAGAGTTATCTTATGCAGGAGAATAAAGAAAGCCCACTGCTTAGAGAAGATAATAAAATGTTAACAGATGGCAGGGAAAGATTCCTATTTTGTTTCTCTCTTCCCTAGCAAGTGAAATCATCTTCAGTCTGGAAAGAGAACGTGCATTATAAAGAAGGAAATCAAGGCCAAAATAGGTGAGAGGACAGTAAAGGAACAAGTGTTATGGACTTGTGAGGTTCTGGAAAGGGCTCACACTACAGGCTTTAGCTCTGAGGACACGCTCCGATACAAAGCCAAAACCTTTTGTCAGAAGAGGTGCCATAGGTTAGTCAAGGGACAAGGCTGCTAGGAAAGTTGTCTTGACAAAATTTATGGGCTGGTCCTAAGGGCTGAGAAACCATGGGGATTGCAATGGTCAGTCGGAATGCAATCTCAGCAGACATTACTAAGATGTTTTGTTTTCTTAACCTCTTAATTGCCTGGATCTGGCTTTTAAGGAGCCTCCTATTAATGTGAGGCCAGGTTCCTAAAATTACCCCAGAGCTGAAGCTTGACTTAATCAGTAAAAGTTATATATATGTTCTAAGTTATCCCTTACCTTCTATCTTAGAAAGGTCATTCTATTGATTCTAAGGCAGAAGAACAGTAAGGGTTAGGCAATTGAGGTTAAATGACTTGCCCAGGGTCACACAGCTAGGAAGTGTCTTTGTCCAGATTTGAACCCCAGGTTGTTTGGTGGACATATTTTTGAGAAATAATGGATAATGGAAAATGATCCAGAAGATGAAGAATGGATTAATACTCTAATTTTAAAAAATCAAGAAAACATTCTAGAAATTATCAATATATAGTCAATTATACAAAATCCTTAGCAAAACTCATAATGGGTTATCAAACATATGATTTGTGAAAATGTGATTGAAAGAAGCAGATATGACTTCACTAAAGGGAAGTAATGCCAAACAAGCATCATTTCATTTCTTGATAAAATTTCTATATTGGGAGATTAGGGGAGTGCCATAGACACATTGTATCTTGCTTTCAGTGAGGCATTTGATCAAGTTCTATATATTGTCCTTATGAGCAAAATGGAAAACTATAAATGAGATGTTAGAATGGGTAAGTGCATACATGTTTGGGTGATCAATCAATTGCAAGGAAAAGAATATTCATATACAATGATTGCCAATCTTGAAAGTCTCTCGTGGTATCCTACAGTACTCTGTTTTCATCTTTTTACATTTCCATTTAGAAAATCAATAACTTGGATGTAGATGTTGAAGTCAAGCCTATCAAATTTACTAATTTCACAAATTTGGAAGTGACAAATAATCTTCAAGCACCACTTTCTTCATGAAACCTTTCCACATCCCCTTAGAAACAGAATTATCTTGCATTTATTTTGTATAGTTTTATATATGTATATATAAAGTACATATATGTTTGTGTGTATTTTCTTCTGCACTTAATATAAGCTCTTTTAAAAACAGAGGCTGTTTCATTATTGTCTATTCCCAATACCTAACACATAAATAAATGTTCATTTTTTGATTGATTGATAAATACATTGAAGAGGTACAAAATGCCATGAAATATCTGAAAAACCCAAAGATTCAAACCCTCCATTAGCATTCTAAATGCTGATATTGTCAAAATGTTGCTGACCAGCTTGATGGAGCTTTTGAGAACACACCCAGCCCACCTATCCTGGTCATCTGTCCACATAAGTAGTGTGGAGAGATTATTTCTTTCTTTTTTTTTTAAATTAATTAATATATTTTATTTGATCATTTCCAAGCATTATTCGTTAAAGACATAGATCATTTTCTTTTCCTCCCCACCCCACCCCCCCATAGCCGACGCGTAAGTCCACTGGGCATTAGATGTTTTCTTGATTTGAACTCATTGCTTTGTTGATAGTATTTGCATTAGAGTGTTCATTTAGAGTCTATCCTCTGTCATGTCCCCTCAACCTCTGTATTCAGGCAGTTGCTTTTTCTCGGTGTTTCCACTCCCATAGTTTATCCTTTGCTTATGAATGGTGTTTTTTTTCTCCTGGATCCCTGTAAGTTGTTCGGGGACATTACACCGCCACTAATGGAGAAGTCCATTACGTTCGATTATACCACAGTGTATTAGTCTCTGTGTACAATGTTCTCCTGGTTCTGCTCCTCTCGCTCTGCATCACTTCCTGGAGGTTGTTCCAGTCTCCATGGAACTTCTCCACTTTATTATTCCTTTTAGCACAATAGTATTCCATCACCAACATATACCACAGTTTGTTCAGCCATTCCCCAATTGATGGGCATCCCCTCATTTTCCAGTTTTGGGCCACCACAAAGAGCGCAGCTATGAATATTTTTGTACAAGTCTTTGTGTCCATTATCTCTTTGGGGTACAGACCCAGCAGTGCTATGGCTGGGTCAAAGGGTAGATATTCTTTTAGCACCCTTTGGGCATAGTTCCAAATTGCCCTCCAGAATGGTTGGATCAGTTCACAGCTCCACCAGCAATGAATTAATGTCCCTATTTTGCCACATCCCCTCCAGCATTCATTACTTTCCTTTGCTGTTATGTTAGCCAATCTGCTAGGTGTGAGGTGATACCTCAGAGTTGTTTTGATTTGCATCTCTCTGATTATAAGAGATGTAGAACACTTCTTCATGTGCTTGTTAATAGTTTTGATTTCTTTATCTGAGAACTGCCTATCCATTTCCCTTGCCCATTTATCAATTGGAGAATGGCTTGATTTTTTGTACAATTGATTTAGCTCATTATAAATATGAGTAATTAAACCTTTGTCAGAGGTTTCTATGAAGATTTTTTCCCAATTTGTTGTTTCCCTTCTGATTTTAGTTATATTGGTTTTGTTTGTACAAAAGCTTTTTAGTTTGATGTAGTCAAAATTATTTATTTTACATTTTGTGATTCTTTCTATATCTTGCTTGGTTTTAAAGCCTTTCCCCTCCCAAAGGTCTGACATGTATACTATTCTGTGTTTACCCAATTTACTTATGGTTTCCTTCTTTATGTTTAAGTCACTCACCCATTTTGAATTTATCTTGGTGTAGGGTGTGAGGTGTTGATCTATTCCTAGTCTCTCCCACACTGTCTTCCAATTTTCCCAGCAGTTTTTATCGAATAGTGGATTTTTGTCCCAAAAGCTGGGATCTTTGGGTTTATCGTATACTGTCTTGCTGAGGTCGCTTTCCCCCAGTCTATTCCACTGATCTTCCTTTCTGTTTCTTAGCCAGTACCAAATTGTTTTGATGACTGCTGCTTTGTAATATAGTTTTAGGTCAGGGACTGCAAGGCCCCCATCATATGTGTTTTTTTTCATTATTTCCCTGGATATCCTTGATCTTTTGTTCTTCCAAATGAACTTTGTTATGGTTTTTTCTAAATCAGTGAAGAAGTATTTTGGTAGTTCAATGGGTATGGCACTAAATAGATAAATAAGTTTGGGTAGGATGGTCATTTTTATTATATTGGCTTGTCCTATCCATGAGCAGTTAATGTTTTTCCATTTGTTCAAGTCTAGTTTTAGTTGTGTGGCGAGTGTTTTGTAGTTGTGTTCATATAGTTCCTGTGTTTGTCTTGGGAGGTAGATTCCTAGGTATTTTATTTTGTCTAAGGTGATTTTGAATGGGATTTCTCTTTCTAGTTCTTGCTGCTGAGCTGTGTTGGAGATATATAGAAAAGCTGATGATTTATGTGGGTTTATTTTGTATCCTGCAACTTTGCTAAAGTTGTTGATTATTTCAATTAGCTTTTTGGTTGAATCTCTAGGATTCTTTAAGTAGACCATCATGTCATCCGCAAAGAGTGATAACTTGGTCTCCTCCTTGCCTATTTTGATGCCTTCAATTCCTTTATCTTCTCTAATTGCTACTGCTAGTGTTTCTAGTACAATGTCAAATAGTAGAGGTGATAATGGGCATCCTTGTTTCACTCCTGATATTATTGGGAATGCATCTAGTTTATCCCCATTGCAGATGATATTAGCTGTTGGTTTTAGATATATACTGTTTATTATTTTTAGGAATGACCCTTCTATTCCTATGCTTTCTAGTGTTTTTAATAGGAATGGGTGTTGTATTTTATCAAAGGCTTTTTCTGCATCTATTGAAATAATCATGTGATTCTTGCTAGTTTGCTTGTTGATGTGGTCAATTATGTGGATGGTTTTCCTAATGTTGAACCAGCCCTGCATCCCTGGTATGAATCCTACTTGATCATGGTGGATGATCCTTCTGATCACTTGCTGGAGTCTTTTTGCTAGTATCCTATTTAAGATTTTTGCATCTATATTCATTAGGGAGATTGGCCTATAGTTTTCTTTCTCTGTTTTTGACCTGCCTGGTTTTGGAATCAGTACCATGTTTGTGTCGTAAAAGGAGTTTGGTAGAACTCCCTCTTTGCTTATTATGTCAAATAGTTTGTATAGTATTGGGATTAACTGTTCTCTGAATGTTTGATAGAATTCACAGGTGAATCCATCAGGCCCTGGGGACTTTTTCTTAGGAAGTTCTTTGATGGCTTGTTGGATTTCAATTTCTGATATGGGATTATTTAGGAATTCTATTTCCTCTTCTGTTAGTCTAGGCAGTTTGTATTTTTGTATATATTCATCCATTTCTCCTAAATTGGTGTATTTATTGCCATATAATTGGGCAAAGTAATTTCTAATGATTGCCTTAATTTCCTCCTCATTGGAGGTGCTGTCCCCCTTTTCATCTTTAATGCTGTGAATTTGCTTTTCTTCCTTCCTTTTTTTTAACTAGATTGACCAGTACCTTGTCTATTTTGTTTGTTTTTTCAAAGTACCAGCTTCTTGTCTCATTTATTAAATCAATAGTTCTATCACTTTCGATTTTATTAATTTCTCCCTTAATTTTTAGGATTTCTAATTTGGTTTTCTGCTGGGGGTTTTTAATTTGATCGCTTTCCAGTTTTTTCATTTGCATTTCCAATTGATTGATCTCTGCTCTCCCTTGTTTGTTAATATAAGCATTCAGGGATATGAATTTACCTCTGATTACCGCTTTGGCTGCATCCCAAAAGGTTTGAAAGGATGTTTCGCCATTGTCATTTTCCTCGATGAAATTATTAATTGTTTCTATGATTTCTTCTTTAACTAAACGGTTTTGGAGTATCATATTGTTTAATTTCCAATTGGTTTTAGATTTGGTTTTCCATGTACCATTACTAATCATTATTTTTATTGCCTTGTGATCTGAGAAGGCTGCATTCATTATTTCTGCTTTTCTGCATTTGTGTGCTATGTTTCTGTGACCTAATGTATGGTCAATTTTTGTGAATGTGCCATGTGGTGCTGAGAAGAAGGTGTATTCCTTTTTATCCCTATTTATTTTTCTCCATATGTCTATTAATTCTAATTTTTCTAAGATTTCATTCACTTCTTTTACCTCTTTCTTATTTATTTTTTGATTTGATTTATCTAAATTTGATAATGGTTGGTTTAAGTCTCCCACTAGTATGGTTTTATTGTCTATTTCTTCCTTCAATTCTCCTAGTTTCTCCATTAGAAATTTGGGTGCTATATTATTTGGTGCATACATATTGATTAATGATATTTCCTCATTGTCTATAGTCCCTTTTAACAAAATATAATTACCTTCCCTATCCCTTTTGATCAGGTCTATTTTTGCATTGGCTTTATCAGATATCATGATTACCACTCCTGCCTTCTTTCTATCAGTTGAAGGCCAGAAGGTCTTACTCCATCCTTTAATTCTGACCTTGTGGGTGTCAACCCGCCTCATGTGTGTTTCTTGAAGACAACATATGGTAGGGTTTTGGATTCTAATCCATTCTGCTATTCGTCTACGTTTTATGGGTGAGTTCATCCCATTCACGTTCAAAGTTATGATTGTCATTTGTGGACTCCCTGGCATTTTGATTGCCTTCCCTAATTCTAACCTTTTCTTCTTCGGCTCTACCTTTTAGTCCAGTGATTTACTTTGAAACAGTCCCCCTTGTCCCCTCCCTTGATGTTTCCCTTTTTAGTCCCTCCCTTTTTGTTCCTTCCCCCTCCCCCCTCTCTTTCCCTCCCTTTTTGTTCTCCCTCTCCCCCTCCCCCCCTTGGTTTTCCCTTCTCCTTACCCTTGTTGGGTAAGATAGAATTCAAGATCCCAATGGATCTGGATGTTTTTCCCTCTCAGAGCTGATTTCCCTGAGATTGAGGTTTAAGTAACCCCCCCCCCCTCTCTTCCTCTCCTTCTTATAGGAGTTTTCTTCCCCTCCCCTTCCCATGTGAATCTTTGTGTGAGAATGATTATTCTATTTGGTCTTTCTTTACCCCCTATTTATACATTACATTTTCCCCACATGTTAGTATACATAGGTTGATATAAATGTAGTCCTTATAGAAGAGAGTTTGAGTAAAAGAAGAAGATAACATTTTCCCCTTTCCTTAATATTTACCTTTTCAGGTATTCCTTGCTCTTTGATTTTCGGTATCAAACTTTCCACAGAGCTCTGGTCTTTTCTTTGCAAAAAGTTGGAAGTCTTCTATTTTGTTGAATGCCCATACTTTCCCTTGGAAGTATATAGTCAGTTTTGCTGGGTAGCTGATTCTTGGTTGGAGACCCAGCTCTCTTGCCTTTCTGAAGATCATGTTCCATGCCTTACGATCATTCAGAGTAGAACTTGCAAGGTCTTGGGTGACCCTGATTGGCATTCCTTTATATCTAAATTGTCTTTTTCTGGCTTCCTGTAGGATTTTTTCTTTTGTTTGATAGCTTTGGAATTTGGCAATTACATTCCTGGGAGTTGTCTTTTGGGGGTTTAGTGTAGAAGGTGTTCTGTGAGCTCTGTCAGTGGCTGTATTGCCCCCTTGTTCTAGAATCTCTGGGCAATTTTCTTTGATTATATCTTGTATCACCATGTCCAGTTTGGTGTTTATTTCTGGCTTTTCTGGGAGTCCAATTATTCTTAAATTATCCCTTCTCCCCCTATTTTCCAGATCTATCACCTTGTCGGTGAGATATTTTATGTTCTCTTCTAATTTCTTGGTATTTTGGCTTTGCTTTATTAATTCTTGCTCTTTTACACGATCGTTGTCTTCCAGCTGCCTGATTCTGGCCTTTAAAGCCTGGTTTTCTTTTACAGTTTGGTCAAACTGGTTTTGTAGATGCGTGAATTTCTTTTGCATTATTTCCAACTTTTCCTCCCAGAAGGCTTCCATCTTTTTGGTCATTTCTGATTCAAATTCTTCATAGGTTTGTGGAGAGTTTCCATTTCCTTTGGAAGGTTTTGGAGCATTTTCTTTTATATTATCTTCTGTCTGCTCTGTATTTTGTATTTTGGCTCCATAGAATGTGTCCAAAGTCGCCCCTTTCTTCTTATTTTTCTTGGTATTTTGGGGCTTCTGTGGTTCTGTGGAGTTTGCCATTTCTGAAAGTGGAGGATTAGTTTTTCTTGTCTCTGTCTGGTGTTCAGAGGCTTTAGTCCTGGGCAGATGGTTCTATGAGCTTTCCTTGGGTTAAACTGAATATGCCTCACTGGAACTGGAATGGAAGGGTCGGACCACGAGGCCACACTCTCCCCCTGGCTCGATTTCCGGAAGTTGCCTTCAGAATCCCTGGCCGTGAGGCTGTTTCGTCGGCCTGCGGGGGGATGGGCTGCCGCTTCCCCAAGCTCTGAGAGCACAGACTTTCACTGAGACTTGGATAGCAGGATCCAGCCCGTGAGGCTGTCTTGCCCGCCCTGAGGGTTGCTGTTGTTTCAACCAGCTCTCTGCAGCGGAAGCCCCAGGCAGTAACTTTCACCGGGACTGTAGAAGGCCCTGAGGGTTCTGCTCTCTGAGCCTGGCCGGGCTGCGGCTTCCAGGAGCCTTGGACTCTGCGCTCCTACCCCTGAGGTCCGAGGGATCTCGGGTTCTGGCTTTTAAGGGGAGCCGTACCTTTTGATCCGGGTCCAGGTCCAGGAGGAGGGTTCCCAGGGTCTGTGCTGTTGATCGTTTTGAATTTCAGCGCCTTAGGAGCTTATATTTTGAGATCGGTCGGGAAGGGTTTTCCGGAGATCTGAGCTTTAGCTTTCTCTAAGCCGCCATCTTAACTGGAAGTCCTATTTCTTTCTTTAATTAGGATAGCTGGGCTTGGTACAATCCCAAAAGTTCAGTCAGGTTGAATAGCACCATTTCAGCAATGTCAGCATTTTATCTGTTCCAAAATATTGAGACTAAAGATTCTAAATTTATTATATACTGATAATGTCTAGACGTGTTGAGGAGCTTTATAATATATAAAGTAACTATGACACATGCTTTCTCCTTTTTTTCTTGAGTGTTCTAGCACATTGAGGTTTTTCTTGTATATTTTCCTAGTTAGTATAACATGTGTGAAGGATTTCATGGTTATTTTCATTAAATAAGGTTGTTAAAGGTAGTTAAAATTAAGAATACTTATGCCCATAATATAGCAACTGCTATTGCCATGTGGATAGAGTGTTAGATTTGAATCCTAATTCAAAACCAGCCTCAAAAAATAGGTATGTGGCTTTAGGTAAGTCATTTAACTGCCCTGTGCCTCAGTTTCCTCATCTGTGTAAAGGAAACAATACCATCTACCTTCCAGAGTTGTCATAAGGATCTAATGGGATAATTTTATAAAGTATTTTAGGGATTGTAAAGCACTATATAAATGCCAACTAATATTATTATGATTATATTATGAAACTAATGCTTTTTTCTTGAGTATGAATGGAAGATTTTGAGGACTTTGTCCCTCTTGAGAAAGTCTCAGCCTTCAAGGTTGGACTGAGTGTACCAGCCTCCCACCCTCCATATTATGTAATTTGATTAAATGTAAACATTAATTTGTTTCTCTAATAGAAAGTCCCAGGGACCTATACTTGGCTATATAACAACAACAGCAATAATATTTATAAGGTTATAATTATAATAATGAGGGATAACTGACTTGGATAAAGGCATGGATGGTATGTTTGGCAAATTTGTAGATGGCCCAGAACTAGAAGGGATTGCTGGCATATTGGATAAAACAGTCAAGACCCAGAAAAAGTTTCAACAGGATTGTACAGGGAGGCTAATCTAATCATAAGAATTTTAATTGGATTAAAATCTTATACTTGGATTCAAAACTTAATTTCACAAGCACCAGTTGAGGGAAGTGTGCCTAGATATTGGTTAATCTGAAAAATATTTGGGTATTTTAGTGGTCCCAAGGTCATTAGGAGTCAATGGTTACAGAACAGAAGACAAAAAAAAGATTATGCCTTTATAGGCTACATTGGAAAGCATTTTGTTTAGCATGGGGAGGGTTATAGTCTCACTGTGCTATAAACTGCTTGGATAACATTTGGAGCATTGTGTTTGGGTCTGGGTGCCACAGTAGAAGAAAGACATTAAAACGCCAGAGAGTGTGTAGAGATAATGACCAGGATAGATGAGAGATTCAGCATCATGCCATACAAGAAGTGCTTGAAAGAATGGGGATTTTCAACCTGCTGAATAGTAAATGAGGATGTGATACTTGCCTTCAAGAACTTAAAGGCTTATTGTGTGGAAAAGAATGTGGATCTTTTCCGACTAGATTTCAGAAGGCATAATTAAGAACAATGGGAGATATTGAAGAGAGGACAATTTAGGCTGGATGAAAGGGAAAATTTTCTAACAATTAAAACCATTCACAAGTAGAATGAGCTACTCTGCGAAACACTAGATCTTGTTAGAATTCTTCAAGTGGATGCTATATGACCACTTGCCAGTTGATATGGTCATTCCTTCTAGGCATGGCTTAGACAAGATGGCCCTGTCTTGGTGTCATCCTCAAGATCAGGACAGGAAATCTCTAGGATTTATTGGTACCCACAGTTGTTAGTTTAACCTACAGTTAACTCTTTGACTTATCAAATACTCTCCTCACCTTAGAAATTATTTTCCCTTGTGGTTTGCTACATCATAAATCACTAATTCTGTTACCTCTATGTAGGATATTTTCATACTCCATTATTCTTGGTCTCTGGAATTGAAAGTTTTTGTCTCTAGAGGTTTGATTTAGGAGTATAGATATGTATTCCTTCCTTTTGAGAGGCAGCATTGTGTAGTATATAGGCAAAAGATTTGGAGGCTGGAAGATCTTGTTTTGAATTCTGACTTAGACACTATTTATTCATTGTATGTCCCTGACACATCACATAAACTTTTCTATGTCTTAATTTCCTCTTCTTTAAAAGGAAGAATTTGAAAGCATTAATCAATCATTACTTTCAAAGACTGAGGATGAAATATATCTTCTACTCCTTGGCAAAGAAATATTGGATCAGAATGGAGCTAGACATACATTCTCAGATGTGGCAGATATGTTTATTTGTTTCACTTAACTGGACTTAATTGGGGGTGAAGTACAAAAGAAGATGGATAGGTCCATACTAATAGACCTGGGGAGAAAAATATATTTTGTTCACTAAAGTTAATTTGACCTTAAATGGCTACTAAATGTATATGGTTTTTATTAATGTTCAATGTTATGTTATTGATAAAACATTTTATATTAATAGGGGTTGGACTCGTTGATCCCAAAAGTCCTTTCAAGCTCTAATCTGTGATTCTATGAATTCCTTGAGTTTCCTAAGCAAGGGTGAGACACACAGGATATAATTAGGCATTTTGTTGTGCCAGTCAAGGACCCCATTTCTCAGCACCGAGCTCAGAAATACTTCCCTGTGCTACTTCAGGGCTGTTGGAGTGTGGTTAGAGGATGAGCTCTTAGAAGTCACTTTTCTGCCTTGTCTCTGGTCGGATTCCACTATGCAGACCTCAATAGCATCAAAATGTCAAGGGCCAAGCAGACCCCCCTGTTTCATGGCTTGTCCTGTGGGAAGACAGCAAAGGAAAAGACATCCAGAAAACATTTTAGAGGCAAGTACTTTAGTGGGATAGAATCATAAAGCACATTTAAATAGGGCCTATGAGTATTTTGTGTTTTTGACAAGTGCAATTAAAGTATGACCCATCCAGGCCATTCGAACTGAATGTTCTTTCCTGGAGAGTTGAGCTGCCTGGCAGAGTGTGCACACTCCATGATATTCTTCAGACCTTTTATGCGCAAACACCCCAGGTGCAATTGTGCAGAAAAGTGGTAGTTTCTCTAATGAGCTCAAACGTCAGGCTACAAGGGCTCTTTAAGGAGAGGTGCTGCTGTGACTTAGGAATGTTTGTAGCTGTAATGAAGCAACTGACAATTCCAGGGCTGCTCAAAATGCCAGCTGCTGTTCTGTCATTTGCATTGCTGCCTTGCTTACAACAGCTATGTTAAAATACTAACATTTCAAAGCAATTACCAGGAAGGCCTGGAAGGAGCAACGATTAAGTAGTTTTCTTGTATAAGAAAAAACTTTTCTAAGGTCATTATTAGAGTCTGACAATTTGATGCATTGAAGTTAGATTTGTCAGAGCACTAACAGTATTTACACAATATAAAAATGCACTTAGATGCCAAATGCACCATCATTATCTTCAATCATATAACATCACTGAGGATTTTTTTTTTTGCTTTTGATGAAAACATCCGGGTGGTAAAAGTAGGTAAAATGCTGGTCTGGAGTCAGGAAGACCTGAGTTCAAATGCGACTCCAGACACTTACTACTTGTATTGATCTTGGGCAAATCACTTAATTTCTGTCTGCCTCATTTTTCTAGACTATAAAATGGGGATAATAATAACTATTACAATCTAGGGTTGTTAGGAGAATTGAATGATATAATATTTTATAGTGCTTAGCTTGGTGTTTGGCACATAGTTGGAGATATGTGAATACTAGCTATTATTACTACTGCTACTACTACTATTTTTGAGTTCATTATTTGAATTGCTAACTTTCCCTCAATTGAAAAACAAATACACACAAATGACCACCATTTATTAACAGCTATATGAAGAAAATGTGAGAACTTAGATACAATGATCTGTTTAGAAGAATATTTAATGAAGTTAGCCATAGGTACAGAAGAAAGGTTTTGCCACCAAAGTGCTTAGCAGTGTCAAATAGTACATCAGAAATTTGTATAGTTTAATGAATGCTGATAAGATTAAAGAAGATACATCATTTAATTTGCTTTTGAATCCTAATAACTATGAGATATTTACATGTTGACTTGTAGCTGAAATGTTATTTCCCCTTATATAGGAGTCAAGGACAACTGAGTCAAGAAGGGCATGAAGAAGAAAGACTGGCATAGAATAATTTCTGCTTCCATATCAACATCTGTTTCAGGATGATGAGAAATTCTATGAAGGAAGAACTTGGTAATATTCTAAGTAAACCTCTCCCTTGAGTTTTGATGACATTAGAACATTCTAGAAAAACCCCACAGTATTTCCCTCCTAAATCCACCCTTCTTCCTAATTTCACTCTTTTTGTTGAGACTACCAGCATATTTCCACTCTCCTAGGCTCTCAACCTTAGTTATTCTTGACTATTCATTCTCCTAATTGGTCTCCTTGTCTCAAGTCTTTCTTCTCCAATTTATCCTCTATAAACTACCAAAATGATGCTTGTGAAGAACAGGTTTAACCATTTCACTCCCTGCTCGAAAACTCTAGTGGCCTCCTATTACCTCTAGGATCAAATGCAAACTGTTCTCTTTGCCATTTAATTCGTGTACATTTTCAGCCTTTTTTGTACATCACTGCCCTTCATGAATTCAACACTTCAGTCAAACTATCCTACTCCACCTTCCCTTTTGCAAGTTGTTCCCCATGCCTTGAATGCAATGGCTTTTCACTTTAGTCTCTTAGAATCCCAGCATCCTTCAAAGATCAGCTCAAGTGCCATCTCCAAAAGGAGCTCTTTCTTTCCTAGAATTACTTTGCATTTACTTTGTATCTGTTTTGTATTTACTTGATGTGTACATTTTTTGATAGAACATTAGTGTCTTAAAAGCAGAGATTACTTTTTGTTTTTTAGTCTTTGAGTGTCCAGCTTTTAGCACAGTACCCATGTTGTAGTCTATAGTTTTGTTGATTACTTTATAATATGGAGTTATAGAAACATTTTATGCCTCTTTATTTCTATATTTTTTCATCAGATTGAAGGATTAAAGCTAGAAGTGCATCTCTCATTTTAGAGAAGAGAAAACTGAGGCAGATAGAGACTAATTGACTTACCCACAATCACACAATTAGTGTCTGAGGCAGACTATGAATACAGGTCTTCTTAACTCTAACTCTGTGTTCTATTTCTACTGCAGGCTGCCTCTCCTTTCATAATTTCCTTCACATTCTAGACCTGTTCTTTTGCTAAATAGCTTTGTTAGTGATCCCCTTAGTAGTTTGATTAGGCTAATACTAAATACACAAATTAATTTAGGTGGTATTATCATTATTATTATTATATGGTGATGGCCCACCCATGTGTACTAATTTTTTCCCCCAACTATTTAGGTCTTCCTTTATTTCTGTAAAGAACATTTTGTAGTTGTATTAATGTGAATTTTGCTTGTGTTTTGTAGGGTAAACTTTTAGAAAAGACCAGAACTAAGTGGAAAGATTGATATCCAAACACAAAGACCAAGAGAAATATGAAAAGGTAAATAAGAAGGAGAGAGGAAAGGGGGAAAATGTTTTTCTGGAGGGTAAACTTTGAGAAATTCATTCAGTTATTTTGAATTGAATTAATCATGCTAATATTTCTTCTTGGATTTTAAAAATTATTGCAAAGAAAAAGAATTGATTTGTGTGGATTTATTTTGTATCCTAAAACGTTCTTATTCTTTCAGTTTTATTTGTTTTTATTCAGTTGAAAGCTGACTTCTCTAATAATTCTCATTATTCCATTGTTTTAAAAATTTATCTTCTCAATTTAAAAAAATGTTTTTCTAAGGTTTTCCAGATTTTTCTTTTGAGATTTTCATTAACATTTCCAATATCACTTTTGATTTCTCCCACTAGTTCTTTAATTAGCCCTTCCAACTATTATTGGAGTTTTAATGATTATTATATTTTCTTTTCTAGGATTCTAATTATAGTATTAACAATTATTTTCTTCTGGAATTTATACCCAGCACTTCAAACTCTTATGAGATTTTCTTCTTGCTTATATTTCCATCCTCTAGATTGTTTTTTCCTCATGGGGATTTTCTCACATGCATTTCTTACTTTTCCCTCTTTTAGTTTTTATTGTCTTTTTAATTTATTGGACCCATTTCTAGCCATTTTGAAATGATGAGGTTGAGAGAGCTACCAACATGATTTAAATTCCTTCTAAAGCTCAGTTACATGGATTCTATCCTTTTTTTAGGCCTCACCTATCTGCTGATACAACAACAAAGTTGTTGTATCTGGGGGGGGGAAACTGGGGGGGGGGAGTCATAAGTTTGACAATAAGATCCAGAATAAATAGAATTCATCCTTTGTCCAGGACTTTTTACAGGGAAAATGATTTTATTCCTCTTGTTACATGGCATATGTTTTTTCATTTGTTTTATTGTCATAATAATGAAAACAACTCATTATTTAATAAACAAAGTTTTGGTAATGAATCCCTTTATTAGCAATCATGTTAGTTCTTGTATAGCAGATATACTTAGAGACATAGATGTCATTCTTTCCATGATAAAAAGCAGGGAAACCTCATTTTTGATTACCAATCATTGCTTTTTTAACCATGAATACCACAATCTCAAAAGAATCAAAATTACAAATAACCCTAAGAAAAAACAATGGAAATGTACATTCTCAGTGTACGTATCCTATTTCTAAAACTTACATCTATGAGAAGTTGTGTAAACTTTATAATCCTTAACAAATATGCCTAAAAAGGGTATTAGACTCATTAGCTGGCAGGAAGGTAGAGATAAGGTAGAAAACCTGGCTAATGCAACAAGAGAAAGTTCTCCAATAACTTGAAAGATCTTTGATATAAAATTTATGGAAGAACATGAATATGATTCATACAGGATGGGAAAACATAGAAGCTTTTTGTCCTGTACCATTTGAAGGGGTATAATAGGAATCATAGATTTATAACTAGAGGGTTTTTCGATGTTATAAAATGCAACTACTTCATTTTACCATGAAGAAAATAAGCTTAGATTTAACTCAATTTAAATGACATGTTCCTGCCACAAGCTAGTGTCAGAGCTTGGATTCACACCCACATTCTCTGGTTTCACATACATAGCACACTAAGTGGCACAGTGGATAAAACAACAGGAAGACTCAACTTTGTTGACTTCAAATCTGGCCAGAGATACCTCCTAGCTGTGTGGTCCTGGACAAGTCTCTTAACTGAGTTTGCCTCAGTTTCCACATCTATAAAATGAGCTGGTGAAGAAAATGGTCAACCACTCTAGTATCTTTGCCAATAAAGCTCCAAGTGGAGTCACAGAGACAGACATAACTGAAATTACTGAGCAACAACAAAAACAAGAATAATCCTTTCCAATATATGTCAGTATCCACATTTGTGAAATCACAGAACCACTTAAACATCCAAATAATAGTGAATATTTTAGCTACATAAACAGGTAAAAGAATGATCCCAGGTCACATACCTAAACTCAATCTTTTTGGTCATCTCAAGTATCAGGAAAGTTGGGCCACCTCTATAAAGAAAATTGGATAAATTCTTCCAGAGTATATCTAACTGTAGTAAACTATGACCATTTCTGTGACCTCCATCCCCTTCAAATCTCTACCTTCCTTTCTTTTTAGCTCTTTAGAAAATGAGTGTGTGTGAGTGTGTGAAATCAAGTTCTTTCACAGGCCACACACATAAAAATTTTTCATTACCTACTGGAGCAATCCAATCCTAATCATCTGTGACCATGAAAACTATGACATTAAAAGCTCTAATACCTCATATTTAATTAAACAACTATTTATTGAGTACTACTATGGATAAGTTTCTGGGTTGGCAGTGGAGATACAAAAATGAATGAAAAAATTTACCCTGTTCCAAAGAAGTATCCAATGTTATGAGGCAAATTAATTCCCTGAAAGTCAGGGTCTCCATTCTAGCTCTAAATCCTATGATATACTATTATACTTGCCTCCTCAGGTTACTTTGGGTACATTTATTAAATCCTATACACAAAATTGAATGTAACATAAAAGTGATTTAAAAAGACCCTACATTTCCTCATTCAAGCAGCAAGTGTCCACTTCTACACACCCATAGTTCCATCCAGTTAAATTTAAATCCTAAAGTTTGGTCCCAATTTATGACCCATTTCTGAGTATACTCTTTAAACATCTGTCAGCACAAGGACTCTGTGTTGTGTCCACTGTAGAGGTGATTTATAGGCAAAAAGACTGTTGCCAAGTTCAAAGTTGTAGCATTCATCTTTATTTATATTGTGTATAAAGTTGAATATATTTATACTTAGAGTATAAATATGAAATTGATTTTCCTCCTAAGATCTTAGAATACTTTGTATTTAAAATAATGCCCAGGCAAAGTACAGGACTATGAAGTAGTTATTGAGATAATTTGCAGCCCCAAGTATGCTTTTCCCTAAAATATTCAGGTCAATGAAACAAAAACGTTTTTGTTTTGATTGGGGAAGGGTTTTGGAATTCTCCAGCTTACGCTATTTCTATTTTACTTTGCTAATATACTCCTACTTCTAGTTATTAACCTTAATCGTATTTAAGACAACCAGTAAGTTGAAATGATCTTTTTACTATATTAAAAAACTGACCCACAGAGAAGTTCAAGGTATTAGAATCTAATCTTTTGACACTTCACTTAATTCTCTCAAAAACAAAACAAAACATACCCTTACCTTCTGTCTAGGAATTGACTAAGTATTGGTTCCAAGACAGAAGAGTAGGTAATTGGGGGCTAAGTAAGTGATTTCCTAGGAGCACACAGTAGGAAGTGTCAGAGGTCACATTTGAACCCTTGATCTCCTGTCTCCAGGTCTGGTTCTCTAACCACTGAGTCACTTGGCTGCCCACACTTAATTCTCTCTTTACCACATTCCATATTTTATTACCAACTTCACAGTAAAACATCACATGGTTGTAATATGAAATATTCTCTCATAAATGAATGAATGTAGTGATGAATAAAATACAGTTTTCAGTCAAGCATAATCTCTTACAAGCATATTAAAACATGTTTGGAATCAAGAGATGAAAAATATTTAAAAATATAGACACAAATGGTAGGAGGAGGTAACAATATGAAATTTAATTAAAACTGAACTCACCCTGGAGTTTACCTTATTTCAACACCTAGCATATAATTTCAGAATTACTATACTCTTTTTATATATTATTTTTATATTATAAAAGACTAAATGATGTTTATCCATTTAAAATGGAATAAATATATGTTACATTAAGAATTCTTAAACCTTGAAATTTGATTTTTACTAAGTGATGATGAGGGTGACCTTTTTAAAAAAGATCTGTATTAGATACACTGTTGGTGAAACTGTGTACTGACCCAATTGTTTTGAAGATCGGTCTGGAATTATGCTGAAAGAGTTATAAAAATGTGTGTATCTTTTTACCCAGCAAAACCACTATTCAATTTATTCCCTAAGGTGATCAGGGAAAGAGGAAAAGAAACTGTTCTAAAATACTTATAGCAGCTCTCTTTGTGGTAGTTAAGAACTGCAAATTAAGGGTATGCCCATCAATTGGGTAATGACTAAAGGAGATGTAGCATATGATTGGGATGGAATACTATTGTGCTGTAAGAAATGACAAGCATTTTAATCTTAAAAACCATGGAAAAACCTATATAAAATTCTGAACAGTTATAAATGAGCAGAACCAAGGGCACATCGCAGCAACAGAAATATTGTTTGAAGAATAACTTGTTTATATCTACCTCCAAAGAAAGAATTGATAAATAGAAATAAATCAGACATGGTTTTATATACATATATGCCTTTTTTTTTGTCAAATAATATCTTTTCTAGGGCAGGGAGGGTATAGAGGGAAGGAAATTCTTGGGAATTTTAATGTAATAAATAAATTTGGAAGAATTGCACTAGATAGTTAATAGGTAATAGTTTTTTGGGTAGTTTTTAAGCCTATAATTATGTGATTATAGTTAATGTAATTAGGGTAGGGAGAGAGGGACAATTATTTTTGGTACTGCCCTGAAGGTGGGCATGGAGTTATTAGGTCATCTATGGACTCTACTTTGCTATTCATTGCCAGTACATTTAATGTAATTTTCAAAGTTAATCTATTTTCATCTAGGGAGTAGCTTGGTTACTATTAGAATTTGATCAATATATGAAGTATAAAATGGAAATAAATGAAAAATATGCCCTTAAGCTTTTTGAGGTCAAGGAATATTCTTCATTTATCTGTGCAATTTCCACAATGCCAAATTTACAGTAGAATTCTAGGATCCTAGAATTTTAAAACTGAGAAGTTAGAAATTACCTAGACTGATCTTCTAATATTTCACATAAAGAAATTGAGTCTCATTGAGCTTAAACAACTTGCTTATGTTGACTGTCACTTGGTAGCAGAGCTAGGTCTAGAACCAAAATTTTTGGTATCTTCAGACTCCAAAACTTCATAATGCCACTTTCAGGCATGTTAATTTTTCTACTACTTCCCTCTGTAGCTGTTAATAAATATTTAATGAATCTTAAAACTAACAGGAGAGGATGTAGGCAAATTTTGAGTATTACCATAAGAAAATTTGGAAATCATTCAAACAAATCTTCCAAAACAGAACAATTCTCTGGTGCAGAAGTCAGCAATAGTATTTGGCCAAAGAGCAACTCAAATTACAAACATATGGCCCAAAGGCAATTTAATCAATAATATAATAAACTCTATACTTTACATGAGGCAGGGAGGTTTTAAGTGACTTTCAGATTCATAGAATAATAGAATTTCAGCATTGGAAAGGAACTCAGAGGCCATCTAATACAAACTCTCTTTTAGAGATAAAAAGAATTTCCTTTATGACCTACCCAATAAGTAATTTATCTCCTTAGGTAGTGCATTCTTGGATAGCTCTAACAGTTAGGGCATTTCCCCTCACATTAAACATGAATTTGACTCTGAAACTTTCTCCTATTTTTCTCAGTTCTGTCACTTGAGATCACCAGAGCAAATCTAATTTCCCGAATGATGACCTTCAAGTACTGTCTGCACTAAAAAGTCTTGTATTCTCTAAGCTAAATGTTCCTAGTTTCTTGAACTGATCCATATGTAGCATTAATTTGAGATCTTTCATCATAACTATATGCTATCTCTTGGATTCTCCAGTTTAAAAAATTCCTTTCTAGAAAGATCTCCTGATCCCCTTTTATTCTACTCATATTCACCTATAAAGTTAATACTTTTCATATTTCATAGCACTAATTTCAGAAGATTATTTTAGTTGAAAAAGGAATATGAATCATTTTACACCATGAGGAAACTGTTTCCATTCTTGTAGCACATATTAGAGTATTTGAAAATTGGATTGGGAAGCAGACAGTAAAACCATTTAAAATAAGGAGCAATTTGCTTGAAGATACTTCTAAGCACTGCTTTAGAGATGTAAGCAATAGAAGAAGAATTTATTGACTCTTGATGAACAACAAAATAATTGAGTCCAAGTAATATCAGGAAGAACATAAAATACTCATTTCATTTGAATTTGAAATTATTAAGTAATCTGAGCAAGTATCATTTGTAATGAGAATTTTGGAGCAAAATTTTCTTTTAGAGGCAGAAGGGTCATACTGATGATTAGGAGATGATGGAAGAGATTTTAATTTTTATAGGTAGAATAACTTACATATTAAAAGAATAAATCAAAGTATCATATGGTTAGAGAGGAATCAGGTTAAAGCTATCTGAAAAAGCCTCTGCTTTTTTGGCCCTAATCTTTCTTATATGATGTATTTTCTGCTTTAGACATATCTCTTTCTCTTACTTGGATTCTTCTTCCTTTCCTGGAGTCTTCTATGCCAAGAACTTTCCATGCTAGAAACTTCCATAGCTAATGTCATCTTGCTAACTGATGCCTTCCTACTTGTGAAATCAGAGACTGAAATTACATCATATGGATGTGAGAGGGACCACATGTCTCTCTAAAAATACCTAGACCTCTTCTGCAATGGGAGCATCCCTGTTGCATTAGATTGACTCACTGATTTGGGGAAGAATGACGAGACCTTGGCATATCCTATGACACAAGTCTGGAGGGTTTGTCTTGATTAAACATCAATTCCCTCTCATTTTCCTGTTCACCCAAAGGGACAATCCTGTATATCATACTCTATATGGCTTCTGACTGTATCTCCTGTGACTCATGCTTTGCATGTATCCTTGCTCCTTTTCTATTACTCCTACTTTTCATATCTTGAGATATCTCATGGTAAGCCTTACCTTCTAAGTTCAAAAGCACCTGTAATTAAGGCTCTTTGCCTTGCCTTGATGGCAGGCTTAAATTGTTCTGAGAATCTCTCTTTAACTCCCAGCAGCAGAATAGAACCCAAGTCTTTTAGTCCAACTCCCTATTTGATGCATGAATTCCTTCTAGGACCTTCTGAAAAATGGCTGTCTCCAAATTCTGCTTGACCAATTTGAATAACAAAGAACTTACTATTTTCTCAGTCAACTAGGAGAATACTGGAGCCAGCTCAAACTGGTTTATAGGAACCAGCAAATACTACAAATTAGAACTTGGTTTATTGTTTTGTTGGTTTATTGTTTAGACTCTAAAAAGTGATGTATAATATGTTAGTAATGCATATCAAACTACTTTTTTTTTTTTGCAGAGGTCATTGATAAACATTTACAAGAATACCCATGAGGCTATAACATTGCATTTTGGGCCAATTGCATTCTTTAGAAATGTCTTGCCAATATTGAACTGAACTTTGCCTCCCTGTTACTTTCCCTTATTGGTCCTTTTTCTACAACCAGGATCTATACAGAAAAGAATTTAAACAAATGCTGAATTGGGTAGGACTAAGGACAGACACTGCCTCTAGAAATCTGATATATATTTTAGCCACCTGTAAATTTCCTCAAATTGGTGCTTACTCTCTGTTTGATTATCAGCATTCTCACAGATGAAGAACATGCATTTTGTGATAGAAAATGGTTAGATGCCATGTCAATCAATGCCAGGTCACTGATAGCATTAATGGACTGGTGATTCTCAGGGAAGTCTAGAGTTCATTGAAATGAAAATGAAGCAAAGTAGTGACCAAATTAGTCATTAGGGGAGAAAAGAAGAATATACTCATTGACTCCAAAGCTAGTTTGAATTTGTTTGAAAGAAAAGTGAAGCTGGATATAATAAGGCATTTCCAACTGTGAAAATTACAAGAGAAAAGAAAAGCAAATAGAGTAGGGATTGTGGAAATCTTAGACTTAGTGTCAGGCTTTATGCTTATTACAATTGCTGCTTATTCATGAGTACTCAGTGAGGAAGCAAATGAGATAGTGTGTTTAAAGTGCTTAAAAACCCCTTTAAAGCGCTATAGAAATGTGAGCTGTTATTATTATTAGAGTTGAATACCATACTGAATGGCATTGTATTGATTAATGGATTATAATGCATAGAGCCAGATCTTGCCAGAAAGCTTTTGACAGCACTCCCCATAATAATTGCATGCTGTCATTTATTTCCATATGGAACTACATTTCCCACTACCTTTTATTTCACTCTGGTTCAATAGGTTTCAGAGGAGCTTCCAGTCATCAGTATGAATACAGTAATTAAGGCTGTACTGAAGATGAATCATCACAGTTTGCTACATGGATTTTGATCACATTAATCACATTGCAGCTACAGAAATTCAAGCACTCTGGATCTACTATTCATAAAGATTTTTCTTTCTCTTTCTCTTCAAAAGAGAAAGTCAAACCAAATGTTGTCTATACAAGGAGTAACTTTTCCCCCTTCATTTCAAGAGCTTCAAGTTCACTGATGAGCATTTCTTCAAGTCTTTATAACATTTACACTTGCAATATTTCTTCTTATGTAAGTAAACAAGATCTTGGAAGGCAACCAAAAAAAGTGATGGTGTAAGACCCCCTTACAGCAAGCAAAGCTAAAATCAAGCAGAATTCATTTATCTTTCAAAACTGTTTAATCTTACAGTGTAGCTTCTGTGATACTTTTTAGTTATTTAAACAAAGTAGAGTGTATAGCATTTCAGAATTATGTGTATATGTCAGAAAGGTCTTGAAAAAATAGGGTGACTGTCTTCTTGCATTTGACCCTCTTTTTTCTTTCTTTTAAAAATTTTTATTCATCTTAACTGGATAGAATGCTGGTGCAATAATATAAACATTTTTGTAATTCTTGGACATTGTTTCTCCTGAAATTCAAAGTTACATTAGTAAAACAAGATTAGACAAACATTATGGAAGTTGAGACGTGGGATGGAAAGGTAGAGAATATAAATATGCTCGTCAGCCAAATCCTTAACATCATTAACATATACATTGAAAATATTGTTAACTGGATTTGTTTCAGAGCCAAAAAGGGAGTACTCCCATGAGTTTACTTTAGGGGAACGAATGGTTATCTTTAAAGTATCTCTAAAGATAAGTACTTTTTAAGTCTTATTTCTGATTATGAAAAGTAATTTTTTAGAGGAAAGGGGCAATTTACATTAAGACCACTGTCACCATCTAGTCCACCTCCTTACTTTGGGATACCTCCTTTAGTTGATTCCTTGTTTGTTTTTTTTTTCCTGCCATGATTCCAAGATGATGGAAATTCAGAGTCCATTTCTGTAGTGACTACTCCCTCTGCTTGTACCACCTTCTGAAGTCTAGGTCTTCCCTACCCAATTCCCCTTATTTGGTAAATTGTGCTACTGCCTCCTGGTCATCCATGGCTCCTGTCTTATGGTCAGAAGCAGTATTATGTTGTCTTACTTGAATCAAGAATGTGATGCTTGATGACTTCTTCAGTTGTGAGAAGGCATGGATTTTTTGGGCTGTGGGTAAAGGGCTGGGTAAAGATGCAATGGGACTGGGGATTTTGAAAATTGGGATAGTAGATCATATCTCATGGTATAATGCTTAATTGAATTGAATTTGCCTTTTAACAGATGTGCTTCTCTGGGTATATGTAGAGTATTAAACTGTATATCATATCATTGGTTTTATCAGCATTAATTTTTTGAATGATGAACAAAAACTAAAAAAGTAAAAAGAGAAAGTCATAAATATTTACTTGCAAAAAAGCAATATTACAGTATTTTGTGATTTGCTCATCACTTTTGCTTAATTTCCATGAAGCAACAATAATGATTAAGCATCTGAGTGAAAATAGGTATTATATTAAATTTATTACAAATTTTACTTTATTGTAACATCAACGCCCTGACCAGTTTTTATAATTTATTGTTCAAGCACCATCACTATTTATTCATGTTGAATGATTTGCCTAAAGCTTAAAAATATAGGGAATTTTGCTGGTTCCCACTTGGTCTTTCCTTGACCACACATTTAGTGTTAATATCCATATGCTTAGCACTTTCCTTTGTGATTACCCATTCATGCTTTTCTTCTTAAAAATTATAGCTGAGTAGGGGCAGCTAGGTGGCTCAGCTGAGAAAGTATCACTTCTGGAGTCAGAAAGACCTGGGTTCAAATCAGGCCTCAGCAACAATCTCAGTTGCCTAGTCTTTACTCCTCTCAATTTCAAGAAAGAAGAATTGATACTAAGCATTGATTCTAAGACAGAAAGTAGAAAATTTAAAAAAATATGGAAGGATATACCACAAATGGCCATTGGATCTAAATGTTAAAAAGTCATATCAGAGATGAATAGGGGAGCTGAGAAGGAGATAGAGTACAAATAGGGAAAGAGTTATTTACCAAACAAGTGAGAGAGAAAATTTTTCAGAAGAAATAAATGTTTTGATTACATAAAATTGCAATTTTCATACAAAGAAAATTAATATGGTTAATAGGAGGAAAGTTACCTGGAGAAAAGTCAATATAGCAAACTCCTATGTTTTATAAGATACATTGGAAATTGTTTTGAATATATTTTTTAAAATGCCATAATAGATATGTGGGCAAAGGATTTGAATATGGATTAATAAAAAGAAGAAATGCAAGTTATCAAGGACCACATGGAAAAAAGATTCTAAATTATTAGTAATCAGAGAAAATGAATTAAAACAACACTGAGATTCTACTTTACACACATCTGATTGGCAAAAATGACAAAAATGGAAGTGACAACTTTTGAAGGGATTGCAGGAAGAAAGGCACACTCACATGCTGTTTATTGTAGCAAAGGTGTGAATTAGTACAATCATTCTGGAAAGCAATTTGCAACTCCGTCTACAGAGTGACTGAATTGTTCATATCCTTTGGCATATGATACCAGAACTAGGGGCAGTTAAGGGGCACAGTAATAGATTGCCTGACTTAGAGTCAGGAAGATCCATCTCTCCAAGTTCAAATCTATCCTTAGACATTTATTTGCTGTGTGACTTTGGGTAAGTTACTTAACCTTTTTTTGTCTCAGTTCTTCATCTGTAAAAGTGAGCTGAAGAAGGAAATGGCAAACTATTCTAGTATCATCACCAAGAAAACCACAAATTGAGTGCAGAAGAATAAACATGACTAAAACAACTAGATAACAACAACCACAACTAGGTTTGTGCCCCCAAAGAGACCAAAGAATCAAAGGTACCAGAGGTACAAAATTATATACACTATGATTTCACCAAATAAGGAGGTTTAAATGAGAATAGCTAAAATTTTAGAAAATAAGTATATGTGCAAAAGAAACAACCAGATTTCAGGTAGTACAGTAGATAGAATGCTGGTCCTGAAGTCAGGAAGACCGGAGTTCAATTTTGGACTAGGATGCGTACTAGCTGTGTGACCCTGGGCAAGTCATTTAACTTTTGTTTGTTTTAATTCACCTAGAGAAGGAAATGGCAAACCATTCAGTATCTTTGCCAAGATAAACCACATGGACAGTATTGGTGAGACAGGTTCTATAGGGACACAAAGAGTTGGATATGACTGAACAACTGAACAAGTAGTATAAATCAGAGTTTTCATTATTTTGGCTTCCTTTCTTCTCAGATCAGAGTAAATTGGTTAAAAATATAGGTGAGTAAATATGTTATTCTTATTTTAATAGTTAGCATAGCTACAGAAATCAGAATTGAAGGAAAATTGATAGACATTTCAGTATCTTAGTATTAATGTATTAAACATTATCTTTCCCCCTTGTCTATCCCTTTGCAAAACTAATTCTAAAAATTCATTTTTGTAAGTATACATGCATATATATGGATATGTATGTTTATATAAATGCATATTTCTAGCTGAGCAGATAATAAAACCTTAAAGTCTATGTACAACTGTAAATTAGAGGATTATTGCCAAGGGACTGTTTAGTATCCGTTGTTCAAATTCCAGGATAGTAACTCTCAGAGAAAAGAAAGTGAAATGCATTTGGAAAATGCTTTTTCCTACTTGTCTTCATGGACAATGAAAAGTTTCTTAAAAATCTAATACAAAGGACAAAAAGGGAAAAATGCATGAATGAAAAATTATTTGTTGAGTGCCTACTGTGTAGTCTGCACTGCTTTTACCACTGGGGATAGAAAAACAAAATTAAAGAAGATTGTCCGTGGAGCTTGCTTTTTTTTTTAAACCCTTACTTTTTGTCTTAGGATTGATACTAAGTACCATTTCCAAGGCAGAAGAACAGTAAGGGATAGGCAACTGGCTTAAGTGACTTACCCTGGGTCACATATCTAGAAAGTGCCCAAGACCAGGACTTCCTATCTCCAAGCAGTGGTTCTCTACCTATTGAGCCACGTAGTTGCCCCTGGAACTTATATTTAAAATACTTTTTTTAGTTGTTTCAGGTGTGTCCAACTTTTCATGCCCCTTTTGTTGTTTTCTTGGCAAAGACTCTGGAGTGATTAACCATTTCCTTCTCTAGTCCATTTTATAGATGAGGAAACTGAGGCAAAAACCAGCGACTTACCCAGGGTCACATAGCAAGGAAGTGATTGAGGTGAGATTTGAACCAAGAATCTTCTATCTCCAAGGCTGGTGCTCTATTCACTGAGCCACAGTACATACAGAAGGGAAGTTGCTAGGGAGAAGTATTTTGGTTTGGAAACTTACTGGGTTGGCTTCTGAAGAGAGTGCAGAGTAGATTGGCCCGCTCTTTCCAGTGGCAGTAGTTGTAGCACAAATTGATTTGATCAGGGTTTCAGAACTAGAAACCATGAGAGTGTGTGGGTGGAAAAAGAGATTACACGGATGGTGGCTAAATTGCAGAAAAGAAGATGGCAGAGATAAAACAGTGCAGCACCGCTGAAATACGAGCCCTGCAAGAGGCATCTCTCAATATCTCAGGGGCCCCCGGGAGGGAGTTCTCCTGAAAGAGTGACGTTCTCCGGGGCACAGTCTATTCTAGATTTCAACGTGGAGGGAAAAGGGACAAAAAGGATCGGAAAAGGCAATCCTGATTTATTTTAAGAAGTCGAAACAAGGGAAAATGTCAAACCGAGGAAGAAGAGAAGAAAAAGGGTCACTAAACACTCGGAGTGAAGCAACATATCGAAGGCTTCGCTCAAGATAAGAAAGCAGAATGGCTTACAGAGGAGTTCGCTGTTCATCCTTCCTGGATAAAATGACTTCCAGCCGGTGCCAGGGGAGCCATTATTCTGTAGAGATAAAAAAGAAGAATTGTTGTGGGTGAAAACTCTTTGCAGAGCTATGAAAGGAGCTTACTCCTTGCTCCGATAACAATAGAGAGACCTATTGTCTTCCTAGGGCACGTGTCCAAGATAAGAAAGAGAACCTCTCAAGACTTGCCAAAACAAATGACTACTACCCACTTCTGGTGATTCACATGCGCCCATATGATGCTGCCAGAAGGAATCCATCCGCAAACAATGCCAAAGATTTTGAAGTCTTGGGCAAGAAACTGAAGGCCATAGAGACACAGGTGGTGTTTTCATTACCGTTGCCCATGGAAGGCAAGGGAGGTAGAAGAGAAAACAGATTTGGAAAGTGAACAGTTGGTTAGGAAGATAGTGTCTGAAAATGGTATTTGGATTTTTTGGATCATGACTTAAATATGACAGACTCCCTGACAACAACTGGAGATACATGCTAAAAGTTGAAAAGATGGACTGGAGAGCACTGGGGTATAAACTAGACATCAAGTTTGCAAGACTTAGATTAAATGCTGCCTCAGATAATTATTAATAGTATGATCAGTGGCAAATCAATTAACCTCTCTGAGTCTCAGTGGCAGTGTAGTGCATAGTGTTGGGATTGGAATCAGGAACACGAGTTCAAATCTAGTCTCAGGTAATTACTGTGTGATCCTGGGCAAGTCACTTAACTTCTGTTTGCTTTAGCCTCTTCATCTTCAAAATGGAGATAATAGCACCTAATAGCACTACTCTGCAATGCTGTTGTTTTGAAAATCAATTGAAATATTTGTAATATTATATTTTAAAAAGTGCTTATTTACTGCCTGGTATGTAGTAGTTGCTATATAAACGCTCATTTCCTTTCCTTGCCCCTTCTTTCCTTTCTCTAATTTCTTTGAAGAAGTTATGAGTGTACAAAAGGTACTTGCCTAATGTTTTACAAACCCACCAAGCCTCAACTTTGGATCACTTCCACCATTTTTTCCACCAGCCTTTGCTCCTACATATGTGATACTAAATGAAGATGGAGAAAATCGTGCAACTTCTCTGACTTTCTACTACAAATTTATGTTACTCAACCTCAGCCAAACCCTCAGTGCTGTTAGGCAAGGCTACTAGACCACCCTTTTCAGCTCACTGTCCCTCTCTTCACAGAAGCTCTTCCAAACATTTTGATCCCTTCTCAGACTACCTTGTCTTCTACCTTCTCCATCCTTCAGATGGGATCTCTGCTTATTTTACAAAAATTGAGGCCATTCACCACGAATTCTATCTTTGCCTCTCAGATTGAGGTCTCATATCTAAAATATAAAGGGAATTTTGTCAAATCTATAAGAATAAGAGCTATCCCCCAATTGATAAGTAGGCAACAGTTATAAATAAAATATCAAAGTCATATATAGGTATATGAAAAAAATGCTCTAAATCACTACTGATTAGAGAAACACAAACCAAAACAATTCTGAGATATCATCTCACACCTATCATATTGACTAAAATGACAAAAGGACAAAATTACAAATGCTAGAGAGAATATGGACAAATAGGGACACTAATACACTGTTGGTGGAGCTGTGAAATGATTCAGCCATTTTGGAGAGCAATTTGGAATGACACCCAGAGAGTTCTAAAACTGTGTATACCATTAGACAGAACAATACCATTGCTCAGTCTGTTTCCCAAGGAGTGCAGTGAAAAAGGAAAAGAACCTATATGTTCCCAAATATTTATATCAGCTCTCTTTGTGGTGCAAAGAATTGGAAATAGAGTCAATGTCCATCAATTGGGGAATGAGTAAACCAATTGTGTTATATGATTGTGATGGAATGCTACTGCACCATAAGAAGTGATGAACAAGTTAATTAAACAAAACTTGGAAAGAACAACACAAAATAATCAACAGTGAAATGAATAGAACCAAGAGAACATTTTACACAGCTACAGAATTAATGCTGGAAGCATAAACTGTGAATGTTACCCCCAGAAAGTGAACTGAAAGGTGAAAACATGAAAGATTTAATTTATAAGAACATGTTGGTCTCCCAGACAATATCTTCTGTGATGTGGGGAGGGGTTGGGACACTTATGGATGGAACTGATTAGATAGATATGAAGATGAGTAAGCTAAATATATAAGAGATTTTTGATTACATACAATCTTCTTTTTCTTTTTATATTGAAATGCCTTTATTTGGTTTTGTTAAATTTGTAATAGAAAAAAGAATTTCTCTTCAGTCTGAATACTTCACAATGCTCCTTAACTTGAACCTAGAGGACTTTGTTTCATACTACAGGCATCTGTGTCATCATGCAGGAGAAGAGAGAGAGAGAGAGAGAGAGAGAGAGAGAGAGAGAGAGAGAGAGAGAGAGAGAGAGAGAGAGAGAGAGAGAGAGAGAGAGAGAGACATGGGTTTGAGGTCAGGAAGATATGAATTCAAATCCAGTTTCAGATGTTTGCTAACTCTGTGACCTTGGCCAAATCATTTAGTCTCTGTTAGCCTCAGTTTCATCATCTGTAAAATAGGCATAATAATGGCACCTACATCCCAGGGTTGTTGTGAGGATCAAATGAGATAATAATTATAAAGCACTAAGCTCAGTATCTTGGCATATAATAAGTGGATATAATAATACATATTATATAATAATCATAATTATATAATTCTATAACATATAATTAAAATAATAATGAATAAATGTTAGCTATTAGCTAAATTCAGTTTTTTAAAAACTAATACTGAGTAGACTTGGAGTTGCAGAGGCATTCATTCATCCTTTTTTTAAACCCTTAACTTCTGTCTTAAAATTGATACTATATATTGACTCCAGGGCAGAAGAGTGATAAGGACTAGGCAATTGGGATTAAGTGACTTGTCCAGGATCACATGGCTAGGACATATTTGAACTCAGAACTTCCCATCTCTGGCTCTCTGTCCCCCTAATTACCTAGCTGCCCCATAGACATTCACTTTTGCTAAGCAAGAACTTGGTCCCCCAAATTCTCAGAATCTAAAAGTACCTTCACCTGGTAACAGTGTCCCATAGCAGATTTGGAACCCAGTTCTAGATTTATTACTTAAAGCAGCATGACATTGGGAAAGTCACTTTATCCCTCTGAGCTCTCTAATTTGTCTTATTATTAATTGAAAAAAAAATGAGCTACATGATATCTAAGATCCTTGATAACTGATAATCTTGAGATTTCTTTTTCTTGACTTTGAGATTTGATATTCTCATGAACTCTAGTTTGATTGAATAGAACTTATGATTTACTCTGTAGAATTTATGTATATGACTCTTCCCTAGGATCCTGCTGATTGCCTTTATTGAAGTCTAAATATTTTATTAAGCTCTTTGTGTTAAGTACTGTCAAATACTAAAGATACCAAGAGAAAATCAAGAAAAATCTTTTGAGTATTTCACATTAATTAGGGGAAATAACACATATAGGAGTATTCGGGTGTAGTGCAGATGATAAGATTTGGAAGTCCCAAGGGTGCCACAACAGAGGCAGCTGTGGCTCACTGGCTAAGAACACTGGGCTCAGAACCAAGAAGACCTGAGTTCAAATCCATCTTTAGATACTTTTTCTCCATGTGTGATTCTGGACAAGTCACTTAATCTCTGATTAGCTGACAAACGGATCCACTGCATCCACTGGAAAAGGAAATGGTCAACTACTCCAATATCTGTGCCAAGAAAACTGCATGGATGTTTATGGCACATGGGGTCACAAAGAGTTGGACATGACTGAAAAACAACAATGGTGCCACAATGGCCAGCTATTAAGACCCAGAGGTCCTTAGAATATTTCACTAGGTCAGAAATCAGTGCCTAGAAATCTTGAGGGCATGGCACTAGGGCATATAATAAGACTCACATTATCTTAAGAATACAGTGGCAGGGCAGATAGTATCCTCATCTTGAGGGAAGAATTATTGTTGGTGATTCCCTGGTTGTACAAGAGGAATAAGTGGCCATTTATGCTCTGCATTTACTGGAGTGTCAGTCCAGCCTCATTGAGTTACCAGATGTGATCTCAAAGGCAAGTCAAATAAATTTCCACTGTCTCTGAAGCCTTTGTTACCCTAAAAGCCCCAAGTCCTGTAACAGCAGTAGAGATGTGGAACTGGTTATGTCCCAAGGAACATTTGCTGACTTGAAGAGGATGAATAAGCAATTTCAAAAGTGGATGGAGTCAGTTCTGCATGCTTGCCAGCACAGTAAGTTTCTCAGATTCTTTCACTGGGAGAAAAGAACAATCCTCAGGGTTCTTGGCCCAGTGTAAATTGGTCATGGATTATCCAATATTTGAACCAAGATTACTTTTGCTTTATCCTAGAACTGGATAAAGAAATAGTTGCCCTTAAGATAACCAATTGACATTCATTAAGCATTTAATATGTGTGAGGAATTGAACTAACTAATGGGGAGAGAAAGAAAAAAAACCAAAACTGTCCTCAAGGAGTTTATATTTTTTTAGGGGAAACAATATGTACACATACAAATGGATATAAAATATATAAAAACTGAATAATTTCAGGGGGAGGCACGAGCAGTTAGAGACCCCCTAAAAGGCCTCACATAGGAGATGGCACTTGATTTGAATTCTGAAGGGAGCTAGAAATGTCAAGAGGCAGAGATGAAGATGAAGTATATTCTATGTGAGCATAACTCATGGAGAATTATGTACAAGAAACAGCAAGTTTATAATCAAAACAACAGTTTGATTGAAACATAAAAGGAGTGAAAACAGTCACATAAAATGAGCCTTAAAACATAGATGAGCCAGATTTTAAAGAATTCTAAATAAGAAATTGAAGAGTTTGTATTTAATCCCAGAGGTATCAGGGATCACTGGAGCTTATTATTCAGGAAATAGGAATAAAACACAATGTGAAGAATATTTTCTAATAGATTTTGTTCTTTGTCCATCATCATGAAATTTCAAATCTTTGAATTCAGAAAGGGGAATGAGCCTGAGAGAATATACTAGAGAGGCAACTGTGATAGCATGTTAAGAGTATAAGATCTGATGTCCAATAATTTGAGTTAAGTGCTAGTTCTGTTACTATAGGTGTGACTTTGAGCAACTCATTTAATTTTGTTTAAGCCTCAATCTTTAGTTTTAAAATTAGGAGATGAGACTAAATTACTGTGATGGTCCTTTCTACCTCTAGATCCTATACTTTTATGACTAATAAACAGTTACTTCTGGTCTCTAAATCAGAAGATGGTATGGAGTACTCTTGCCCTTGTCAATGGGTTTTTGCAGGGCAAAGCATATATATATATATATATATATATATGTATATATATATATATATATATATATATAAATTATCCAATTTCCTATCAAATAGATCCTAAGCATCACTCAGATATATGACTTTCCACAATCTAGCTGATCCAACATTGTGGGAACAGAATTGTGACTGAACCTCCTATTTGCCAATTCCCAGGCTATCAGGTCCTTGTAGATTGTCACATAGACCATCTCTTCCTGATCCTCAAAATCAAACTTCTTTATTATCAATTCCTGGGCTTTCCCTATGATTCCAACCCACCAGGTAGAAATGACAATTACAAAGTATTAGAGTAAGGAAGGAGTCTTAGGGTCCATCTTTTACAAAGTATATCAGAAAAAAAAAACCTCACTCCATAGCATAGCTAGCAAGTCTTTGCTCAGGTTGCCAGTGAGATTGCTTTCCAATGCAATCCATTCTACCTTTTCATAGTTTAATTTCTGAGAAGGTTTTTCCTTTTGTTGAACCTAAATTTTCCCTTCTACAATTTGTACCCATTTTTATTAGTTTTTTTTCCCACTTGACTAAGCAGAACAAAACTTCCACTTGAAAGCATTTTTGAGAACTTGAAGACACCTCTCATGCCTCCTCTCGATATTCTTTATCTCAGTCTAAACATTTGAATTTCTTTCAACTGTCCTTATATGGCATGATTTTGAGGTTTTCCATCATTCTGGACAACCTCTTTAGGATTCTCTCCAGATTATCAATGTCCTTCTTAAAAACACAATTGTATATACTGCTCCAGCTGTGATCTGACTGAGGCTGAATAAAATGGGACCATATTTGCCATAATCCTGGTCTTTATGCCTCTCACTGAAGGCCAAAACAGAATTAGATTTCTTGGCTGCCTGATCACAGTTGACTCACGTTTATCTTATAAGTCGTAAAAAAAAAATCTAGATCTTGCCCAGAAAAACTGATGCATAGCCATGTTTCCTTGTATTAATTGTGTAATTGACAGTTTTTAATTCAAGGGTAAGATTGTATGTTTATATTTATTATATTTTACCTTATCAGATTCAACCCAACATTCTAGCCTACCACAGAGATCTTTTGGTTGCAGCATATGAGTTATTCATCTTAGCTTTGCACCATTTATAAATAAGCCTTCCATCTATGCCTTTATCCAGGTCACTGTCAAAAACCTTAAATAGTACAAGAACAAGAAAAACGGAGTGTATAATAATGGTTCCAAAGCCAGGAAATAAGCATGGAGTTTGAAGGGGTGAACATGCTTGGAGAAAGCACAACAAGCACTGATGAGGCAATAGTTTTTTTTTTGTCTTTTGTATGGCAACAGATAAGTTATACCCCATTCCCCAGCATGAGGTTCCATCTTTGATGCATGACCAATTTTCCTGGTAAACTTTGCTCCTGAATAATAGAATTGTTTTACCCATGTTGCTTTATTCACTGGTCTGTTTACTTCTCAGGGATAGTGAAAGGAATGGTAAAGTGGAAGGAACCAGGAAATTTTTGATTTATCTATCACATAACTATTGAAGGACACTGATGTGCCATTGTAGCACTACTTGTAAATTATGAATGAAGAATAATTTATATCTTGCTTTCCTAAATAAGAAATTGAGAACTATTATTTTTAATTAAATATCTTATTTAATTAATTAATTTTGAATATTTTCCATGGTTACATGATTCAAGTTCTTTCCCTCCCTTCCTCCACACCCACTTTGTAGCTGACTTGCAATTCCACTGGATTTTACATGTATAACATTAATCAAGACCTATTTCCATATTATTGATAATTGCACTAGGGTTTAGGGTCTACATACCAGAAATTGATAAGTGTATTGCATAAGGCAGTGTGGTATAGCCAAAAGAACCCTGGGATTAGAGTCAAAGGTCATTTGTTTTGAGTCCTACCTGTGCCTCTTGTGACATATGTGAACTTGGGCAAGTCACCAAAATTCTCTGGGCCTCAGTTTCTTCATACATAAAAAGGAGTTGCACTAGGTTGCCTCTAAGTTCCATTGCAGTTTTAGATCCATTATCCTATAGTAAGACTTAGTTTAGTAGACGGATTCTATAAAACAAATGTTGATAAGATTGGAAGGAAAGCAGAAAATTGGGAAAACTTTTTATAGATAGCCTATCAGGTAAAAGTCTCATATCCAGAATATATAGAGAAATTTTTCAAATTTATAAAAATAGGAGCCACCTCCCAAATGATAAATTGGCACAAAATATGAAGACAATATTCATATGAAGAAATCAAAGTCATATATAGGTATATGAAAAATGCTCTAATCACTACTGATTAGAGAAATGCAAACAAAAAAAAACCCACTGAGATATCATTTCACACCCATCAGATTAACTAAAATGAAAAAAAAGGGCAAAGTGACAAATGTTGGAGGTGATATGGGAAAATGGGTACACCAATACACTGTTGGTGGAGATGTGGTCTGATTCAGTCATATTGGAGAGCAGTTTGGAATTACATGCAGAGAACTCTAAAACTATGTATACTCTTAGATTCAGCAATGCTATTGCTAAGTCTATTTCCCAAGGCAATTAGCAAAAAAAGAAAAAAGAATTTAAAACTCCAAAGTATGTATAGCAGCTCTCTTTGTGGTGGCAAAGAATTGGAAATTGAAGGGATGCCCATCAATTGGGGAATAGCTAAACAAATTATGATACATATGATTGTGATGGAATACTAATGTGTTATGAAACAATGAGCAGGCTAATTAAAAAAAAACTTGGAAAGGACTACACAGGACAATGAACAGTGAAATGAGTAGAAATAATAGAACATTATACACAGCTACAGAATTAATCCTGGCAGAATAAATTGTGAATGCTACCTCCAAAGAATGAACTGAAAGGTGAAAACATGAAAGACTCAATTTTTATAAATATGTTGGTCTCTAAGATGTTACCTTTTGTAATGAGAAGATTCTGGGAGAGTCTGGGACACTTGTCTATATAATTTATTAAATACTTAGGAAGAAAAGTAAGCTAAATATATGAGAAATTTGTGATTTAATATATCTACAATCTTTTTTTCTTTGTATGTGGAAATGCTTCTTTTATTTGGTTTTGTAAAATTTGGAATAAAAAAGAGACAGATCCTTTAAGGACAAATTTTTGACCCTTACCCACTCCAATATAAGGACCTCCTTGCCAGTGCAGGTAATGGTATAAATTAAACCATGCATCATTTGCTTCTAAAGGAAAATGCGCCATTAAGAGTGAAATATTAAAACAAAATCAAATTCATTATCTTTCAGCTGCAGATGTCTGGAAAAATTTAGCTAAGTGCAGTAAATAGATATAATTACAATATTGTGTGTGAACAATGTTTTTTTTTCAATAAAGTGAATGTTAATGAAGCTGAAAAAAAAGTTTTAAGTGAGTTCTCTTAATGCTTAAAAAAAAAAAAAACCCTTCCATTTCTGATGCCTTGCAGTGAATCAATGATAGTTTGAACCAGACTGTAACAAAGAGACACAGTAACATTTCTTTTACCATGCTGCTAAAAGGCAAATGTATAAGAGGAATCTCTCTCATGCTTAATCTGTCTGCTTTGGGCCCAGGTTAAATTCTTGGATATTTTATATTTTGGACTGTATAGCATAGACTACAGAATTAAGATAGCCACATGCTTATTATTATTTTTTTTGAGATATATCAAACCACTTAATTTTGGATGTTCTAAAGCATATATACTTTGGTTCCTATTTTCAGTGAGACATTGATGGGCTAGGTTGGTGGAGATTCAAGAGGAGAATATTGTTAAACAGCCTGGAGATGAAATGAGGCTTGATGCAATAGGATCTAAGGGACAAGCATGGTCAAATAGGTATTGGTTTGGATGGGAAAAAAATTTCTGGCAGTCCAAAAGGCTGAAGGCTTTTCCACTATGAGTTAAGAGAAGGTCAGTTGACAAGACCATCTGATGTGTGGTTGACTGGAAGAATGACAGAATTAGAGATCCTAAACTGAGCGAAAACCTAGAATCTGTCTAGTCTAAATATCTCATTTTCCTTTTGAAGAAAGTGACTTAGAAGACTTCTTAGAAGTCTCATAGATCATGCCAGGACCAGGAATAGAACTGTGATTTTTCTGATTCCCACTCCTATATTCTTTTTACTACATTGCATGTCTTCCAGCTCTATTAAGATTTAGGTAACTAGACTCTCTCTCCCACAGCCATGGTCACATAAAACAGCCCCTGAAGGCCAGGTTGGTGGTGAGTACCAAGGATAGTTCCTCTGTGAGCTCACTGTTGCTCCCTTGGGGTGGTTGCAGTAACTCTTAAAAAATACCGGGAACCTCAAGTCTAAATCCACTTAGGTGGGGCCATTTAGGTACTAGACATATTAAGGCAGGTCTCAGCAAAGAAGACCAAGGCCCTTTGGATAACAGGAGCTCTGGATATCCCCATCACACAATATTGCTACATAGTAAGATAGTAGATTGAGAGTTGGAAAGGACCTCATGGCTACCTAGTCACATCCTCTCATTTTACAAATGAAAGACCCAGAGAAGTTAAGTGACTTGTCCAAGATTGCCATTTGCTAATGAAAGAGGTAGGAATTGGTTCCATATTTTCTAAGTCAAAATGCACAATATTACAAACCAACATTAACACGATTATTACTATATGCACACTGACCACAACTATATATAAGAAAGACCAAGAAAAATGCACCAAGAAAACTTTCCAGATAAAATGTATTTCCTTTTGGCCTTTAAGTTTGTTTGACTCTACATTCACATGATCAAAAGATCACATCTATTTTGAGCTGGAAGGAACTTTAGGAGCTATCTCAACTTCTTATTTTACACATAAGGAACTAAATTATAATTAGTCAAGAATTAGTTCATTACTTTGTATGCTTACTTGGTAACCTTGGTTTTCAGTGATGGTTAATAGTTCACATCAAATATACCATATATGCCTAGTCTCTTATCAGGCCAATTTGAGAAAATTGCATAATGCATGAGTAAAATAAACAACCATTCTGAAGCATGACACTTTTTGTTTTTCACTGCCCATACATAACCTTTAGATGGGCTATTAACAGAGAACAAATTGTAGCCTTGGTTTGTGCCCTTCCCAGCTGTGTTAGAGATGTTGGCAGAAAGGCATATCATAGAAACCGAGGATAAGTCCTTAGGGGGCCATTAAGTCCACAACCCCAAACCACTGGAGGCAAATCTACCCAATCATTAAAGGCCTCAAGAGAAGAATGAATATCTCCCTGAAGAATGTATTCCAATGTTAATTAAATCTCACTGTTAGGTGGTTCTTCTTATTGCTAATTAATAAAGTACTAGAGGAAGGATGAGAAAGTAAAGGTCAATGCCAATCCCATGTATAAAACTAGACAAATAAGATTATAATTCACAAACAGATATGCAACTTCAAATAAATGAGAATTGAATATGAGCTAATGAAGAGAAGGATGGCCAAATAACCCCTTTATGCAATGTAATAAGCCCATAAAACTAGCGATCTGCTTATATAGATGTCTTTTGAGGTGGATTGGCAAGATTTCAACTTCCATATCGAACTCCCAAATATATCAGCAAGTCTATTTTATGTAACATTAAAAAAAGGTTCAATTCAGCACATTTTAAGGTTTCACTCATCCAAAAACCTGAGTCAAAACAAATGTGTGAATTATTGTAATATTCAAAATTAAATAAGAAAAAATTCATCATAGAAGCTAAGTGACTTGCATTTTGACTTTAAAGAAAATAATTGAGTAAAATCTTAAGAATTAGGGAAATTATAAGTTAAGAGAAGCATGCTTTGCAATCTGGCTTAATATGGGCTAATTTTATACATTTGGAAAAAACATGCTTTTATTTTAGTTAAATCTGAATTGCTTTATTATATTAGTTGTTAACTTAATTGCTTAAGATAACCTTACTTCTGTGCACTGAAGACAAGAAAAATGTGTTTAGAAGAGAAAATATGCTGTAATTCAAAAGCAGATTCACTGGTACTATGACTTCAGAAATTAGTTTAGGCAATTGAGAAATACATCTTGTTTTTGTGTTTTTTCTTTGTAATAATTTCACATTCATAGATTATTTTGAGATCTAGTAGTTTTTGCTAGAAACAGTGACTGGGTACCCTCTATTACAATCTTTACCTTTTATATATAACTGTTCTCCTCCCATCCTTCCTTATCAGCCAGTATGATTAAATCCATCCAAAAACTATATCCTTATTCTTCCTCCTTTATATGTTAGCTAGGCTTTTTCTCAGCCCCCATCCCCTGACTCTTCTGGTCAGCAGGAAGGTAGCATTGATGCTTGCAGTGTATTTTGTCTTGTTCCTACCTGGAGGGGGGAGGGTAGTTCTCTAATTGCGATGCACCTATAAACAGACAGCTATACAAATAACTTGACAAGGATGTTTTTTTATTCTGATTTTGATCAGATGTTTGCCTTGTAGCTTGGAGACTGCAACTTCTCAGTAATTTTCTTTGGCTAAGGACTTATGTGGAGATTTATGTGTAATATTTGAATAATTCTGGAAATAATACCACATAGTGTAAAAAATTACTGGTTGGGGGCAACTGGGTAGCTCAGTGGATTGAGAGCCAGATCTAGAGACGGGAGGTCCTAGGTTCAAATCTGGTCTCAGACACTTCCCAGCTGTGTGACCCTGGGCAAGTCACTTGACCCCCATTGCCTAGCCCTTACCACTCTTCTGCCTTGGAGCCAATACATAGTATTGGCTCCAAGGCAGAAGGTAAGTGTTTAAAAAAAATTACTGGTCTTAGACTTGAGTTGTAGACTTGAAACATTAGCACTTATTATATATGGATGCTTTAGATAAGTTACTTGAACTTGCTGAGCTTGAGTCCTTCCTCATCTGTAAAATGAGAGGTTGAACTGGATGCTCTCTAAATTCTTTCACCTCTTTATATTTTCTGATTTGAATTCAAATTATACCATTTTAGTTTTTTTTTAATTTATTAAATCCTTACCTTCTGTTTTAGTATCATTACTGTGTATTTGTTCTAAGACAGAAGAATGGTACAGGTCAGGCAATGTGGGTTAAGTGACTTGCCCAAGGCCACACAACTAGAAAGTGTCTGAGTTCAAATTTGAACCCAAACCTCCTGTTTCTGGACCTGGCTCTCAAACCCCCCAGCCATCTAGCTGCCCCCACCAATTAGGTTTTGAAGGTGCAGAAAGGAAGTAATAGTAGAGGGCCATATATAAGGATGAGAATGAAAACCAGAAAGAATAAAGCTTGAGAACGTGTCATAAATATGACTTTACAGTTGTGATTGCTTTATATTCTTCTTAAGAAACATAATTCTAGAAATGTAAGTCAGACCTAATGCTCATTAGGTTTAGCATTCTGAACATGGAATTTTAATTTAAGTGATTTAATAATGCCTTTAGTTTTTATGTAATTGAACCAGTCATTTGGTTTGTAATATGTACAACCTTGTGTCATAGTTATTTGTGTATGTTTTATTTTTCCAAGTATGCTTCTTTTTAAGTCCACATTGACTTCTTTGGTCAAAGCCATTTTGTGGTGGGGAAACAGGGCTTTTGCCTAGGATGCCAAACTTAGAGGGTGCTAACGGCACTTGCACTTCTTTGGCACGATAGAAACAACAGAGTTTAGCTTCCAGATTGCTGGAAAAATGAAAGGAAGAAAATACCATTTGGTAGGCTGGGGCTTCTTCCCTTCTCTCAACTAATGTTGCACATGCTACTTGTTGATTATCTTTTTATGGTTCATGGCACTTACACAAATATAAAAATCCCAATTGTGGCCTTTTAATATAGTGTTTTTAATGGAAGAAAGTTAATAAATACTGATAGATGGATATTTCATGATCCAATTTTTCTAAAATATTAGAATTAGCATTGTACCAGTTGTGGTCAGGTAATGACATTTTCTGATTCTGGTATGTAGGAATGGACTTTCTTGGTAAATTACCCAAATGATCACATGAATCTTTAATATATAATAGGCAACTTATGAAGTAGAAGTATTCTTTGATTGATGGTGGTGGTTGTTAAATGGTGGCAAACCATCATGCCACATTCAAAATATACATATACCAAAAAAGTTTTTTTTTGTAAAAAATAATCTTCCTAAAATAATGTAGTATGGAAATTAAGTGTCCTATCTTTTGACTTTTAAGGGAAAGATTTAGTAAAATCATAAGAAATAGTGAGATTCCACTGTAGGAATGACATTTAGACATACAGTATGTCAGCTTTATAACTGATAACAAATTCCCCCAAATTAGAAATTTAAGAAAACTGTGATAAGTGACTATGAGATAACTGAAAAAAGAGCCCCAGTTGGAACAATCTGTTTTTTCACCTTTTCATTCAAAACCTTAATTAGTAAGGATATAGAAAAGATGAAATGCAGAAGATTTTTTCAGTAAATTATATTTTTATTTCTTTGCCACCTCCAACGATCTATCAAGAGTTTCCAAATGCTTAGATTGAAACATTTATACTTTGTCAGCTTAAATGTCTCATAGAAGGAGAATACTTTTCCTTTTTTCTAAATGACTAGGTTATCAGGGAATGATGGGTATGAGGTGGTACCTTAGGGTTATTTTAATTTGCATTTCTCTAATTAGTAGTGATTTGGAGCATTTTTTTCATATTATTTAAGATAGTTTTAACTTTTTCATCTGAGAATTATCTGTTCATATCTTTTGACCATTAATCAATTGCAAACACTTTGTATTCTTAGAAGTTTGACTCAGTTTTCTATATATTTGAGAAATGATGCTTTTATCAAAGACATTTGGTATAATTTCCCCTGCTACCTCAGTTTGTTTTTTCCCCTTACCAGTCTTAATTTGATAGCAACAGAAAATATTTATGTTTTTGCTTTGCTTACTAATAATAGTTAACATGTAATTTATTTTTTAGCATGACATGTCTACTGTAAGGTATCACAAAGGGAAGGGGAGAATCTGGACATGATTAGATATTATAAAAATGAAAATAGAGCTACAGGAATTCCAATTAATATCAATAAATACTTATTTGGAACCTAATGTGTTCCAGGAACTGTGGTGGTCCTGGAAAAGCAAAGACAAAAATGAATGTCCCTGCTCTTTGAGTTTGTAACTTCTAACAGGAAAGACAACATGTACATATAAGCCTAAATACTATTAAAAAAGAAGCTTTACCATTGATATTGCCAGTATGCCTTAAGGATCATAGCACTTTTCCATCTCACTTTCAGCCGAAACCTTCCATATGTGTTGTATGCCCCATTAAAATATGAACTCCTTGAGAGAAGATATTGTCTTACTTTTCTATTTGGCACATGATAAACACTTAACAAATGTGCATTCATTCATCTTTTCCTAGAATACAAACTAAATAATAGTTAATTTAATGTTGAATGGCATTAGCAACTGGGAGAGGATTTGCAGATTGCTCTCATGACAGTGCAAAACATATCATGAGCATACATCTTCCTGTCATCTCTCAGCTGATATTATTGATCATAGGGCCATATAACAAGATTTTCTTGTTTGATGTTTGAAGGAATCTTGATATACACATTAAGGTGGTGTTTGTTTACTGAATAAAATAGTTTTCAATAAGACAAACAATAAGCACAATGGGATGTTGCATTTCTTTAAGTCATTTTTTGGCAATAAAAACATGATTTGAAATAGAATATTGCTTGTCAAATCTTCTCTATTGCCTACTGATATTCTTATCTAGGATGTATGTTAATGTGTGTATGCATGACTGTAATGTTATGAACTATTTTACATGTGAAAAAGCGTAGACTTATTAATAGTAATTGTTGTTCTTAATTCCTTTTGAGGGTATATTGTAAAGTTGTAGTCAATTTATATGTTCTAATATTTTAGATAAATTTGGTATCTTCTCTTCCTTTGGGTTCCTAAATACTCTCAGATTTGTGCTCTTTCCAACATGGATTTTCTCCACACTTGGTGCCAGATAGATGAAGCCAAACTGATCATCTCTCTCTGCTAGTACACATCACTCCATTTCCTATATCCATGTCTTACTCACTTTCTCTCATTCTTGGATTGCATTCCTTCCTTATTTCCATCTCATAGTGTCCCTCTCTTCCTTCATGATTCAGCTAAGGTAGCATTTTCTTCAAGAAAAATCTTATTATTCCCCAGATTTTTAGTTCTCTCCCTCTCAAACTTCCTATTTACTTAATATATTAATAATTATTAACTTTATGTTTATACTGTATAGATTTTATAGGTGCTTTACTTCATTAGAATATAAACTGATTGAGAATAGGGTTTGCTTTGTACCATAAGAAATGACAAACAATATGATCACAAAAAACTCTGAAAAGACATATGAAGTGATTAAAGTGAAGTGAACAGAACCAGGAGAATGTTGTACACAGTTACAGTTGTAATATCTGATGTTCAACTATGAATGAATTAACTATTTTCAGCAATGCAAGGATTCAGGACAACTCCAAGGGACTCATGATGGAAAAGACTATCCATCACCATAGAAGGAACCAATGGAGTCTGTATGTAGACTGAAGCATACCATTCTTCATTTTATTATCTCCATGAATTTTTCTCTAGTGGAAGTGATATGTCTTTTTTCACAATCTGATAAACATAAAAATATGTATTGTATGATAACACATGTAGAACCAAAGCATATTATCTGTTGTCTTTAGGAGGGTAGAGAAGTGGGAGAGAAAGAAAACATGGATAGCAAAATATCAGAAAATGATTATTAAATATGATATCAATATGTAAGAAATTAAAAATAAAAAAGAGCAGAGATTGCTACATTCTCTAAAGGTGTATTCCCAACTACTGTTACAATGCCTGGCACAAAATGGGCACTTAGTGATGATTGGCAAGAATGAAATGTTTGCTGGATAAAGTACTTTTACTTTTTTTCTATTGTTGTCATAACAATTGTTCTAATTGATTGAAGTTTTTAAAAATGAAAATTTGGAAATGGTGTTTATATTTTGCCCACATCCCACTTTTTCTATCAAGAATTTGTTTTTAAATATCATATTAAAGGTATTTTAATTCCATATCATATCTTTTAAAATTATTTCTTATAGATTTTTGTTAATTTTGATCTTTAACAAAATGGTGATCTGATAATAGAACAACTGATTCAAGAATGATTCTTCCATATGCAATAAGCCATTTCTTATCTACCAAAGTACAATGTTTCATTTTGTAACATTTTATATTTATCCACCATCTTCTGATCATTTTCTGAAAGAAAGTACTCAAACTGAAAAAAAATAAGAAAACTTTTTTTTCTAGAGACTTTTGAAATCTGAGTTTATGTTATTTTTTAGTCTTTTAAAAAATAAATAGTTGTAATCAATATGTATGCTGTTGTAGTTCTGCTAACATTGGTTTGTAGCACTGCATATGTAGAGCTAGAGAATGTGGAATCAATCCTACCTTTTCAATTTACTAACTTTGTGATCTTGGACAAGATACTTCACTTCTCTGGACCTTAGCTCCTTCTTCTGTAAAATGAGATGGTCTGACTAGATAACCTCGGAAGTCCCTTCCAGCTCTATACCTATGGTCATAGTATATAGCAAAAACATCTGATGCTATCTATGGTCATAGGAAATAGCAGTGTCATCTGATGTGGACACCAAGAGCTTCTGGGTATAAATGCCTTGCTTTAAGTGCCTTTGACTCTAGGATGGGGTTATACCTGAGGTGCCCAAATAAGTGAGGCTGGGAGCTATTTATGCGTGGTTCTTGCATCAAGTTTTGATCCTTAATGTCTGCTTTAAGCATTTGATTCTCTGTGTATGGTTGTGGTGATACAGCAAGTTATAGTCATCTTAAGTTTGTAGGAGGACATGTGATATAATGAAAGAAATGTGAGTCCTAATTATAACACTTAAAATTGTAGACCTCTAGAAAGTCAGGTTCTTCATATATAAAAATGAAGTGTTTAGATGGATTCTAAGGTCTCCCCCCTCCAGCTTATGAGTGCCTAATTCTATCATCCTGCCCATTAATTGTGCATTATTTAGTCTTGTCATCTGATCCTTTCCTAACTCATGGTGACAAAGTCCTTAATCTTGGGACTTTCAGTAATCTTACCCTGTCCAGAACAAGGCCTGTTTGACCATGCTTGTCCTCTATGTCTCCTTTTGGCCTTAGGCTGATGGATTAAGACCTCTTCTGGAGTCCTGTCCTATCACTAATCTGACCTGTCAATGTGTCACTTAATGTGGGACACAAAGAATATATTCTTTAGGAATTCCAAAATTATTTCTCCTTCCATTTATCTGTAACTTACTTCTATCTGGGTTCCATTTATAGGGAAAATGTTGACTGTTGTGACTTTACTCCTCTTCTTTGGCATACATTCCTTCTCACATCTCAGGTTCTCTAAGCTTCCTTTAGAGGTTGGTCTACTTTTTGGTCATTGGATAGTCTTTTTACCAAGAGAAGTGATTATATTAAAGGTTAAATAGAGTCCAAAACAGTGACTTTTATTCTCTACCTAGTCAGAAATAGTATCATAGGACTGAGAGACATTGTTTTTTGGGAAAATGAGGAATAATGGCCAAAGAATTTGTTACTAAGTGACTAGTCTATTCATTACAAGATTCTCCATGTCCTCTGAAAGCATGTTCAATCTGTTGTTGATATCACACTTGATAACCTTCAGCATGATAGAATCTGATAAAGCTTGTGTTCTACTGGCATAACTTTTGAAATACCAAGGCCATCTCCATGCCACAATGAAATTCTGGAGTGGAGGAACTTTGTAAATTCAACAACATCATCATCAATATATATTAATCATAATTTTCCAGAGTCTGATCTCTGGACTAGCCTTAGTCCAAAGTAAATTTTCATCATTTTGCAAAAGTTTTTGCTATTAAAAGTTGTTTAAAATTTATATTATATAAACTTTAAAAGCACTGGCATTTATCTTTTCCTACATCCAGCTACTCCTACCATTGGCTTCATACTTCTTTACCACTCCTAGACTTCGACCTCTAAAACAGAGAGAGCTGCAATACTGAAGCTCTAGAAGTAAGGAGTGATCCATGGTAGAGAAATAAAATTATTGTTAATTTTTAAATCTAGTCTGTAAAAAAAGGTTTTTAAATTTTTTCTAGATTATGCAATCAGTATAATTTTCAATAATCATTTTCTGACATTTTGCATTTTGTTATTCATGTTCATTCCCTCTCTCCCAACTCTTCCTCTTCCCCATGCCAGTAGGTAATATGATATAGGTTGTACTTGTTTTATTATGCGATATATATTTTCTTGTTTATCATGTTGTGAAAGAAGACATATACTGCTTACATTAGAGAAAAATTCATGGAGGAAATAAGATGGAGAATAGTATGATTCAATCTGCATTGAGACTTTGTCAGTCCCCTCTATAGCAGTGGATAGCTTTATTCATCATGTGTCCCTTGGAATTGTCCTGGAGTTTTGCATTGCTGATTCAGTTTAGTTTTGAGTGGGAAACACTAATATAGATGATAAAATTCCAGAAATTCAGAGGAACAAGTAAATTTCTCTGAGAAACTTAAAATGAATAATAATAAGCTCATGATCTAATAAAAAGTCAAAGCTTTAATTTCAAACTAAATTGGATGGTGGAGGGAAAAGATCATGTATAGACTTTGGATACCAGCTTACCATAGTACTTAGCACATATTAAGTTCATAATAAATGTTTGTTGTCTGGTGCCTGTGGTAGAGGTATTCAGGTAGCAATTGAGGCACCCACAAATTCATCAAAAACAAAATGCAAGAAAGAAGCCAGTAGAAAAAACCCGGAGTCTGAAGTGTCTATGCACAAATATCTAAAAGCCAGAAACAGGAATTAGAAGTTCTAATACAAGGGAACACATTTTGTTTTTAGGCATCACTGAAATTTAGTGGAATAAAACTCATAAATGGACTATAGCTCTGAATTATACTTTATTCAAGTAAAAATGAAGGAAGCATATTAAGAGAAAATACTGATGTAAGTAAATCCAGGAGGCTGAAGGGATAAGAATAAGTCAACAGGAGAAAAAGATGGCATTCCAGAAGAGAGAATAAAAATCTATTTCATGGAGTGATAGTCCTTTAAAATGTTAATCCAGTTTATAAAAAGTAACTGGGTAAAGCTCAAATCGGGACAAGAAGAAGGCTCAAATGTGATTTTCTGCCCAATGCTTCTGAGAATTTTAAGATAAAGTTACACATTGCTATTTTGTGAAAGTAATAGTTAACTTTTTGAAGGCTTTGATTTAGACTTTTCTTTTTCTTTTAAATATCAACTATGTAATTAGTGACTGGTAAAGGAACCAATATTCCTTGGTGGACATAGGTAGAACATTCCATCACATGGTAATTCAAATATGACTCTGACAATTTAATATGCTGAAAATGGCAGATCACCCACCTACTATGTGTAAAGCAATTTACTAGGTGCTAGTGATATATAAGGGAAAAAACTTCTATAATTTTAAAACAGTCCCTGTATTTAAGGAGATTATGTTCCACATTTTGAGATTGTCTAAATGGATTGACTTAATTTAATCTAAAATAATTTGAGGAACAGAGAGGACATTCATAAAGAAGCAGTTAAAACAAGATTGATCTTTAAGGAAGCTAAGAATTGCAAGAGACAGAGAAGCTAAGAGAGCGTATTCAACCAGCGAGAATGCACAAAGGTGACAGTGGGGCATGCCTCTCTTCTTTTGGAAGATAGGGAACAAATTATATGTGTAAAATGAAGCATATGTTGTCAGACATGGACAGTGGGATAGTTCATTTAACTTAGCTGTATTTTTTTAATGTTTGGTTTTATTGTTCTTTGGATTTTTGTAGACATTGGGTATACCATTTTCTTTGTTCTAAATCATCAGCATCCCTTCATATGTTTCCCAATAAGTATAGAGATAGTGATCTGTGATTTCTTTAGAATGGGGAAGTCTCAAATGAAAAAAAAATCCCTTTACCAGTTCAGGTCAGGACATTCTTTACAACTTACATATCAGAGAATTTCCTAGAGCACCAAGAATTTAGTAACATTTCACATGGCCACTACATGTCAGAGGTAATACTTGAATTCAGATCATCTTGGCTTCATGGCCAACTCTCTTTCCCTTACACCATGCTGTTTCTCTTCCCATGTTTCTTTATATTTTTTATGTTTGTAATTTCTCATATTGCAGTATTTTTCCATTACATTTATGAACTATAATTTATTGACCCAGTTACCAGGGTATATAGTTCCTTTACTGTTTCTAGTTAGAAAAACTAAATGTTTCTTTTTTAAAAAGTAATTTTTTATTGATGCCTTTTTTACATCTTCAAAAATTTCATATGTATTACTTACCTTCTTCTGAGTCATGCCATGTTAAAACTAATATTTTAAAGACAAAAAAAGAAAAGAGAAAAATAAGCAAAATGCAAAATGACCAAATATATGAGAAAAGTGAAAATATGAGTAATATACCATACTTGTAGGTCTCTGACCTCTGTAAAAGGGAGACTTTTCACACAGCTGCTAAAATTCTTTACTAAAACTATAAAAAGTAAAATATTTTCACAAAATGGTCATGTATAGGTAGGAAACTTTACCTTTATTCTTAAACCATAGGTAAGAATATACTTTTAAAAAATATTTTTATTTTACAAAAATCTATAAGGTGTCATTAGGTTAGTCTGGTGTCCCTCTCAACCATTAGATTTCTTTTTTTGAGTCATTCTTATTCTTCTTAATTTGATTTGTTTTGTGGTTATTTTCATTTATGTTGTGATCACTGTACACATTGTTCTCGACTCTACTTCACTCTACATTAGTTAATATAGATCTTTCCATTCTTCTCTAAATTAATGATAATCATTTTCTTATTGCATAGTAACACTACTGTAATATAAGTATTATAATAATATTACATTAATAAACTACAATTTGCTTATCTATTTCCTACATTGTTTTTAATTCTTTGATATCACAAAAAGTACTGCAGCAAATAGTTTGGTGTATATATTGGGCTTACTTCTTATCATTGTCCTCTTTAGGGCATAAGTCTCATGGCAGAATCTCTGGATCAAAGGCCTTGGAAATTTTAGTTACTTTTTTCAAATTGCTTTCAAGAATAGTTACTTTGATTCTTAGTTCCACTAACAATATGAGAAACTCTGTTCATATCCTTTGATCACTTCTGTGTATGTTAAGTTGCTTTCAATTGTATTGGACTTCATGACCCCATTTGTAGTTTTCTTGGCAGAGATACTGGCGTGGTTTGCCATTTCTTTCTCTAACTCATTTTGCAGTTGAAGAAACGAAGACAAACAGAATTGAATGTCTTGCCCAGGATCATACAGGCAATAAGTGTCTGAGGCCAGTCTGGAACTCTATCCATAGTGCCAGTAGGTGCCTTACTATCTATTAGGAATTGTCTTTTGTGCATTTCTCTCTTTTTCTCTCTCTGTATATATAGGTGCATTAATTCAGTTTGTAGGAAGGTTTTTCAGGTTCATATAAACAAAGTTTTATTTAGTTATTAATTTTCTACTTGTTAATTGCCTATTCAATTCATAAATATACTTCATTCCTATTTTGTTACTTTATGTTTTTAAGGTTATAATTTTTTTCCCACTGAGGATTGCTTTAGCTGCATCCAGGGAACAGTTTTATGTTCAATCATTATAATTTTTCACATAATTATTAGTTCTTTCCCTAATTTGTTCATTGACCCATTTATTATTTAAATTTTTGTTGTTGTATTGATTTGGGTCTATGTCTTTGTTTGTGATTTCTGAACTGATTATTAATATCACTGCATTATAGTCTATTAAGGATTAAGTTCACTATTTCTGTTTTTTTACATTTTTGATATTTTCTAATACATGGTTAATTTTTGTAAAACTTCTTTGTGGTGCTGAGAAATACATGTATTCTTTTATAGTCTCATTTAGAAGTACTATAAGTATATTAACTCTAGTTTCTTTAGAAATTTATTCTAATTTATAATTTTAGTTTTGCTTATGTTTCTGTTAGAATCATTCAAAATTAATAGTGGAATATTAAAATGTTGCCACTATTTCATTACTTTCTATGTCTTTTTGTCCTTTTTTTGGTCCTAATTTGTCCTTTCTACATTTAGATGATGAGGCATTTGGAGCATATAACCTTACTATTGATATCAATCTGTGGTCTATAGTCCATTCAACATAAAATAATTTAATTTTTTGTCTCTTTTTATGTTTGAATGCTTGTATTTGTTTTGTCATAGCATGACTGCAAATGGCTATTTTTATAATCCTCATTTTCTGTCTTAGAATCAATGCTACATATCATTTTTAAGGTAGAAGAGTGGTAAGGGCTATGCAACTGGGTTTAAGTGACTTGCTCAGGATCACACAATTAGGAAGTATCTCAGGCCAGATTTGAAACTAGGTACATTTGATTACAGGTCTGACTTTCTATCCATTGAGCCATCTAATTGTTCCACTGCTCTTTTTTTGAACTGACCTGACACATGGTAAATTTTGTTCCAGGTTTTTAGTTTCATCGTCTATTCTGATTTTAATTACTTTTGTAAGTACCAACTGTTATTTTCTTATCCATTGTCACTTTTTCATTTTATGGTATTACCTAATCTTTCACTTTTAAATTTATGAGATATTTATATTTTCTTCCATTTATTTTAATTTTTGAGGTTCCCCCAAATTAGTGTTTATTCCCCCTTCTGTAAATACAGTGCTATTTCCCTCCAGTTATCATCAGTTTATTTTAAGGCAATCCTATTCCTCTTGGTTGTCTTCCCCTCACATTTACAACTCAATTCTGTTTGTTATATTTTTCCCTATTACATATTGTCTAATTTTATCTAATTATTTAATTTGTTCATTCTTTCTTCCCCTCTCAGTTAAGTAATCAAGTAGAATTCCCTTTCCTCTCTTCCCTTGAAGTTGTTTTACTTAGTAGTTTTCTAAAACTTCAATTTCTGTACCTTTTCTCTAAAAATGATCTGCTTTCCTCATTCTCTTCCCTTCATGTCTTTCTAAACATTTGTGGCAGTTATACTTATTTATTTCTTCCTCAATCTCTATATTTTCCCAAGATACCTATTTTGGGTTCCTCCTTCTAAACACTTTCTATAGATATTAATCTCAATTGTCTTTTTTCTATTGTGTGTCACTCTTAGAAATACTAATTCCTGCAGGTGATAGAGAAGATGGGAATATTGTCCATAGTAGGAATTTTCCTGTGTCCCTGATAATACACTTCTTTTCTTCTCCCTGTTCTCCCTAAGATCATTTTTTTCCATTTGCCATGAAATCTCCTCCCTGAGTCCATGCCCTATTGGTTTATCACTTTGAAATTGATGGTTTTGTTGTATACTTCCTTTTCAGATTTTTGGTAATTTTCTTATATTCCTTTTCCAAATCCTTTTCCTTTGAGGCGTTTTCCCTAGGGATGGGTCTTAAAACACAGTGGGGAATTCATACTTTATAATCCCAGGTTTCTGTCCTTAAATGACTTATGGATGATAGAAGTGGCTCTAGCAGAATGTCAGTCTCCTTTGCTCTAGGATTGGGAGATACACAGATGGAGACACACACTCATACACAGCGTCACACATTAGTTGTTTCCACATTAGCCCATTATCCTTTGCTCCTTAGTTTTGGGGCAGAGCCCTATTGCTACACTGAAAGGTTCCATACTGTAGTGCTAGTCAGAGAATATGTTTTCTTTTTTGGTTTTCCATGGTGGAGGGAGAAGTGAATGCCAGAATTCAGCTCTGTTGTAAGGTTATGTGTAAACTTGTACATCCCTGCTAGAGAGTGACCTATGGGGGAGGGAGTGCAGAATGAGCATATTAGGGATTATCCTTATCTGCTATTAAATCATCAGGGATCTCTTTAGGGTTCTAGGTGACCCAGACCATAGATGGATGCTGCAGAAATTACTTTATCTTTTGGGTATGATTCTTATTTTTAGAGGTCTGAGAGGTTATAGAGATAGAAGAAAGGATCTCATTCTTGTTGGGTAATGATTTGTGTGTGAATTGGATTTAAGTGAGATAGAGTTGCAAAAAGATGTTGGCTTCACTCATTCATCTAGTCATGTCTGATGCTGTGTGTGTGTGGGCACACCTTGGGTAGGACAAGCTGTTTGTCTCTCCCTATCAGAAGTAGGAGAATGGATGGTATTGTCTAGATGAAAGATGCAAATGGAAATGAGAAATGAGAAAGAATCAGTTTGAATGGTTGCCTAAAGTTTTGATTGGAAGTTGATCCTGAGTGTTGGAGATTGCAAGTCCAGGTTAAATGGAACTCTAACATTAAAATTCATAGATTATGTTTAATTTAAGACTGAGTAACTGCTTAAGACCAATTACAATAAATAAACAAAAGTTCCCCATAATATTAACTTTTATAAATTAAGATTTTTGTGGTCATGGTTTGTAAAATGCTTTTGTTTATAGAAACTTGAGAACATTAGTTCTTGGTTTGATTCATATTGTATTTCTTAGATGAAGGTTTCTCTATAACAACCTTAAATGCCATCAATTTAAATGTTATTCACTAATGTTTAAAACTGAACTAACTGTTGATTCCCCAAAGCATAGAATTTAGATTTTGTGATCTGGGCATCAGAATCTCTGGCAAGAGTCCAGAGAAAGGTCCTGCATTTGTTTTACATTTGTGACTTTTTATTTTAGTGTTTTCTTTATAGCTTTTGGTACTATGGATATGGAAACTATTATTTATAGTGCTGTTGATATTTGGAAAGATACCAGTAATGTAATGAATTTTCATCCCAGGAATTAGATGCTCTTTTGATCTGAATGCTAAGATTTTAAAATCTTAATCTATGATTTGTCTAGAAAGCATAGTGCTCCTCTGATGAACAGGTATATGTTCTAGATTAAAAAAAAGTTAATTTGGGTTTGGTAAACTGCATACTTCAGTGGTTATTACAAATGGAAAAAATTCTACAAGAAATATTTGGATAAATGCTTTGTGACTAATGTAAAAAACCTTAAGGGTTAATTGAACAGTCCAATTTCATCTTGTAAGCAGCTTCTGCCAGAGGGAAAATGAGAGAAGTTTTGGGTATGGCTGATGCAAATAGCTTTTCTTGGAGTCACCTGTGAGAGTGTAGTGAAAGAGGACTCATTCAAAACCCCTGGACCTCAAACCATCCTATGTCTGAGGCATTTAATAGGGAGCCAACCCTTAGACCAGGAGGACAGCTGGAACCTAGAGAATGAATCTATTGGAAATAATACCTGTGCAGGGATACCTTGCAGCCAGAAGGGAAAAAAAACCCAAAACTTTACCTAGTCTCATAGGACTCCAAACAGGAGAAAGTATCCTATGATCTTTGCTCTTCTTTTCTCACCTTTGAATCTCCCTCAGCACATGTTCCTGAACCAGCTATAGAACTTAGCCTTGTTATTTTTTGGTGTATGATCTATTCCCCTGGGAATTTTCTTGGTATCTACCCTTAGCAAAGAATTTTTTAAGATTTGCAAATGATTTGATCTATGAACTAGGAAATTCAGGAAAGGATGAATAGGAGCATTTCAGATTAGTTGTTTTATTTAATTAGGACTAGTATAACTTAGTAACTGTGAGTCTAAAGATTTACAGTTTGACCAGAGTGCTTTTCTAAGTTTTGTATAAAATTATTGTATATTCACTATTTATGTAGAATTTCAGAATGTGATTATTTTCTCAACTTGATGTCAGATTTCAGGAAAAAGTATTGGAGCATTAGAATCTCCTCATGCGGAAATAAGAATTTTGAATTTAATTTAATTTTTGAGAATTTTAATTTGTTTTGAAACTAACATTTTTGATATAAATACTCTCAACTTTTAAATATTACAGTAGGTGCCTGATAAATGCTCAAGTAAAAACTCAAAGACTTGCCAGTTCTATTTATCAATTCTTTTTGGGAATCTGGGTATATATTTTTCATATTTTATTTTCAGCAAATAAGTTGCTCTGAAAACCCAGCTATTGCAATGGAGAGTTCCAGAAGAGATTCCATGGAAAAGGCAGCTAGGTAGCACAGAGGATACAGTATCCTTGGAGCCTCTTTGTCCATGCTTTTGCCCTTGTCTCTCTCCCTTCTTTGGCAAATAGAAGGTGGTCTCTCTTATGCTCTTCTGGGCACACTGTCTTTGTTTCTTGATGTGGCCAGTAAACAGGCTACATGTTAAAGTTGAATCTATATTATTAATGTTTTTTTTTCTATCATTTCCCTAAATGTAGACAGTGGAAACAAATTAAGCACTGATTTGTAGTCTTTGAGGTTTTTCTGAGGTATAAATCATCCCAATCAAGATTTAACAATTGTCTCTGGGACCAATTTGACCTGGCTTCAGCATACCCCTATGTCTAAGGCCTTTTATCCCTGGAATTCTACAATTTTAAGGTTATTTCAGTATTATATATATAAGCAGTATTACTGAGTAAAGATTGAAGAAGGGCATGCCTAGGGACAATTTATCATCCCAAAGGGAGCAAGGATAACTCTAATTTGTTCTACATTTAGTGATGAACTTCAGGTGATCTCTGTGCTTGTTGCTTTATTTTTAGCAAGTTGAAAGTGTTTCCAGCTGGTAGTTCATGAAGTTTGATACCATGTATGAATCTTGTAACTAAAAATGCTAAATTACATTGGACTAGTGATAGAACTTTATGTTCTAAAGGTTTCTTTGGAACAGCCATTGCTCTGAAATTATTAAACATCAAAGCATTAAAAATAAATGTTACTTAGATCTTCCAGGAAATTAGATTACTTCCTAAAGAAATTGTTCAGCTAATTTAAATTCCATTTGTGGAAATAACTTCCTTTTATTTAAGAGAAAGGTGGATAAATCATCTGTGGTGCAGTTTGTTTCATAAATGAAGTGTGCTGATGTTTTAAACCAGTCAATTTTTCCTTCCCAAACATTTAACAGGCAGTTTCTGACAATGACCAAGGAAAGAATAGACATTGTTGAATTAAATCAAGTAGGATGTTAGTATGTGCCAAAAAATACTAAATTGTTTGACTTACTCATAAACTTTCGCCATATTTTCTCCATGGTATAATAAATAAGGAATATTGGAATGTAGAATAGACTAAAGACCCTATCTAAGGGAATGTATGAAACAGGCAAGATTTGAATCCTGATGCCTTTTGAGAGTATTAGTTGTTCAGTCATTTTCTTTCATGACTGACACTTCATGACTCCATTTTGAGTTTTCTTGGCAAAGCTACTGGAGTAGTTTACCACTTCATAGAGTTTGTAAATGAGGAAATTGAAGCAAATAGAGCTAAGTGACTTGCCCAAGGTCTTCCTTGCTCTAGGCTTGGCTCTCTATCCACTTAGGCACCTAAATGCTTGCTGATTGAATTAAACATTTAATCATCATTGGCAAAAAATTCAACTCTATAAACAAGGATAACATTATGAATTACATATCTTTTTTTAGAGTATTCACTAGATAGTAACTAAAATTTCTTGTTTACTCCCATGCCCCTCCTGAACTTTGTTTCTGCTGAGAAGTTTTTCCATACTTCTTTTTTCTCTTTCAAAACTCTGAGCCTGTAATCTCTTTGATGTGGGCATTCTTTTTAGTGATTCAGATTCCCACCCATATATGCCTACCCAGCTGCAGTGTCCTCCCAAAGGGATGGGCCCCAGATGATGTAATAGAGGCTTCCTTGTTTTCTCTCCTTTTTTTAGTTTTTTAAAAAATTTATTTAGTCAATTTAGAACATTATTCCTTGGTTATAGGAATCATATTCTTTCCCTTCCCTCCTCCCACCCTTCCTGTAGCTGATGCACAATTCCACTGGGTATTACATGTGTCCTTGATGAGAACCTATTTCCATGTTGTTGGTGTTTGTATTAGGATGTTCATTTAGAGTCTACATCCCCAAACATATCCCCTCGATCCATGTAATCAAGCAGTTTTTCTTAGGTGTTTTTCTCCCACAGTTTTTCCTCTGAATGTGGATAGTGTTCTTTCTCATACATCTCTCCCGGTTGTTCAGGATCACTGCATTACCAGTAATGGAGAAGTCCATTACATTCGATTGTACCACAGTGTGCTAGTCTCTCTGTACAATGTTCTCCTGGTTCTGCTCCTTTCACTCTGCATCACTTCCTGGAGGTCGTTCCAGTCTCCGTGGAATTCCTCCACTTTATTATTCCTTTTAGCACAATAGTATTCCATCACCAACATATACCACAATTTGTTCAGCCATTCTCCAATTGAAGGGCATCCCCTCATTTTCCAGTTTTTGGCCACCACAAAGAGCGCAGCTATGAATATTCTTGTACAAGTCTTTTTACTTATTATCTCTTTGGGGTACAAACCTAGCAGTGCTATGGCTGGATCAAAGGGCAGACAGCCCTTTGGGCATACCTTGTTTTCTCTTGACATCTCAGAATGCTAATGGACCATGTATTATCCTTTGCCTGTCCCTTCCTCTCACCATCTGGCCAGCCTTTCTTCTTCTTTTTTTTTTTAATCAGACATTTCTTTGGTCATATCTTGTACCATACTTCTTTACTGTAATTCCTTATTTCCCTCTCTTAAAGAATCAATTTTTATGAATGTTGGTTTCAAAAATATGAACCTTTCTTTCAAGGAGCAGTTTGGAACTATTAACATTTGGGAAATTTGAAAATCCCCAAGTAATTTGGCCCATTATTCTTGTCCTATTCAGTTTGGTATTCAGTTTGCAGTTCATGTCCAAGATACACATAGTATAGTTTGCCCATCTTACTGTATATGACATTATTGCTGCTTATTATTAGGTAGATGTAATAAGAGTTCAAATTATTCTTTCTTAATTTCCTATTACTTCATGTTATCTATCATATATATTTACTTATGGCTAAGTAACTTCTATTATGTTCATTTACATATTCAGACATTTCCCCATCATTGGGCACATAGATAATTTCTAGAGTTTTTTATTATAAGTAATTGATATGGGCAATTGTTGTATTTTTCTCTTGGGGTATAGATCAAATTATGGGATAACTGCAACAATGAGTTGAGTAGGAATAATTTTATACCTCTTATTTTTATGTATACTTTCTATTTTATCCACACAGCCTCCTTGGTTTAAATCACTATTGTTTCCCCAAGAATCTCCCATTGTCTCAGGCACCTGGCTTATTTTTTCTTCCCTTCACACATTTTTATTATTTTCTTTTTTATATCATCCTCATTGCTGAATATATTCTTCTCCATTCCCCTACTGAGAGAGCCAACCCTTGGAATAAAAAAAAAGAATGTGGGGAAAAGCTACTTTATTTTTATCATTTGTTTTTAGATATGCTCTTCTGGTTTATTAGAACTCTGTAAAAATAAATCAAACCAAAGGAAATACTCAGAACCCCTCAGCTTAAATATGTGGCTTCTGGCTAGAAGTCCTTTAAATGTCATCAGAAGAAAGCATGGAAGAAGGGTATTTAGAGTGATTTGTTTAACCTCTCCAGAACATTGACACTGAAGCTATCTGTTTTCCTGTCTAAGATGCAACATGTTAAAATTGCTCTCTATATGGGAAGCTATGTGAAATGACTACAACTCTGAATCATTTAAACTTGTCTGAATTTGGATTTATAGTACATAATGAAAGGCAGAAAGGCAGAGTTGATACAGGTCCAGCCTTGGAGTCATGAAGACCTGGGTTCAAGGCTTGCCTCTGATGTACACTAGATGTATGATCTGGCTGCTTAACCTCTAGGTGTCCTGTGTATCTCTTTGAGACTGCAAGTCTTAGAATAGTTTGTAGTTTGCATTGATAGGACATTTCTTACACCAATGAAATCATGTCTAATTAACCAGGTAAATTTAAGTCCTGAAATAGTATATACAAATATAGGCCAGTTTTTAGTTTTGCATTTTTTGTTTCTATGGATGTGCATATTGGATATCTAATTCTAATGCTCTCTCCATCTATTGGTATTCCCAAAATCTTAGTATATTTTTAAGCTTTTGGAGGACTTTTCTATTACCCTGATGGATATTTGGACTGGGATTAGGAGATTACCTGGAAATTTCTGTTCTTTGTTTCCCCTCTTCCTCCTAGACCTCAAAGCAGAGCCAGTAGGAACACAGATCTATAAACACCTCAGACAGATATATTCATGTCAAAACATGTGATTTCATTGCTTTATAGTTTCTCTGGAATTTGTAGTCCTTCATGGTTGATTGGGCCACCAAGTTGTTAAGTGACTTGCCCAGGATCACACAGCCAATATATTATCAGAATCCAAAAGTAAACCCACAACTTCTTAATTTCAAGACCGCCTATCCTCTATTCCATGCTGCTATTCTATAATTCTAGGTAGAAATATCACACATGGCACCCATCCTCTCCTCAAAAACAAAACAAAACAAAACAAAAACTCTAGGTTCCCATGGCCAAAATTTGATCCTAGATTCCAAAAGATCAGTTTCTTTCTCTCTTGTTCAGTAATCCCATCACAGAGTAAAATCCCAGGGTAATCTGTGTACTGTGAGTCATAGATCCTCTAGAAGATTTCTTTTAAGTAGTTAGTGCACAAAATTCATACCAAATAAGTAATAGCATATGATGCAAAGGGCTTATAAGACAAAAACAAAAACTATTTAAATTATCCATTGAACTCATGTGCTTCTTCAATTCCCTGTTTTCTACTTAAGTGATCTGAAAAAGTAGAAATGCTACCCTCCCATCTTTTATTGCCATCGGAAAGTCCAAGAACAGAAAGTATTGGAAAAGAAAAAGGGAAAGGGGGAAAAGTGTATCTTAGCTTACTCATGTACAGGAGACAACCAGACATTTTGGAGGCAATCAGCCACTGGGGTCCAACAAGAGGTTTTCCTTATGTCAATATAGCAAAGGGCTAGGATATTTTTCTACCTCTGGGAGAAGTGCCATTTAGACAATAATCCATGCCCTAAAAGAAGTTTGGGGACTCATCAAATCTATCAGTGACTTCCTTGATGGTCCCCAACATATGCCTAGAGCTTACACATGTGCACACACTATATTTTGTGCAAGTCCTGTGAATTCATTGGCATAGAGATCTTCTACCAATTCAGATGTTTGGAAATTTATAATCTTAGAGCAGCTTGGTACACTGAAAGATCAAATGCCTTGTTCAGGGTCATTTAACCATTATTTTTCAGAGGCAGGACTAGATTCTAGGCTTTTGTGACCTGAGGTTGGATCTATACTATCTGCTCTCCCTAGCCTTAGACAACACGGCCATCCAATGCAGCTGAGGAAGTCTCCAGGTGTAACAACTTTTCATGCCACTGGACCCGGGCTTCCAACGCCAAGAGAGTGGGACTGTCTCTGTGCACCGACTCTTCCACTTAAATCTCCTTCACGCACAAGTGTCTTTGTGCACACTCATCTATCATAGATGAAAACACACAAAGACAATCGTCATTCTCGGCTTCCAAGAGACTACTACTATTAAACATTTACTGTTAGTTTGCTTTATTTCTTTCTGCTACTCATTCCAGTGTTTTGTTTTGTTTTTTCCCTTTGCATCCCTAGCACCTAGAACAGTGCATGGTACATAATAGTCACTTAATAAATTCATTTTGTGTTGAATGCTTATCTTAATGGAAAGAGTTCTATATCTAGAGTCAATAGCTTTGAATTCATATCCCGGCTCAGACTGTATGCCCTCTAAGATCTCGTCTACTTCTAAATATATAATCATATGATCTTATAACATTTTGCCACTGTGTAGTATGGCACCAACTCAATATTCTATCACTCTTTTTTTCCCGAGGCAGCATCCTGGTTAGAAAGCTGTTCTTGCCATATATTTGCCATTTTGTTATGGACAAGCCTTAATCTTTCCGGCTCCCTGGCAATTTTCTGAGTCTCTAAATTACAAGTTACTGATCTGCATCATTTTAAAAAACTTTCAAGCTGGAAGTTCTCTACATGGATGAAGTCACCGGTCCAGACTCAAACAAAATAAAACTCCCTAAACTTTTCATAACCATATTCCACTCATGAGTCTTATCAAGAGTTATTAAAATAGGATTTACATTCTAACGTTGATGTCTTATTCTCTTTATTATTAATCTTTTGTATATTTGTGCATAGACTTTAGAGTTTTGTTGTTGGACTTTTCCTTGTTTTTCACTTGTTTGTTTCTATTATTGTCCACTCCTCATTGTTCTTCATACCTCTTATCCATTCATGAAGAGGAAGGAATACATTTTACTTCAATCTTGCAATTCCCTATTGAAACAGTATGACTAAAATAATAAAATGAATCTGTAGAAACCTGGAAATAAAGTTCAATATCCTTTTACAGTTTGGAACATCCACTGATCAGACTGTATTTTCTTGTGGCTACTGAAGTTCAGGTGTTAGTGTATCCTTTTGTCGTCATGTTGGCTTTTAACCCGTTTCATTTTGGTATTTTCTAGCCTAAGTGTACTTAAGGACAATGGTTTCATGACCTAGATTCCTTCAACAAAATCCTCAGCAATTTTACACCAGTTCTATATGAAAGGCTTTTGTATACATAGATATGTATACAAAAGCATATTTTTGGACTGAAGAAAAATAATTTTATTTAAAAAATATAAATTCTTTTACAATATCACTTCTAGTTTCCAGTATTTTTCTTGCTCATGCAATATACATGAGGAAAAAGTGAAAGATTGGGAGCTAGAGGATGAGACTTTATTCCTACCTTTATCTCTGACTCACATTCTGATCTGGTCAATGATATATATATATATATATATATATATATATATATATATATATATATATTGGAAGATTGTCTCACTCTCTGTTTTGATTTTTTAAAAAAACTGCTACATAAATGTAAATTTGAGTGATATCCTACATTCATGTGCTTAAAAAAATGCAGGAACTTAGCAGTCTTAACCATCTTTCCTTCCTTAACATTAATTAGTATGACTCATTCAAATCCTCATTCATCATATTGAATATGTATAGACTTGAAGGTGTCAAAGAAAAATAATATAGAATGCCACCTGATTTCAAATTATAATCATGATTCTTAAAATATATGCAGGAAAGAACAGTGGGATAAACTTAAATTTAAGGTGTCAAACCAACTATACCAAACTTTGTAATGGCTGCTGTTTTAGCTCATTGAAAACTGAACTAATTGCCTTCTTTGCCCTTGGAAAGGTCTTTTGCTTTCATGAGATGGAGTCGTAAAGAGGATTGCTTGAGCAGCAATTCTAGGTAGGGCTGTATGTGTTGAGGTGTAAATATTTTTCGGCTCTAGTAAATCTGATTCCTAGCTATGTCACTTGGATGGTTATGAGTCATAATTAGCAACAAGAAATAACTAGCACTGGAGTTCTGGATCCTGCTTATACTTGCATGTGTGAGTCAATTATTAAATTTTCAGGACAAGCATTTACACATTGAAATTCAGCACATGCTACAAACTCGGGCTTGATTTATTGTTTTGTTAATTGTCTATAGAATAAAATGCTGGAGAAAGTGATTAAAATGTCAATTAAACATAGAAGTGTGTTGTCAGTATATTTTGCCTCCCTGGAGAGCCAGTTGTTTTTACATTTTTTACATTTGTACATGTTTTTACATTTACATTTACCATAATACCATTTTAGGTAATCTGACACCCTGGATAAATCAATATAAGGTGCCTGGCATTTACTAAACACTTAACAAAAGTTTGCTGAAGTTGTAGAGAGGGGGAGAGGGGATGCTAAGGTTATGTATGGCACTGAGGTATATTGTAGAAAGAAGTCATGGGAGGCAGAGTGGGGAGATTGTATTGAAAGGAGTAGGGGCTGTGAAGAAGACATTGTTTCCTATGACCTTTATTGTTTAAATAAAAAAGAAGAGAGGTGGTTTCTGAGTGATAGTATCAATTTCTACTTCTGGAAGCTCTAGAATTTTTCATAGAATCATAGATTTAAAGTTGGAAGGTAGTTGAAAGGACATTTAGTCCAACCCTATAATTTAAATTTTTGGAAGCTGAAATTCAGAAATATGAAGTAATTTGTTCAAGGTCACAGAACTAATAAGTTACAGACCTGGGGCTTTAATGAAGGTCTTTTGGTTTAAATCCAGAGTTATTTCCTCCCTGTCATGTAATTTAGGACAGTATTGACAAAGTAACAGGACCACTAAACTCTACATCAGGATATGTGTGGGTCACCATATATCAACATTTTATATTTTTTTAGTGGATTCTCAATCATTTTTAAAAACATTTCTCAATTATATTTTAGTCAGTTAACTGGAGAGTATGTCTATATATTTTATATTCTTGGTCTAGAACAACTCCCTAATTTTGAAGATGAGGAAATAAGTTCTATAACATTGAAGTTATTTCATTTTTATGGTACCTTTTAACAAATCCTTTCTTATCTCTTTTAATTAGATCAGTTTTCACTTTTGCTTCATCTGAGTTCATAATTGCTATCCCTCCTTTTAATTTTTTAATTAGTGGAATTTATTCACAAGTTTCTTAGTCCCTCTCCATCCTACCTGCATCATAGAAAATATTATCCAAAGAAAGACGAGTTATTTCTTCCATGTTTCCACCTTTCAGTTCACTCTCTAGAGGTAGCATTCACAATGATTCTTCAAGTCCTCTTGGTTCAAATCATTCCACAGTTTGTTATCCTGTGCAGTTTTTTCCAAGTGAAAAAAATATCTTGCTATTTTCTTATGTCACAGTAGTAGTCCATCACAAGAATATACCATATTTTGTTTAGTCATTCCCCAACTGATGTATATCCCCTCAATTTTCAGTTTTTACTACCACAAAGAGAGTTGCTATAAATATTTTGAAACATAAAGGTTTTTCCTTTTCACCCGATTTCCTTGGTATATGCACAGTCTCTTACTCTTTTAGTATAATTCTAAATTGCTTTCCAAAATGGCCGGATCAGTGCCACCATCTATTAGTAGCTCCATTTTCCCACATCCTCTCCACAATTTGTCATTTTGTCATTTTAGCCTATCTAATGGGTGTGAGATGATATCTCAGTGCTCCTTTTTTAAAATATACTTGAAGTGTGACAGATTTTGTTCTTGTCTTTTACCTTTACTCTGTGTGCCTCTCTGCTTTAAATTTGCTTCTTGTAGATAGCATATTGTGGGATTTGTGACAGAGGATGGCACTAAAGGAAGAGTTTTCTTCTCATTGGGGGAGGGGCCCCAGGGGACTGGAATCTGAAGAAGCAGGAAGTTCCCTTCTGGAGAGCAGTTGGTCTCTCAGTCTGGAGAAGCTGAAGAATGAGGGGTGAAAAAGATTTTCTCCTGAGGGTTACCCACCTTTTTCTGCTTGTGAATGGAAATCCTTCCCCCCAACACTTCCCAAATCACTGAAGAGAAACCTGAGTAAAGGCATTTTGAATCTCTGTCAGACTTTACCTCAGTTGCTGTTGCCCTGGATCTGAACTGTGACCAAGGGGCCAAACCTAGGGACAGCCAATGTAACTATCTCTCAGGGGGCTCAGGCTGCCAAAGCCTGAGTTGTCCCTAAACTTGAGGAGGGAGGGAAAAGAGTTTTAGATAGAGGCAGGGACCCCCTTTCCCCCACTTTCCTTTCCCATTCTTTCCCTGCCAGTTATTCCTTTGTATTGCCCTGATTGAGTTAATTGACATAAAAGTAGTTATCTTTTCCCCAAGCTGTGAATCAAGTGTGAGTGAACAGATCAATGGGAGAGACATCCTCCTAAGAAGAAACTCTTTGGTCTCTAGTAGTGGGGGGGGGCAGAGGGACAAGAGCAAATCTGGGAGAGCAGCCATACTTAAGGAGGGAAGGCAGAAGGGAAAAAATCTTCAAACCCCCTCTCCTCCCTCTGAGCCAACCCTAAACATCAGCTGTCCTCTCCTAGATCCTGTTCCCTTTACCATCCTCAAACCTTTTCTCCATTACAGATTCCTACTTCTAATCCACTTTACTATCCTCTTCCATTTTATGGGGTGAATTCTTCCTGTTCACATTCACATTATTACTATGTGTTACCTTCTATCTTATTTATCCCCTGCTTATTTTCTCCTTTTCTCCTTTCAGCCTTTGCCTGTTTACAAATGTTTTGCTTCCATCTATCACCTGTGCTTCTCTTATTCAATCTCTCCTTTTTACTTCCCTATAGGGCAAGATAAGTTTCTATAGCCAATTGATTATGGATATTATTCCCTCTTTGAACCAATTTTGATGAGAGTAAAATTCAAGCATTTCCCATCACTCCCTCATCTTCCTCTCCACTGACATGACTCTTATGTGCTTTCTCATGTAAGATAATTTGCTTCCATCTGTATCTCTTTTTCTCTTTATCCAGCATGTTTCTCTTTCCCCTTTAAATTTTTTTTTGTGTCATACCATCATATTCGTCTTACTCCCTGCACTACTTTGTATGTTCCTACTCATAGTTCTTAAATATCTTAAGTATCCTAACTAATTTAGGTACCTTAATCTTTTAAGTATAAATATCTTAAGTACCTTAGGTATCACTTCCTATCTAGTAATCAAGTTAACTGCATTGATTGTTTGAATACCTTAAGCATATTAAATAATTTAAGTAACTTCAAATGATCCCTTGTATCATAGATACATGATATCTATATCTATCAAGATAAGTTTCTTAATATGATAACTTCTGTCATAGATATCTTAAGTATACTTGTCATCATTTTTTCATGTAGGAATATAATTAATTTAACCTCATTAGTATCTTGAGTTTTCTCTTTTTTATTTTTCTTTTTAAGTTTCTTTTGAGTGTTGATTTTGATCATCAGATTTTCTGTTCAGCTCTGGTCTTGTCATCAGAAATGCCTGGAAATCCTCTATTTCATTAAATATTCATTTCCCCCCTGGAGTATTATGCTCAGTTTACCTGGGTAGGTGATCCTTGCCTTTGAAATATTATATTTCATGCCTTCTGGACCTTATCTTAAATTTAAATTGTGGATTGGACTTGAATATATTATTAATTAGGTGGTCACCAGGGATTTGATTTCTAAATCCCAAAATAAATTACTAAAGTAAATGGAATTTATGGTAGTTTATTTACAATAGAAGGAAGATATTAAGGAAAGATAGATAGAGAGAGAGAGAGAGAGAGAGAGAGAGAGAGAGAGAGAGAGAGAGAGAGAGAGAGAGAGAGAGAGAGAGAGAGAGAGAGAGAGAGAGAGAGAGAGAACTCTGGTTTCTTCTGATACCAATTGGAATTTCTAAGTCCCAGCCAGGGGAAGAGAAAAGCAAGTCCACTAAGTCAACCTTTCACTCACCAAAGGTAACAGTCTAAAAAGAAGTTTGGGTGTTTTCCAGTCACTCCTCCAAGTCAGTGCCTAACTGTCCTAAGGCCCGAATGCCCATCTTCCCTCTAGCTCTTAGTGACTGAGCCTTCCCTCCAAGCCCGGGTGACTGACTGTCCTTTTCAGTCTTTTCCCCCTCTATTTAAAGACCTTTTTCTCTTGTGTCACCTCCCCTAAATTTTTACATCTACCAATCACAGCAGACAATTTTCTCCAGGACTGCTCATTCTTTAGTTCTCACCTTCTTTGGTTAGATTTTCTCCAGTATTGTCCACTCTTTAGTTCTCACCTTCTCTGGTTAGATTATATCTTTTTGGGTTACTTAACACCTCTTTGGGTAAATTCACCTTTTGTAGTTACTTAACACCTTTTTTGTGGTTAAAGCACCTTTTTGTAGTTAAAATCTAAAAACAGATTGTAGCTTACAATTCTAGCTTCACTATAAAGGAAGAGCAAAGTACCTTCATTGTTACAATCAGGAGAAAGCTAAATCCAATCTTCATAACCTTTAATATGGAAGCTGCTGTAATCCTGTCTGTGGCTCCATGACATTTTTTTTTTATTTTGGCCATAAAAATTTGATTATATTTATTTATTTAATCTTTTGAAATACAAACAGGATTTTTTAACTTGAGGTGTTTTGTTAACCCATTCTGTCATTTTGATCTAAATTGATTTAATTTGAAATCTCTTTCAAGAGGTGATTGGTGGATTCTTTCAATTTCTATAACCCCCCTCTTGACTGAGGACAACAGGGCAGTACTCTCTAATAATATCTTGCAATATAGTGTTCAGACTTTAAAAAAGCCCTTATCTCCCATCTTAGAATCAATACTGTGTATTTGTTCTAAGGCAGAAGAGTGGTAAGTGCTAGGCAATGGGGATGAAGTGACTTGCCCGGGGTCACACAGCAAGGAAGTGTCTGAGGCCAGATTTTAACTTAGATCCTCCCATCTCTATGCCTGGCTCTCCATCCATTGAGCCACCTAATTACCCCCTAGACTATTGTTTTGATTGTTGCTGTCCAGTAGGCTAATGATTCTTAGGTTATCTTTTCTGGATCTATTTTTCATGTCAATTGTTTTTCTAGTGGGATAATTTGGATTTTCTTTCTCAAAGATTCTTCTGAACTGATTTAATTGTTTCTAAATGTCTTATGGAGTCATTAACTTCCATTTATCCAATTCTCATTTTTAGGGAGTCATTTTGTTTCTAGAGGTTTTATACTTTTTAGGGAGTTATTTGTTGCTTAATGTTCTGTCCTTCCTTTTATTTAGGAACCTGTTTTCTGCAGTGAATTTTTCCCTAAACTATCAACTTTTTCTATCATTTTCTTTTCCAATTTTTCTTCTAAATCTCTTATTATTTGTTTTTTGGTCATTTTTTTGGGCTCTTCAGGGATTTAATTTTGAGCCTTACATCCTTTCATATTTTACTTTGAGGTTTCACATATTTTCATCTTTGTATAATTATTCTCTTTTGAGCTTATGTTATGTTCATCTCTGTTGTTGAAATAATTTTCTAGTGTAAGTTTTTTGTCTTTTGTTCATTTTGTGGGTTTTTTCATGACTTTGCCTATATGTTGAAGCTCATCCCCAATGTGTTTTATGATATTCTCCTTTACTACCTCAGTAGAATGGGCCCTCCTCACTATCCCTTTTTGCTATTCTGTACAACAGCACTGCATCACCCTGCCTCTTATTGATTCTACCCCTCCAGGATTTGTTTTGAGGTGTTTTTTTGTGGTTGTTTGGAGATTATCTAAGTTCCCAGAAATGGAAGTCTGGTTCATAGAAATGAAATGGTTTTTCCAAGGTGATTTAGGTTGTAAGTGACAGAATCAGGAGTAGGACATAGGTCCTGTGACACAATATCCAATCATTCCTACTGCATCATGATAGAAGTTTCCATACAACATATTATGGAAAGGAAGACAAGAGAAGGAAATAACATAGGTAACATACATGGTCTAAAATTCTGTTCCAGAGGCAAGTAGGCTATATCTTCCTTTCAAGGATACAGGGGGATACTGTGAGGTAACTTTTCTCTGATGACCATTGGCTTGAACATTTACCAACTCTTCTTCCTAACTTATGCCATTAGTAGGGGTTTAGTGCCTAATGCTGCTGTTCCATTTAACCACTTAACATGGATTAGATTTTAGAAATCAATATTTACTTCAAGGATATATCAGGAAGAAACATTTTCTCCAATATCTCCATAGGCTATTCCTATGTCATTTTCCTCTGGTAGAAGGAGGAGAGATGAATTAAGTCAAAACTTAGTTCAGTTCATACCAAGCACTAATTCCACCAAGTTCCTGTCCAGATTTGGCATAACTGCTGGATGAATTTTTTAACTGAGTTGAGGTTCCAAAGGTCACTCCTGGGAGATTATACCTTACTCTTTGGTCTATTGATTTTGTGTTCACCTGAATATTGACTCACATTCCTGTTTCTTGCTCTCCCAACCTTGGATGGGAGAATCTACTCCTTGAATCTAAAATAGAAAAGAGTGAATAAAAAGACTAAGGAAGCCCCATTCGTCGGAGGCTAAATGGCTTCAGAAGAGTGAAGGCTCTAAAGTCGGCGTGCTTCTTTACTGGATTCATGAGAGAATTACCAAGTTCCTCAAGTTATGAATAAAGCAAAGAAGTACCTGGTACTGATTCCAGACTTTTTTGAAGATACTAATAGTTCTATCTATGTAACCAGTCAAAAGAGTCACAGAACATATGCACATGCTCTAGTCTCTTCAAGGTACTTCCCTTATGTGCTTCTTCCTTAGAAGATAGCTTCTCCCATCCTTTCTGATCTTGGTTACATTAGTTTTGTTTGTACAAAAGCCTTTTAATTTAATATGATAAAATTATTTATTTTATAGCTTGTAATACTCTCTATCTCTAGTTTGGTCATAAATTCTTCCCTTCTCCAAAGATCTACCAGATAAACTATTTGGTGTTCACCAAATTTAGTCATGGTATAACTCTTATAAGGAATAAAATACTGTCATTTTCTTCTTCTAATGATTATCCTTATTTCAGATGGCATAAAAAACAAAATGAATTAACTATTGTCCATTTTTAACATTGTATGCCTAATTCTACACCTCTAATCCACCATGTTTTTGCACAAAGAAGTAGGAGGTAGAATTTATCATCGGTCCTATGAAACCAGTATTGGCCATTGAATTAGTCAGAGATCTGAAATCTTTCATTGTTATTTTCCTTTATGTTATTGTGATCATTATGTAAATTTATTTCCTGGTTCTGCTCCCTTCAGTCTGCATCAGTTCATATAAATATTTCCAAGTTTCTAATAGTAATTGTTTTATAGCATAATTATATTCGATTATGTTCTTATAGCACAATTTGCTCAACTATTCCTGAAATTAATTTTCTTCTCGTGTAGACCTTATTCTCAAGCAATTTATAATTGAATAGAAAATTAAATATATGTTCATAAATAATATTATATAAGGAGAATATGATAACTGTAGCATAACATCCAAAGTACTTTGAGAAATGCAAAGGGAGATAACATTTCTTTCAACTCAGGGTGGCTGGGCTAGATCTTTAAAGAAGAACAAGTTTTCAACAAATGAAGGTGGAGGTGGTATATAGCAAGGAGTTCATTTGAGGTAGCAAGGAGGCAAATAAATCCATGTATTGAGTTTTAAGGAAATATCTGCTTCCTAGATAAAAACACATCTGAGACCAAGAAAATACAACTCTTGAATTTGCATTACAAAATGCAAAGTGGAAAATTTCTCCCCATTGGCAACAACAGGATGAACAACATTTCTATTTTTTAAATCTTTTTTATTGTCATGCAAAACACACTTCCCAAAATAAAATCATAAATACACTGATGTGAAAGATGACTCCAACAGTTCTTTCTCTGGATGTGCATAACATTCCCTGACTTAAGTCTTCCAGGATTGCCCCCGATCATTGTATTGCTGAGAGTAACCAAGTTTTCACAGATAATCATTGTACAATATTGCTGTTGTTGTATACAATGTTTTCCTATTTCTAATTATTTCACTCTGTATCAGTTCTTACAGATCTTTCCAGCTTTATCTTGCTTATCATTTCTTATTGCACATTATTATTCCATTGCCTACAGGTACCACAATTTGTTCAGTCATTCCCCAATTGATGGACATTTCAATTTCCATTTTTTTTTGCTACTACATAAAGAATTGCTATAATTATTTGTGTACATGCAGATCCTTTCCTCTGTTATTATTATTTCTTTGGGATACAGACCCAGTAGTGATATTACCTGATCAAAGGGTATGTAAAGTTTTATGGCACTTTGGTCATAGTTCCAAATTGCTCCCCAGAATGGTTGGATCAGTTCACAACTCCACCAACAATGCATTAATGTCCTAATTTTGCCATATCCCCTCCAACATTTACTGCTTTCCTTTACTACCATGATGGCCAATCTGATAAGTTGTGAGGTAGCACCTCAGCATTGTTTTAATTTGAATTTCTCTAATCGAGAATGATTTAGAACATTTTTCATATGATTATTGACAGTTTAGATTTCATGCTTGCTGTGGGCAAAGTCCACCCTTGCCCACAACTCCAGGGGTTCCCGATTGGTGGCGAATGATCAGTCAATAAAAATAACAAATGGAAGACAGCTTAATCATAACAGCCATGGGATTGCTTTGCACCTAACAGCTGCTCTGCCATCCCAATGTCTGGTTTTTATTTTTATACCCATTTTCTTGCCATGCAGACACACAAAATCAAAGAGAGATAATTGGACAAGTGATACATTAACTTTTAACAAATCACTTGATTAACATTCTATATTTTTGTATTGTGATTAAAGATGGAATAAAGGTTGCACACAAGATAAATGATTTCATCACAGGTGGCTTAATTTTCTCATTACTCTGTGAGAAGTTTTGAACTTACAAACAATCAAGGAAAATTACGTATTGGTTTTAATAAAATGGAATAATTAATCAGTAGTTCTTAGAAGACAATTCAACTCATATCATTGAGGCTGAGGGGTCTGGGAACACAATTCAAATTTAGACTGGTCATTTCTCAGGGTTCTTTACTAGGGATTTCCTGAGTTACTGATTTGTGTAATCAAGTCACTGAGGCATACATCGCTTGGGCCTCTATGATTGATTTGTATGTTGACTTCATGAGAGTAGGCTCCTGTGAGTGGGAAAGTTTTGGGCTTGGCCTGTAGCTGCAGTTTTGCTGGGAATTATGTACCCAAGTAAAAGTTAACCCATGATAATCTTTTTGGGATTGGATTTAAGGATCTTATCTTTTGGTGATGTTTTGGGGAATTAGGGTACAGGTGTTTTGCTCTTGCATTATTTCTTTTGAGACTAGGGGGAATAATAATCATGCCAATTCATAGGTAAGGGGCAGTGATGAAAGAGGTCATGTAAAGGGGGTTGTGTGGGTAATCACATCTCACCAAGGACCACTCTGTGGTCTCCGTAGCTACCATGCATGACTCTGACAAGGCTCTGTGGTCTGATGGCTCCCAGCACATCCCCCTTTCTTTTTATTTTTGAGCTAAAGGGACTTCAGTTCAATTTGACCTTGCCAAATGGTGGACCCTAGGTATCAGATGAGGACTGGAAAGCTAAGAAGAATGAGAAAAAATAAGACAAGAGCAAATCCACAAGCAATAAAAGTGTGGGTCAAATCATTGTTGAAGATAAGGGAAGAGATGCTGTCATAAAATCAATTAGCAATGGATGAGGCTGAATTTAGGGAGGTGCCAGATTGACTGATATCCATGATTTGTCTATGTAATGTTTTGAGATCAACCAAAAACTCTGAATGGTTCCAAATGCCCAAACTATGTTGTTTTATGTTTTGCCAAGGAACATCTGATTGATTATAAGGGAGCGGGGAGACACAGATCCATTTGAATTCTGCATGACATTTAGATTTGAATCTCATGTTTATGTTTTGTAGCTGATTTAGAACATTTTTCATATGATTATTGATAGTTTAGATTTCATCAGAAACTTGCTCGTTCATATACTTTGACTATTTGTCAATTGGGGAATAACTTATATTCTTATAAATTTGACTTAGTTCTCTATAAATTTGAGGAATTAGACCTTTGTCAGGAAAATTTATGATAAAAATCCTCCCCACCCACTTTTTTATTGCCTTTCTAATCTTGTTTACATTAGTTTTGTTTGTACAAAAGTCTTTTAATTTAATATAATAAAATTATTTATTTTATAGCTTGTAATACTCTCTATCTCTAGTTTGGTCATAAATTGTTCCCTTCTCCAAAGATTTTACAGATAAAATAGGATTTGGTATTTACTAAATTTAGTCATGGTATCACTCTTTACATCTAAATCACACACCCATTTTGATCTTACCTTGGAAGGGGTGTGAGATTTTGGTCTATACCTACCTTTTGTCACAGTTTTCCAATTTTCCAAGCAGTTTTTGATAAAGCATGACTTCTTATCTAAAAGTTGGTGTCTTTGGGTTTATCAAACCTTAGGTTGCTAAGGTCATTTACCCCGATATAGTGGGAATCTAATCTATTCCAATGATCTACCATTCTGTTCCTTAGCCAGTACCAGATTGTTTTGATGATTGCTGCTTTATAACACAGTTTGAGATCTGGTACTGCTGGACCAACCTTCCTTCACATTTTCTGTATTAGTTTCCTTGATATTCTTGACATTTTGTTCTTCCAGATGAATTTGGTAATTTTTTTCTAGTTCTATAAAATAATTATTTGGTAGTTTGATTGGTATGGCATTAAATAAATAAATTATTTTAGTTAACATTGTCATTTTATTATATTAGCTCAGCCTACCCATGAGGAATTTTATTTATGTGAAAATTGTTTTATCATTGTGTTCATCTGATTCCTATGTTTGCCTTAGCAAGTAGATTCCCAGGTATTTTATATTGTCTAGAGTGATTTCAAATGAAATATCCCTTTCTAACTCTTGCTTGACTTCATTGGAAATATATGGAAATGCTGATGATTTATGTGGGTTTATTTTGTATCCTCTAACTTAGCTAAAGTTATTAATTATTTCAACTAATTTTTTATTTGATTTTCTAGGATTCTTTAAATAAATCATCACATCATCCACAAAGAGTGATGGTTTTGTTTCCTCATTGCCTATTTTAATTCCTTCAATTTCTTTTTCTTTTCCTTATTGCTAGTTAGCATTTCTAACACAATAATAAAAAATAGTGGTGAAATGGGCATCCTTGCTTCACTCCTGATCTTTTTGGGAAACCTTTTAACTTATCCCCATTGTGACCAATACATGTTGAGAGTTTTAGGTAGATGCTACTTATCATTTTAAGGAAAAGTTTATTTATTCCTTTCTTTTCTTGTGTTTTTAATAGAAATGGGTGATGTAGTTTGTTCTTGAAGGCTCTTTATGTATCTATTGAAATAATCATGTAATTTCTGTTAGTTTGGTTTTTGAAATGGTCAATTATGCTGATAGTTTCCCTAATATTAAACTAGTCCTACATTCCTGGTGTAAATACCACCTGGTCATAGTGAATGGTCCTTGTGATATGTTGCTGTATGTGCCTTGCTTTATCTTATTTAAAGATTTTGCATCTATATTACTAATGAAATTGGGTGTCGTATTTTATCAAAAGCTTTTTCTGCATCTATTGAGAAAATCATGTGATTTTTGTCAGTTTGCTTATTAATATGGTCAATTATGCGGACGGTTTTCCTAATATTGAACCATCCTTGCATTCCTGGTATAAATCCTACTTGATCATGGTGAGTGACCCTCCTGATCACTTGCTGAAGTCTTTTTGCTAGTATCTTATATAAGATTTTTGCATCTATATTCATTAAGGAGATTGGTCTATAGTTTTCTTTCTGTTTTTGACCTGCCTGGTTTTGGGATCAGTACCATGTCTGTATCATAAAATGAATTTGGTAGAATTCCTTCTTGGCTTATTCTGTCAAATAGTTTGTATAGTATTGGGATTAGTTGTTCTTTGAATGTTTGATTCATTTGTGAATCCATCTGACCCTGGAGATTTTTTTTTTTAGAGAATACATTGATGTCTTGTTCAATTTCTTTTTCTGAGATGGTGTTTTTTAATTTTATATTTCTTCTTTAGTTAATCTGGGCAATTTGTATTTTTGTAAATCTTCATCTTTTTCACTTAGGTTTTCAGATTTATTGGCATATAATAGGGCAAAATAGCCTCCAATGATTTCTTTAATTTCCTCGTTGTTGGTGCTGAGGTCAACCTTTTAATTTTTTTAACATTATTTTTTTATTTGGTCAATTTCAAACATTATTCCTTGGTTACAAAAATTATTTTCTATTCCTCCCATCCCTCCTGCCACCCTTCCCATAGCCAACGCACAGTTCCACTGGGTATTACATGTGTCCTTGATCAGAACCCATTTCCATGTTGTTGGTGTTTGCACTAGGATGTTCATATAGAGTCTACATCCCCACTCATATCCCTCTTGACCCATGTAGTCAAACAGTTGTTGTTTCTACTCCCACAGTTTTTCCTCTGGATGTGGATAGTGTTCTTTCTCATAGATCCCTCTTGGTTGTTCAGGAACACTGCATGGCCACTAATGGAGAAGTCCATTACATTCGATTGTACCACAGTGTGCCAGTCTCTCTGTACATTGTTCTCCTGGTTCTGCTCCTCTTGCTCTGCATCACTTCCTGGAGGTTGTTCCAGTCTCCATGGAATTCCTCCACTTTATTATTCCTTTTAGCACAATAGTATTCCATCACCAACATATACCACAATTTCTTCAGACATTCCCCAATTGAAGGGCATCCCCTCATTTTCCAATTTTTTGCCACCACAAGGAGTGCAGCTATGAATATTCCTGTACCAGTCTTTTTCCTTATAATCTCTTTGGGGGTACAAACCAGAAGTGCTATGGCTGGAACAAAGGGCAGACAGTCTTTTAGCACCCTTTGGGCATAGTTCCAAATTGCCCTCCAGAATGGTTGGATCAATTCACAACTCCATCAGCAATGAATTAATTTCCTGGCTTGGCCACATCCCCTCCAGTACTCATTACATTCCCTTGCTATCATGTTAGCCAATCTGCTAGTTGTGAGGTGGTACCTCAGAGTTGTTTTGATTTGAATCTCTCCCACACTGTTTTCCAATTTTCCCAGCTGGGATCATTGGGCTTGTCATAGACTATCTTGCTGAGTTCACTTACCCCAAGTCTATTCCACTGATGCTCCTTTCTGTCTCTTAGCCAGTGCCAAATTGTTTTGATAACCACTGCTTTATAGTATAGTTTGAGATCTGGTACTGCAAGGCATCCATCCTTTGCATTTTTTCATGATTTTCCTGGATATCCTTGATCTTTTGTTCGTCCAAATGAACTTTGTTATGGTTTTTTCTAATTCAGTAAAAAAAAAATTTTGGAAGTTTAATGGGTATGGCACTAAATAAGTAGATAAGTTTGGGTAGGATGGTCATTTTTATTATGTTAGCGCATCCTACCCATGAGCAGCTAATGTTTTTTCAACAGCTCAGATCTAGTTTTAGTTGTGTGGAGAGTGTTTTGTAGTTGTGTTCATATAGTTCCTGTGATTGTCTCAGCAGTTAGATTTCTAAGTATTTTATATTGTCTAGGGTGATTTTGAATGGAATTTCTCTTTCTAATTCCTGCTGCTGAGATGTGTTGGAGATATATAGAAATGCTGATGACTTATGTGGATTTATTTTGTATCCTGCAACTTTGCTAAAGTTGTTGATTATTTCTACTAGCTTTTTAGTTGATTCTTTGGGATTCTTTAAGTAGACCATCATATCATCCACAAAGAGTGATAGCTAAGTCTCTTCATTGCCAATTTTAATACCTTCAATTTCTTTTTCTTCTCTAATTGCTACTGCTAGTGTTTCTAGTACAATGTTAAATAATGAAGGTGATAATGGGCATCCTTGTTTCACTCCTGATCTTATTGAGAATGCATCTAGTTTATCCCCATTGCAGATGATGCTGGCTGATGGTTTTAGATATATACTGTTTATTATTTTTAGGAAAGTCCCTTCTATTCCTATACTTCCTAGTGTTCTTAATAGGAATGGGTGTTGTATTTTGTCAAAGGCTTTTTTTGAGTCTATTGAAATAATCATGTGATTTTTGTTGGTTTGCTTGTTGATGTGGTCAATTATGTGGATGGTTTTTCCCGATATTGAACCATCCTTGCATTCCTGGCATAAATCCCACCTGATCAAAGTGAATAACATTCCTGATCACTTGCTGGAGTCTTTTGGCTAGTACCTTATTTAAGATTTTTGCATCTATGTTCATTAAGGAGATTGGTCTGTAGTTTTCTTTCTCCATTTTTAACCTGCCTGGTTTTGGAATCAGTACCATATTTGGGTCATAAAAGGAATTTGGTAGAACTCTCTCTTTGCTTATTATGTAGAATAGTTTGTATAATATTGGGATTAGTTGTTCTTTGAATGTTTTATTCACTTGTGAATCCACCAGGCCCTGGGGATTTTTTCTTAGGGAATTCTTTTATGGCCTGTTCAATTTGTTTTTCTGATATGGCATTATTTAAGAATTCTATTTCTTCTTCTGTTAATCTAGGCAATTTACATTTTAGTAAATTTTCATCCTTTTCACCTAGATTGACATATTTATTGCCATATAATTGGGCAAAATAGTTTTTAATGATTGCCTTCATTTCCTCTTCATTGGAGATGAGTTCTCCCTTTTCATCTATGATACTTTTAATTTGGTTTTCTTCTTTCCTTTTTTTTTATTAAATTGAACAGTACTTTGGCTATTTTGTTTGTTTTTTCAAAATACCAACTTCTAGTCTTATTTATTAGTTCATTAGTTCTATCACTTTTGATTTTATTAATTTCTCCCTTCATTTTTAGGATCTCTAATTTAGTTTTCTTTTGGGGTTTTTTAATTTGTTTGCTTTCAAGCAAACAAATTTTTTGATTTGCATGTCCAATTCATTGACCCCTGCCCTCCCTAATTTGTTAATATATGAGTGCAAGGATAAAATTTTCCCTTGAGTACTGTTTTGGCTGCATCCCATAGAGTTTGAAAGGATGTCTTATCATTGTCATTTTCTTCGATGAAATTATTCAATGTTTCTATGATTTTTTTTTCTCTAACTGATTTTGGAGAATCATATTATTTAATTTCCAATTCATTTTTGTTTTGGCTCTCCATGTACCTTTACTGATCATTATTTTTATTGCCTTATGGTCTGAAAAGGTCACATTTATTATTTCTGCTTTTCTGAATTTGTTTTCCATGTTTATATGATTTAGTATATGGTCAATCTTTGTGAATGTACCATGTGCTGCTGAAAAGAAGGTGTATTCCTTTTTGTCCCTATTTATTCTTCTTCATATATCTATTAACTCTAATTTTTCCAAGATTTCATTCACATCTTTTACCTATTTCTTATGTATTTTTTGATTTGATTTATTTAAATTTTAGAGTGGTATGTTGAGGTCTCTAACATATACTGGCTTTGTGATAGTAGGCAAATCCTCCTGTAGAGCAATAAAAGCATAGGTCCAATGCCCCCAAATAAATTGATACTATTTCTAGGAATATACAGCATTTCTATTATTGTTTAATTTCCCCGTTTTTACAAGCTGCCAAATAATGTGACATTTTTTCCCTTGAGAAAGAGAGACTCTAAATCACTGTGCAAGTCATTTAATGCTAGTGGTGCTTAAAGTTTCTGATATTTCTCCATCTATTTATGCCTTTAAGCCAGAACTCACCATTTTATTAGAGGCAAGACAGTCTTTTAATTGGCTGAACATCTTATGTCTATAACTATTTCCTAGACACTAAACCATCTATTGCTCCTACTGTAGAAACCTTATGAGTCAACTAACTCTCTTCAACATAGCAGTAGTGCTTTGGCTGCTGTACTCATGGAAAGTTGCTAGGTATTGTTCTGTAAGACAAGGCTTCTACCATGCCACTGTCCGTAAAGTATTCTGCTTTTTTATTTGTTCCTTCTAGCACCAGTTCCTAGTCATTACTTTTCAGCATCAGTGAAGATTTATATAAGAAGGATCATGGTGTAGGTAAAAGAGTATTGTGTTCAGAATCAAAGGACATATCAGGTCAAAATTTGGCTCAGGAACTTTTAAACTGTGTGTTTCTGGGAAAATCAGTTAGCCCGAGTTTCTTCGTATAATAGTCTCTATTAGATGGAGATCAATAATAACATTTGTATTTTGTACTTCATTGCGTTGTTGTGATGATTAAATGAAAAAGGGTATGGAAAGTGCTTTGAAAACTCTGGTGCTACTTAAATAATTTCTTTTAAAATGTATCTTATCTCAGTCTTTTGCAACACGGCTGCTTAATTTAGTATGATTCTTAAGGGAGGATTCTTTTAAAATGTCAGAATATTATTCAAAAGAAAAATAACAGGAAAAATTGGGTGCTTCAGTATGATTTTTACATAAGCATAATAAAACAATTTTCTAGATTTTTAGTGTTATTTTTGTTTTGTTAGTCTGGTCCTGGGATTGTTTCACTGACCACTGTGGAACTTCTTTACACTGATGAATATAAGCAACTTGTCTGTAATATAAGCAACTTGTCTGTAATTTATAATTTTTGAAAGTTTCCTAGGGCAATTGAGAAGTTAAGCAAATTGTCTAGGGTTACACTGCTAGCCTTTTTCAGAAGAAAAACTTGAACTCAGAGCTTCTTGATAGTCTTGACTTTGTAATAAGAAAATCAATAATAAATGCCTTAATACTTTGAGTGTGTTTAGTTATGTTATTAAAATTATGAGATGTAACTGTGATTTCTAGTAGGAATACAGCCCCAGGCAGAAGTCTGTCTATGTAAACAGATTAGGAATGTAGTCCTAGGATAATACCTAAATAATAGTTTTAAGTCTGTTTTACCATAAGTGTGTTATGTTAATCAGATGCGTGATTATATTATGTTATACTTTTTTTTATCATATTGTCTTATGTAGGAGAGCAACAAATCCTGAAGAAGGGATGGGGATTTCCCAGAAACAAAAATGTATTAGAACAAACATGAGAGTATAAAAGAATATGTATTTCACAATGCTGGTTCTCAGACCCAAATAGTAAATGTGCAAACTTCTGACCTGTGTGATTTTCTTGCTCACAAAAAGCCAGATGAGGAATTTTAAGTCTCTTTTCTTTCAGTTTCTATTTATTATACTACACTAATTTTTAGGTTTGAGTCATTATTTCTTTTTAAATAAAATCACATAGGACTATATCATATTGATGAATATAGACACCCATATATTATATGCACATGAAACTTCATGAGGCTTATTCTTTCACAGTGGATGTGAATGACTCATTATGAACAGAAATCTGATATTTTTTTTAAATGAGAACATATGGCGAACTGAATATGTAGCAGTTAAATTCTGTGTCATGTCAGACTTTATATGCATTTTGAATTCTTAATTGAATTCTTGTGATTTTTCAGATGATCTATATAAGAAATGAAGAATTTTATGGTTTACTCTTGAATTGAGTACTTTCTTTTTGCAGATTTTTCCCTTCAGGAGATAATGTGGTGTAATAGAAAATGGACTTGGTTTAAAAATGAGGTACTCTCTCTTACTATCCATGTGATCTTGGGAAAGTCATTTTACTTCCCAGGATCTCAGTTTCCCCATCTTGTAATATTTATTTGGGAAAGGAAATAGGATTGGAAAAATGGGGATAATGGGAGGTTTGTAGCAGGGTATGGAGGAGAATGAGGAGAGAGGAAATGAAGAAAAAAATAAGATATTTAATAGATAGGATAACTAAATTAGAAAGTGGGCATGATAATGATCCAACGACAATTGCCCCTCTCCAGAAATCCAATTATCAATCCATTACTTGCCACTTCTATGAGAAGAAGGGCCACAAAATGATGGAATGTAGAACCTTTCTTAAGATGATTGGAAGAAATACACAATTTAATAATAGCTTTAGAAATAATAACTATAGAAATGATGATAATGGTTATAGAAACCAGAATTCTAGAAATTATAATATTGACTATGGAAATAGCTATAATGAATATAGAAATAAGAACTTTAGAAACCCCTTCTAGCATTAACAAAGGATTCGGTTCCTGAACCCCTCAAATTAGAGCCTGAACACTTGTCAGCTCTATCAGATCTAAAAAAGGCTATCATGTCTGCCCCTGCTCTAGGCATCCCAGATTACAACAAGCCATTTACTTTATATGTGCATGAGCGAAGAGGAGTAGCCTCTGGTGTGTTAACTCAGACTTTGGGACCTTCTCAGCGCCCAATTGCTTATTATTCTGCCCAACTAGACCCAGTAGCAGCAGGAGCACCACCATGCCTTAGAGGAGTAGCTGCTACAGCCTTACTAGTAACAAAAACCATTGATTTAGTATTGGGATGTCCATTAACAATAATGTGCCCACATGAGGTAGAAGCATTGTTGATAAAACATAGAACCCAGGCATTCTCGGATCAGAGAATTACAAGGTATGAAATAACCTTATTAAATAGTGAAAATATTACCTTGAAACGCTGTTCAACTCTTAACCCTGCCACCTTGCTTCCAGATTTACCTACTTCAGGAGAACCACTACATAACTGTGAAACATTAGTGTCCATGGCAGAAAAGCCTCGAGATAATCTCTTGGATACTCCCTTAGACAATGCAGATCTGATTTTATTTACTGATGGTTCCTCTTTTATGAGGGATGACATACGTTACACTGGAGCTGCCGTAGTCTCAGAATTTGCCACTGAATGGTCAGCTTCACTACCTTCTAACATTAGCGCTCAAGGAGCAGAACTCATAGCTCTAAAACAAGCTTGTATAATTGCCAAGGATAAAAAGGCAACAATTTATACGGATTCTAGATATGCTTTTGGCATTTGTCACTCAGTCGGGATGCTATGGCTCCAGAGAGGATTTTTAACCTCAGCTGGAAAATCTACAGCTAATGCAGAAATTATTAATGAAGTTCTTTCTGCTCTCAAACTGCCTAAAGCCCTAGCTGTAGTTCATTGCTCTGCCCATACAAGTGGCTCTGACCCTGTCAGAGCAGATGCCGCTGCAAAACTAGCAGCCATAGAAGGACCTGGTTCTGTCATTCCATGTATCTCTATTGTATCAATTCTAAAATCAATCATGACTCAAAGAACTTCCTGTTCTATGCTTAAGCATAGGTCAAAGCCCTTTCCATTGTTCAGCAAAAGGTTTCTATCCTAAAGTAATCTTAAGAAGGGAGGAGGAGGACCCAACCATGTCAAAGGGGGGTTCACATTCCAATAGACTATCAGTAGGAAATTTTTCAAGTATGAAATTTCCCAATGGTGAAATTTCCAACATTTATAAGTCTAAGAAATTTTAAGGTTTACATTGGTGAGGCAAGGGAGGGAGATGCCCCCTGCTGAGAGGAAGCAGCAGGGGTCCAATAAGATCTGTTTGTCTTGGAATGACTGGACTGAAGTTCAGCTCCCTCTATGACCAGAAAAGATAGTCCACTTATCTGACTGTAAAATTAAATAACATAAAGTTTAATAACCAGTTGGGATTGGAGTTTTTCTCAACTTCAGACCTGAGGCCAGGCCCCAGAGGCTGGTGGAGGGTTTGTCCCACTCCCATCTACTCTATATCAGACCAGTTTTGTATAATTCAGAATCTTAGCAGTAGACAGAAAGCAAACAAGAACAGGTATAACCTTCAGAAGAGACCAGGCTTGAATCTTCAGGCTGAACCAAGAAGAGGTGGCACACCATACCAGACTGGGCTGAACAAGCTCCTACCTCCTCCCCCACCAGCAAGGAAGACCCAACCCGGCAGGAAGGAAGTGCTAGTCACAAGACCCCTTGCTCTACAAACAGTCAGTCTTGTTTCCTTTCCACAATCTGTAAAACATGAGGGTTGGATTGGATGACCTACAAATCCTTTTCAATTCTAGATTTATGGTTCTGTGACTTTCTGAGTTACTCCTTTTAGAAGTATATGATTTGTACCAGATAGTGCCCAAAAGGAATTCTTGAATTTTTGAGAATTTATTTATGAGTGTTAGCAATTGAAGATGCACTGGTCAAGTCACTTCCTCGTGAAATTCATAGGCCATCAGTAAAGCCATTAGGTTCTTTTTGATTGTTTAATAGAAAATACCCTTAACTCAGACTTCCTATTACTACTTAAGATCTTCACAATTATGTATTTCACCATCAAATTCATTTCACCATTCTTAATAAACAATTGTTGAATTAGATATACTTTATAGAAACTTTGTTTAGTCTTTAAATTAAAAATCTATGTCACACTAAATATAATTGTGATGACAGAGCATGGGAATCACTATTTTGAAATATTTATTGAATTCTATTGATAATTTCCAGTTTAGTGTACATAGAACTTAATCCTCTTATGCTTGGTTCATGAACTGAATTAGAGTTTCAGAGATTAATATTTATAAAGGATATGAATTATCTTCACAGATTTGACAGATGGCCATGTTAGAAAGGTCCTAAAATTGTGATAATGGAATATTTGATTATTATTGAAAATATTTTTTTCTGAGAGAGAAGAATTGGAAGAAGGAACAGGTATTCCTTGCATCACACATTATAGAGACAGCATGATGCTGTGGCTAGAGCATTGAAATCAAGAAGACCTATCAGACATTTGTTGATTGTGTGACCCTGGGAAAGTCACTTGTGTCTTTGTGATTCAATTTTATACTTTATAAAAATGAAGGGAAAAAGATAGACAAGTTGGCCCATAAGGTTCCTTCCAGCTCTTGATCTTATAACTTCTCTGGGGATGGATGGTGTGCATGAAAATGCAAAGAAAGAGCTTTAAAGTTGGAGGTTTAAAAAATCACAAGGATGAAATAAACAATAAGGAGTAGATAAAACTAAACCTGTTCCTTGAGAATATTTGATAATGAAATGAAGATATTAAAAGCAAAGGAGTATGTGAGCTCACTATAGACAATTTTGAAAGGTTCAGGCTTCCTCCTCTTTGGACTCCAGGGTTCTTTTTGAATAAACGGAGAGCAAAAGGATAGCTTTGGTTTTACCCTTCCTTTCAAATTGATCCTGCAAGGAACAAAAGATGCTGAGGAAATGGATACCAGATTGATCACTGACAAATAGACTATATAGACATCCTACAAAGTCAGGCTATGAGTAAGGAAATAGCAATGCAGCTTCATTGGTTTCCATCCATCTCCTAAACTCCAAATGGCTTCTGTTAAAAACACATTCTGTTAAAAACATAGTCACTGCTCCATAAAAATCATTCTCCCAATATGGTAATCTTATATTTGACTTTCTTTTTGTGACTCAGATGTTACTCAAAGTCACTCCAAGTTACCTTTCTTACCCATGATGGCTTCCTTCATCTTATACAATGCAAAAATATAGCTTGATCTTTCATAGTCTTCATTTTTTTTGAGCCATAGTTGAACCAAATCCATTGATTACAGATAATAGATACATATGCTCTCCAAAGGCTTTTATAATTTTAAAATTTTTTTGTATAGTTTTTTTATGCATCACCCATGTTTTTCACTATATCTCTTCCTTCATCCCTTCCAAGGAACAATTCATTATAAGAAAGAATTTTCAAAAAAGAGTAATAAACTAAATTAATATTTTGAAAAGTGTGATCTTAGATACAAACCCATAATCTTATCACCTCTGCAAAAGAGTAGAGTGGTGGTATCTCATAATCCCTCTTTTTTGGGCCCAGACTTGATTATTATATTTATAATTATGATATCTTCTATAATTTAATTCTCTATTATATGTTTTTGATTGATTCATTACATTTTTTAAATTTACATTTTTATTATTAGTCATGTATATTATTTTCTTGGTTGTGCCCACTTTATTTTACATTGATTCACATATCTTTTCATGCTTCTTTTTATTCATCACAGTTTCTTATAGCATACGGATATCTCTCTATATTCATGAACAACAGTTTTAACTAGTCATTCCCTACCCCACTTTGGTTCCAGTTCCTTACTTTCACAAAAAGCATCACAACAAATATTTTGGTGTATTATAGAGAAGATCCTTCTTATTGTCATTGATGTCCTTGGAGTATTTCTCCAGTGGATTGAGAGCCTTGCCTAGAGACGGGAGGTCCTAGGTTCAAATGTAACCTCAGACACTTCCCAGCTGTGTGACCCTGGGCAAGTCACTTGACCCCCATTGCCTAGCCCTTACCACTCTTCTGCCTTGGAGCCAATACTCAGTATTGACTCTAAGATGGAAGGTAAGGGCTTAAAAAAAAAGGAGGGGCAGCTGGGTAGTTCAGTGGATTGAGAGCCAGGCCTAGAGATGGGAGGTCCTAAATTCATAGCTCTTCTAATAATGATTTAGTGTTGCCATCTTTTTATAAGCCCTCCTCTGTATTGATTAATTTCTTCCTCACCCCCACCCCCTTTTCCAGTTTTGTACGTATGAGGTAAAGACTGAGTTGTTTTGATTTATATTTTTCTTATTTTTAATAACTCTGTAAATAGCTTGTAATTCTTTTTCTTTTTTCTTTTTGAGAACTTTGTTCCTTTTTTTGAACAGGCATCTACTGACGTTATTTTGATAGTTTTCACTTTTCTTTTGGGTAACTGAAATTCAAAAATTCAGAGTTTGCTTCAGGGGAGAGGTAGGATTATTTCACATTAAGAAATAAGACTAGAGACAAAAAGAATTAATCTTGTTTGTTGTTTTATCTTGGTGTATTATTTGCATCTATAAAATACTTACTTCTCATTTCTTAGTTTATATGCAGAAATCTTAGAGATTATTCCTGCTATGTTGGCTTCAGTCACAGTGAAAAAAAGGTTTCAGCATAACTTTGGAAACTTGGACGAGTGTGGGAATTTTTTTGTTTGAATTGTCCATGTAACTTCACATTTCTTTAGTCAACCGCAATGAGTAGCTACTTGCTTTCAATTATTCAAGATTAATTTCTTTTTCTCATCGACTCTTCCTTTAATTTTCCTCAAACCATTTGGTTCCTACCATCCTTCTATTTTTTAAAAAAGATAATTTTCTGTCACTATTTACATACATTTGGGGTTTTATGCCCCTGTTCTCTCTTCTAGATCTATCTATTTAAAACTAAAAGTTGGCATAGATGTGAAGTTAAATACTGGAAAGCTGGAGCTGACCCCCCCCCCCAAATTCCACCTGCGTTGTTGGGAGAAAGAAGATGACAGTAGAGAAGAAAATACTTTGAGTGAAAGGACAAAACTTTCAGTGCTATAAGTAGAACATTAGGAAACATTATCTTGTCCTATATGTAGAACATATAGTTTTGTTTTTAGATCATCTATATAAGTGGTTTACCATACTACCATGACACCTAAAAATCCTATCTTGTATATTCTAATGAAATCCATTTATACTTACAACCAGCTGGCCTTCAAGCAAACATAGTATGCTGGCCAACAAAAATGGCAAGCAAGGAAGCAATGAAATATTAGCTGAGGACAGATGATATTTAGCTGGCTTTATAATTTATGGGCCATCATTCTGATTAATAATCAGACTTACTGTGTCTATGGAAACGAAGGAAAAAAAACAGTTCTGCCTTGAACAAATGTACAAAGATGAAAATTGTTTTGCTTGTCTGAATAATCAGCACAGATGTTGCCCTTCTTGCTAACCTTGTGTTATTATCTATTTTAACCAGGAGGAAAGTGAAGCAGTGTGGGTGGAGAGAGGAGGTAAAGTTAAGAAAAGGGACTGAAGCTATCTTAAAGAGAGTCACACATTAGTAGTAAAATGAAGGCTTCTCTATTGCTTTCTGACTAGGGAAAACAAAAAGAGCCCATTTCCAGGTGGTCTCTAAGTCATGAGTCTGTAACTTATCTCTCATTAAAATAACAGTTCTCTGAAAAAATTACATATGTTAATTTGAAAAAAAATCTGTAAAATTCCAGACAGGTTAAAAAGCAAAAACGAAGAAACCAGAGAGAACAGAATTCACCAAGCACACTAGGAAAAAAGCAAACAAAATACAAATAAAACCCATATGCCATTGTTTTCTAAATTGAGATATGATTCCTATGATCAGTGGTTGACTTGACATAATATTTCTTTGAGGTAATGAATGTTGGCATAGGTTATTATTTCACTTTAATTGTTCATTTCATATTTCATTTAGTTTCAGAGATGTATTATGGGTCAAGTTAACAGAAGAAACCTTATTTTTTTTTCTATAACATACAGCTCCTTGAAGTTTTATTGGACAATGCCAACCTATTGAGTGCTTTGATCTTTTTTGGGAACTGAAGGTCAGGGATATCTATCTATTTATCTATCTTTTCTATTTTATCTACCTATCAACCTACATATTTATGTATTTATATATCTATCTAATCTATATCTATTTTATCCACTCCAAAAGCTAAAATGTTGAACTCTACACTTCTGCTTTTCAAAATGAGTTTAAGAATTTATCTTAGATAGTTTTTATACCTAAGGTAGAAGAGATAAGTGAATTTAAGAAGAGATATTCTTGATTTGCATAACTGTAGCTTCCTAAATGCTGAATACTTTTTGTCTCATTTTTATGATATATTTTATTTTTTCTCAATTACATGTGATAATTGTTAACATCTTTTCTGCAATTGTGAAAACCAAATTGTCTCCCTCCCTACTTTCCCTGACCATTCCCTGAGAGGGTAAGCAATTTGATCTAGCTTATACATGTATGGTCATACAAAATTTGTTTCTGTGTTGGTCATATTGTGAGAGAATACTCACATAAAACCCAAACCTCCAAATAGAAACACAATATAAAATGAAAAATATTGTTTCTTGATATGCATTTACTTCTTTCATCATAAATCCTGCAAAATTGCCTTGGATCTTTGTATTGCTGAGAATACCTAAGTCTTTCACAGTCGATTATCATACAATGTTCTCCTGGTTCTGCTCACTTCACTCTGCATCAGTTCATGGAGGTCTTGCCAGTTTTTTAAAGCTGTTCACCATTTCTCATAGCACAGAAGAGTTCCATTATAATAGTATATCATAATTTGTTCAGTTATTTCCCATTTGGTGGATATCCCTTAAATTTCAAATTCTTTGCCACTACAAAAAGAATTGCTATAAATATTTTTGTAAAATAGTTCCTATTCCTTTTCCTCTTTTTTTTACCTCTTTGTCATATAGACCTAGTAGAGGCATTGTTGATCAAATGTATACACAATTTTAGAGCCCTTTAGGCAAATTTCCAAATTGCCATCCAGAATGGATGGTTGAATGGGTTCACAACTTCACCCACAATGCATTAATGTCCCAATTTTGCCACATTCCCTCCAACATTATCTGTTTCCCTTTACTGTCACATTATCATATTGACATCTGATAGGTGTGAGATGGCATGCCAGAATTGATTTAATTTGCATTTCTCTCATCAATAGTGATTTAGAACATTTTTTTCTTATGCTATAGATAGCTTTGATTTCTTCATCAAAAGCCACCTGTTCATGTCCTTTGACCATTTATCAGTTATTCACATGCTTTGTGTTAATTTGATTCATTTCTCTGTATAAGTTTGAGAAATAAGACCTTTATCAGAAAAACTTGCTCTAAGTCCCCTACCCCCACTCAGTTTGTTGTTTCTCTCCTAATCTTGGTTGCATTAGTTTGGTTTGCATAAAATATTTAAAACATTTAATATATTTAAAATTATTCATTTAACATCATGTAATGTTCTCTGTCTCTTGTTTAGTCATAAAAGTAATAAATTCTTCCCTTATCCATAGATATTACAGGTAAACTATTTCTAGCTCATCTAATTTGCTTAATGTATTGTCCTTTTTTAAAAAAATCAATTAGTTTATTTAGTCAATTTAGAGCATTATTCTTTGGTTACAAGAATCATATTCTTTCCCTCCCTACCTCCACCCTCCTGTAACTGACAGGCAATTCCACCGGCTATTACATGTGACCTTGTTCAGAACCTATTTCCATGTTGTTGGTCTTTGCATTAGGATGTTCCTTTAGTGTCTACATCCCCAATCATATACCCTCGACCCATGTAATCAAGCACTTGTTTTTCTTCTGTGTTTCTACTACCACAGTTTTTCCTCTGGATGTGGATAGCATTTTTTCTTGTAGATCCCTCTGGATTGTTCAGGATCACTGCATTGCCACTAATGGAGAAGTCCATTACATTTGATTGTACCACAGTGTATCAGTCTCTGTGTTCAATGTTCTCCTGACTCTGCTCATCTCACTCTACATCAATTCCTGGAGGTCCTTCCAGTTCACATGCAATTCATCCAGTTCATTATTCATATACCTGTTTTTTTACCTTATTTTAGTATAAGATATGAGACATTAAATTTTTTCCATACTGTTCTCTAATTTTCCTAGTAGTTTTTGCATAGTGATTTCTTGTCCCCAAAGCTTGGATCTTTGAATTTATCAAATGCTAGATGATTATGGTCATTTACAACTGTATTTGGGTACCTAGGGTATTCCATTGATCCATCATTCTCTTCCTTAGCCAGTACCAGATTATTTTGATGATTACTGCTTCATAGTACAGTTTGAAATCTGGGAAAATCCCATTGTACATTATGAGCTATGGTGATTGAGCATAATAGTCTTCAAGGCCTATTATGCTATGGGAATGTAATGGTGAATCTTTTAGAGATCAAGTGCCCAAACTGCTTCCTTACTCCAGACAGGGAAGGGAGGAAGCTCTTCTATTGGGTTGCTGGACAGAGGGGTGGGTCATGTGAGCAGTGTCCTCAGGTATGGTGGAGAGGGGGAGGGAGGAAGGTACTCCCATTGGGAGGCTTGGTAGAGGGGTGGGTGATGAGAGGAATGTCCTCAGGCAGGGGGAGGGGAGCAGACCCCTCTGGCACATGTAAACCTTAAAATTTCTTAGACTTATAAATGTTGGAAATTTCACCATTGGGAAATTTCATACTTGAAAAATTTCCTACTGATAGTCTATTGGAATGTGAAGCCCCCTTGGCATGGGAGGGTCCTTTTCCTCCCTACTTAAGATTACTTTAGGACAGAAACCTTTTGCTGAACAATGGAAAGGGTTTTGACCTATGCTTAAGCATAGAACAGGAAGTTCTTTGAATCATGATTGATTTTAGAATTGATACAATAGAGATACTTGGAATGACAGAACCCGGTCTTGGAACTTCCAATCTCCACCCTACTCAGGGTAACAGGATTTAGGAAGGGCTGCAGCAAAGGATCAAGATTTAATTATTTGAGAATATGACCTTCAACAGACATGTGCAAAGCCACAGATCTCTGGGTGGTCCTGGGTTAAGCTAGAGCCACCATTGGCACAGGGAAGACATGGACAGTGATTGGTAGATGTGAGAACTGAGGCGAGGGAACTTGGATGGTTTCCTTAAAGATAGAGGGGTCTGAGGACTAGGGAGGTTGGAGAGGTTTTGCTCTGAGAGGTTGTGCTCTGAGAAACTTGCTCTGAAGGAAGCTGGAGGTGGTGGCCCCTGAGACTGTTTCTCCATTTTGGTCACGTGAGTGATAGGGACTGATCTCTTTTCTTTGCCTCAGCTATCTAAGGGCTTGGGCCTTTTGGCCCAGCCTAAACAGAGGGGGTATTTAAGCCCTATTCCCTTCTCTCTCTCTCTCTCTCTCTCTCTCTCTCTCTCTCTCTCTCTCTCTCTCTCTCTCTCTCTCATACCTTTCTTCCTCCTGTTTGTAATTAAACTCCATAAAAGGTTGACTGCTGACTTGAGTTTTCATTAAGGAATTACATAGCTGAATTCCTTGGTGACCTTAAATTAATATATATCAGTCTTTTAAAGTGATTTCCTTGTGACACACATCTGCCATAGGTTCACCAACATGATTTTTTGGTATCCTGTTCCTTTTTTAATGTTTGCTTTTAGATGAGATGAAATGTCTTGATGAAGATCAAAGCTTAATACTCACCTAAGCCTTCTGGATTCTCTGAAATCTTAGCTAAAGTCCCACTTTTTGAAAGCAATTTTCCCTAATTTTTTTTAATCTTAGTGCCTTCCCTCTGAGATGATTCCCAGTTTTCCTGTACAAATCTTGTTTGTACATAATTGCTGGCATATTGTCTCCTCTATCACACTGTGAGCAGACTTTGAGAGCAGGGGCTATGCTTTTATTTTGTTTCTGTTTCATTTTTGCTTTTGCCTCCCCTTTATTTTTATCCTCACAGCTTACTGCTGTGCCTGGCACAAGGTAGAACTGTAATAAATGCTTGTCAACTTGACATGCTCAATCATTTATTACTAATTCAGAGTCAAGATGTGATGGAATCCTTTATAGGCAAACGACAGGGAATAGAGAAGGACTCTGGAAAGAGTTGGCACTGAATTTCTTCACTGGCAGTCCTCTGTGCCCAAGTCCTTGGTCAGATTATAACATATCCCAATCTACAAGACTTCTTCAGGACATACACAATACAAGCTGCAGGGAAGACCAACCAAGAATAACAGAGAGGGCCCCAACCGAGATAAAATTCAGGGTTTTTTTTTTTTTTTTGTATATTGGTGGGTGTCAAGCCTATCAAGAGCCAGCTCAAGAGAATCAGTTAGGGTCCTCAAAAGGCAGCAAGGAAAATAACACATACACAATTGGGGATCAGGAGGACTAGAGGTGATGATAGAAACCAGAGGCACTTTATTGAAAGTTACATCTACTTTTATATGGTGGGGAAAGCAAGCTAAGAGCTTAGGTAAGCTTTTACATACACAATGAAAGGTAATGATCAACTAATGATTTACAAGATGGTACAATGGATTTGGTTTACCTCATTGAATCTAGACAGAGAATTCTATAGGCTAATAAATCAATATGTCAATATGCAGTCATCTAACCCAGATTCCCAGAGAATGCATACATACATCAGTAATTTTGTAAGAACATTCAGTCACAGCGGGAGGATTGGAAAGGAGGGTTATGGGGCTACCTGTTTAACTTCAGCTGAACTATGGCTTCAGATTTTTGAGGGTCTGTATTTCCCAGAGCTTTGCTCCTGGTGGTTTTTAGGCTTTGTCTGCTACATTTGTTCCTTTTGTATTTAAATCAGACAAGCAAAGCTGAAGTAAGTAAATGTCTGATATCAATTTTTGCTATCTGAGGTAGAAGTAGAATATAGATGTTTGGGTCTGACCACCAGGGACAGGGCGTATGTACTGGAAGGGTGACAAGAAAAGAAGTTGTGGAAGGGGAATGATATGATCAGTTATAGATTCAATGGATGAGACTCCTTGGAATATTTGGGCTGGAGTTAAAACAAAGGGTGAGGAAACCACTTAAAATTGGGTAAATTTTTTTTGGGGGAAGTAGCTTAGTTAAGATTGGTCAGTCCTGGGGAGGCTTGCCACCTCCAAGGATTGCCCTGCCATATGAACTATTCTTTTAGCTTGTCTCCAAGTCCTGGGTTTCGTAGCGTTGCTCCTCTGGATTGTCTTTTGTGTTTTCCATATTCCATTATTTCTGAGAGTCCTCTGCTGCATCTGTCTTGATGGACTGGATGTAGATCCAGGATTTTTCATTTCCTGTGTAAATAAAAGCAAAACCTCGACCCTCATGTTATAATTCTATAAAAATTGATAGGTTTGGGTTGGGTGATGTTTCTTTCAAATGCAATATAGTATAAATATAGTATGGTATTCCTTTTTTAAAAAATGGTTCTTGCATATAGGTTTCCCCAACTCATGTTCAGTGATTATCTAAACGAATTAACTTAAAAGAGATTCATTGTATTCTAACTGAAATAAAAACTTGGGGGTGGGGTATAGTTTCTTAAGTAAGTAGTAGAACATATTTGGTTACTATGCCCATTCAAATTTCAGAGACTTCAATCACCAATTCACTTTGCTTTGATTAAAGAAATTTGCTTTGAAAAGAAAAAGCAGGGAAAGATTATAACACTATGACTTCAGGTAAGAGTCAGGGTTATTAATCAGTCATGCAGCAACAATTTGACTTCACGATACCTTGTCTTTCTTTATCAATGGTGGCAACGATCCATCAGACAATTAAAACAGATTTCAAAACTCAAAAATGATATTAGATGCAATCCCAAAAGCTTTTTATCTTAAATAGCAAATCTCACCAGTTACAGCTTGGAGCTGAAAAATTTCCCCCCATAATTCACATATACAATGAGGATATTTGATCTCATAGCTTTTACTTGATTCTCTTCTCCTTTATCAATTATTAGAAATCATTTCTATGTTATGAATAGATTTGAATATTTTCAATATTCCAATTCCATTGTTTAGAAATTCCCTAACTCTAATCAGCTTTTTGTTTTGCAAAGCGAGTGGCTGCTTACACAAACCAAAAGTTACTGCTAAAGTAAAATGTAAAAGGTTTTTTTTAAGTAGTTATCTATACCTGTGACATGTTAATTGGAGATTAATCAGAGTCTTGGTTGTCTAAAGTCATTGTTGAAATAGTTTTTGAATCTGCTTTGTTTGTTTTAAAATTTGGAAATGCTTGCTATTTAATTTGCATTGGTGTTGAGACACACAGAGATTTTTTTCCCTTTAATTTTTATAATTTTACATTTCTGATATTTCCATATAGGTATTTAAGTAGTTTATTCAATTGCTATCCTTATTCAATTCAGGTGAAAAATAAATTTCCTTTACAGTATAACTGCATATGTATTTTGTTTTTTACACCTTTTACATTTTAACAAATTGCATGTTAATCCTTAGATCTTGAATTTCTTCTTGTACACTGCACATACTTTTAAAGCAATTTTTGTATACTAATCAAGTACAATGCCATTTATAATGTCCGCAATTTGTATTATACTGAATTTTTAATATATTTTTCATTTTAGATTTTTAATTTCTCCTACCCTAATGTTCATTATATTTTTTCTTGTTGCTTAATTTAATAGTACATATATCAAAGTAACAATTTCACATTTTCATATGTCTATCCAAAATTTAGATCACATGAAATCTTCATATTATATCACATCTAATAAGTTGATATCAAATTCTTATATACTTTATAGTCATTTTTGGAAACCTTAATATTTATTAAGCAGCTAACTAAGTACTTATCAGGAAGAGTTTTGCTGTTCATCTGCTTCTTTAAGAAAAAAAACTTTTTGCATCAGGCTGGCTATTAAATACATTCAATTAATTTTCAAGTTCAGTTTAATAAGCATTTTTGTAAGTCTAACCATTTGAAACTGTGGTCATTATATATTGCAAGCACTAATGAGAATAAACCATTCTCTCAATATAAGTTTTATACATTTTTAAATTTAGCTAAAATTTTATTTTGAACTGATAACCAATTATCCTAATGAATGAAATTACACTGTACCATCAGTACATATCCAAATCATAAGTAAATTTCCAAAATTATATATTATCAAACTTTATTATTAAATCTAAGTTAAAATCAAACCAAATCTCCCTTTTCTGTTCTCATCTTTTCTCCTTTCATTCCTCAGTTGCCCATCCGAGAATGGGGAAAAGAAAAATACTGATCATATATTTTTGCCTGTGTCTTCTGTTAATATATAATTGTGGGATGAAATTATCACTTTCTTGTCTTTATCATTTCCACCTTTTTTTTTCTCATGGCCAAGAAGGAACAGAAGGAATAAGTGTCTGATAATTTTGTTTATTTGTCCTTTATGTGTAATCAATTACATTATCTTAAAGTTTAGGAGACCCCCAAATCCACAAAAATTATTGTTTTGAATTTCTCAAACAGTCTATGGCTTGTCTCCTCCATTTTTCCAGAACAAATGAAGGAGAGAGGGAATGGAGGATACCTCTTCTATCTGAGGCTTGTTTTCCCCAAAATTAAAACCTCCCAGCACAGACAAAACATAGAACATAGACTGATTACACAGACTGATAACACAGACATCATAGACAGCACAGACATATAATACACTTGTCTTCCTGGGTATTTCTCATACTCTCTGACAACATAGAACATAAAATTATAACATATACTTACTAGAATCTTCTCTTTATCTTGCTATAAAGACCAATTGTTACAATTCATAGCTGCACAACTAAAGAAATATGTGGGAAAAGGAGGCTCATTAATAATGAAAGAAGAGAAAATAAAAGAATGCTTGGGGGTTAAGGAAATTGAAATTGTTGATGTAGTTATCGAGATTTTGCTCCCTGGATTATATATTGGGGCAGTATCAGGAAAGATTGATTTAAACAGGCTTTTTACATTTCAGGAGCTAGTTAGTCAGAAAAAGGGTTAAAAGGGTTAACTTTGATATTGCTAAATTACCTCTCTTCATGCTCCAACATACTCTTGCAAAACTGCTGTTATATTATAATGAGAGCCTGAAAGCTTTCTAAATTTACTTTCCTAAGCAACATATACACTAAGACTCTATAGAAATTTTTATTTTGAGGTGGTAAATCAAGTGTAATGACAAAAAGGGAAGTAGAGGCTAAATCAAGGCTGGTGCTAACTGAAGTAGCTTGGACCAAATTACCTCTAGTTCTCTTTCTCTGAGTTGAGGGAGGGTCATCTGAAAAGGAATTGACTCCATTATTTGGCTGGGTGTCACTACCTCAAGTCTTTCCCAACCTGGGGATTAAGACTCCTTTTGCCAGGTCAGTTTTTGATTTGCATTTTAAGCTAGTATAGAGCCTGACAGCGAGGAGAGCAGAAGGAGGTGGGAAGGCTACCTGAAGTGCCATAACTTTTTTTTTTTTTAATCTCCCTGACCTGTAGCTCTTATCTTACATTCCTAGCCAAAATGCCCTTCCTGGCCACATTTAAAACAAGCTCCAGAGACCTTTGGAAGTAGCCCATTTTTTGGTATTGCTGCAGCAAAAGCCATGCCTTGAAGGTATGATTGTCCTATGTCTGCACAAAGCTTTGTGCATCTAAGGAAGCTTTGAATTTGTATGGCCTGATAGCTGCTTGACATGTGGCTGAAGCATTCTAGAATGTAAGTTGCTTCATCAAGAAAGTTCTTGCTTCAGGGTCCTGAATAATTCTAGAAACTGCTTGTAGCAGCCAAGAAACAAACTCCTTAGGTCTGATTTTGCTCAGCTCCAGGGTTTTTTGAGTGGCAGTTGGAAATTTGTGCCATACTTGCAGGGCAAGGGTATTAATCTACTGATATACCTACAAATTATAAGCCAACTGATTGGGAAGTGCAGCATAATCTCCTTGGCCAATAAGCATGTCATAATCAATTCCAAGCTGAGCATTCCTATTGTTTTTTGCTTGAGCTTATGCTCTTCCTAACAAACAAGCCTTGTCTATCTGTTTCCAATTCTCAGGTGGAATAATATATTTTGCTAGGGTTTCCACCAGAGCAAGAGTAAAAGGGGCAGTTGCCATTGGGATTTCTGCTCTCCTTATTTGCAAATAAAAGGAAGGGAGACAACATGGTTTGGCTTAGTTCTGGTAAAGAGAGTAGTTTTTTCATGTACAAGGTAAATGTTTTTCTAGTAAAGACAAATGCCCAGGGCTAATTAGGAAGAATGTTCTAAAGGGAAAATGATTTTTTTTGCCTGCTTAAAACCAAGCCTAGAATTGACATTTCAATAATAATATATTATTTTGGGTATCAGAACATTAGTGTTACCTGTGTCCTCCAAATCTGTAAACACTAATATGCTCATATGACTTTTATTTGTTGTATATGCATGGTATATGAAGAAATAGGCAATCGAAATGGATGGATAAAACATGGAGAACCCAATCTAACCTACCATAATTCAAAGAAAAGACAGGTACTTAAAAATTTAAGAACATTTCTACAGTCATCCAATCTGCTTTGGCTCTTAATATTTAGTTGTTCACTCCTTTAGGAACTGATTTCTCTTTTATTGCTCTGATTTCAGGTTTTTCCTTCTCAGTTAACCCCCAAGGATTTGGTTACAGCTTATTTGACTGCCACATCCTGATTTTCATCTGATTTGACAAGGTTAAGCACTGACCATGGGGAAATTCAGGGTATTATAGGTTGGTTAGAGGCAATTGATGTAGGTTTCTTGAGAGAACATGATAGGATCCAAAATGGTTTTCAATAATAAAATTTTTTTTATTTGCCAGAAGAGCTTCTAAAGGAATAAAAAATAAAACAACAAAAACCCATCTTCTGCTATAATGGTGATATGTAAAACATATTTCCATCAAGTCTTCAGATTATTTCTCTGCCCTGACAATACCTTACAACCACTTTCTTTGGGCAGTGGGAATCCAGGTAAAACTGTATGAGTTGGTATATTCTGCTTTGCTACAATAAATCTCCCTGCTTTTTAGCAAAGAATTTAAGAATAAATCCTATAACAGATAATGAAATTTACTTCCCTTTTCCCTCTAGAAAAGTAGGGAACTATGGTATGGAATCCTGAATATACTATCAGTCACTGAGCAGATTGGTTTTGCTTAATTGTTTCTTTTTGCTACAAAGGAAAGTTCACTCTTGTGTGTATATGTGTATGTGTGTTTATTCAGACGTGACTGCTAGAAAAACCAAAAGGCATCAATAAAAGTTTTTTAAAACAATTGAGACCCATTAAAATCTAACGCATGGCTTTTCTTTTTCCCAGGTGTTTCCAGTTAAACATAAGGCTTCACTTGCCTGCCAAAATCTATGAAAATAAGCACTGTGCTGAATCACTAATTGGTAAGACATGTCTAATGAAAATCAGGCCACAAAATTAATTTTAGAGGTGTTTTGAACTCTACCTTCCCTCCAAACTATTGTTTGGCTTTCATAGGAATTTCTTTTTGTGAGGAGCATTTTTAATCCATGGGTTGACAAAGTCAATAATATAGATTATGTTATGTGATGAGTAATAATAGAAGTAAAGGTTCCTAAAACTAGAAATATTATTGGAAAATTTAGAAGTGGCCAGTGAAAACTACATAGGCCCAACCACATTTCCTAATGCAATATAAGCTCCATGAAGGCAGAAATTGCTTTCCTTTTGTGTTTGTATGCCTGCTACAGTACCCAACACATACTACCTTCTCATAAATATTATTAAATTGAAGAACTTATGACATAAATACAGAATAGTATATGAAACCATGAATTTCCATTTCATACTATGTGTATATTATATATAAACAGGTATATATTAAATACAGCATGTTGGAGTTGGATACTTGGAAACTATCTTATTTAGCTGACTTTCCTCTTAAGCTTCTTTCGGTTATCTTCTGGGATATTTTAATACTCTTTCCCCTTTGGTATTAGGACTGCTAACCTGGTGCTGCCTTCCCCTTATTGTATTATCCAATTCAAAAGAAGGAAATTAATTAAAAAAACCCTTTTAACAAATAAGCATCGTCATGCAAAACAAATTCACATAGTAACCATTTCTAAACTATATGTTTCTTTCTGCAATGAGTCCATCATCTCTCTGTCAGGAAATGAGAAACGTGATTTATCAAAAATCCTCTGGAAAGGTAGCTCATTATTACTTTAATAAGATTTTTTAAGTCTCCCAATGTTTTGTTATCTATATATAAAATGATCTTTGAGTCTTTATAAATTTGCACTGACCAAGATTGCCTGAAATCTCTTTTGTTATTTCTTACACTGCAATACTATTGCATTATTCAGTCATCTTCAATGGATGGAACCCCATTCATTTCCATTTCCTTTCCTCTTCTTCTGCTATTCATTCTTCAGGATCAGGAATTTTATTTCGCTTGTAATTATTGTTTCACCAGAATAACTGGTTCCATTGTTCCAATATTTCTTGCCGTTTCATTGAGTCAAGAGTTCAGTTTAGCCCATTCCAAATTTTAGGAAGTCCATTACTTGGATAACATCAACTACTTTCTGTTCTGAGTTATTGTTCTTCAAAAATTTTCCCTGTAGGTTTCTTTTCCACAGGAAAAAAAAATTTGCTTCATTTAATGTAGATATTCAGGAGTTACTGGAGAGATCTCCACTTTTACTTCCCCTGGTTACAACATTTTTTAGTTTGCTGGTGTCTACCTATTCTCTGATCACACATGCAAAATCTACTTTTTCCTTTGAGACTTTGTTGGTCATTATTGTTGAGTTACTTTTTTCCTTCTAGGTTTGATTTTTGTGTAACTGACTGTATTCTAATTCTTAATAATGTTTTGTATCTTTCTGTGCTTGTTCATTTAACCAGTTCTAACTTCTGAATTGAGGCTTTATGAAAATGCTCTGTTGCCTTCTGCTGCACTGTTGGGTAGCATGATCAGTTCTTCTTGGTCTCATTGTTGGTCATAAAGATTATTGCACTATGTAAAAAATAGACTCGAATACAGGACTACAATCCCTATGAGCCTTTACTCCACTTCCTCAGAATGCCTTGTAATCTCACCTGGGCCGAGATCGAGAAGATATTTAAGCTGATTCAAAGGCTTTTGAGGTCTCTTGGCTCTTTTTGGACTGCCGTTTTGGAGCAGGCACGTCTCTTGCATGATGTGAGGCCTCCGGCCTAGGCACATGTTTCTTACTTGTATATTCTTTAATCTTTATCCTTTAATAAACCTCTAAAAATTATAATACTCCTTGCAGAGAGAAACTAATTTCTACCTGCCTCAGTCTCCCCATCTCCCCTAAATTTTAATCTTTACAGGTGGCGACCTAATGGGAAAAAAAAAAACTCAGTCTTCTGAATTCTTTTCTGATCTTTAGTTCAACTTTTAATAGCTAGTACCTAGAAAAAAAATTTTTTTTGAGCCATATCTCTCTGGCCAAGGTTTTCTACCCTTGCAAAGCTGCTACAGGCTCTGGACCTGCTGCCCACCCCACCTGGCTTGGCCCTGCCGCTTCCTGCCTGCAGCCTGCAGCCCTGATCGTCCTCACCTGGTACCTGGTCCCGGCCTTGCCCACCCCCGCAGCCGCTCCAGCTCCTGGCCTCTCACCGGCCCGCTGCCTGCCTATTTCTGCGCCCCAGACCCTCGAGCACAACCCCAGTTGGCTCATCACCCAGATCCTTGGAGATCGCTCAGGACTCATTGCGACCAGCTGGTAACAGTATTGGCCACGCGGAGGGGAGAGAGGAGAGGGAAAGGAGACCGGGTAATTTTCCCTTAGGCTAAGCCTCCAAGTGGATGGGGGTATTGGCCACAGGGGGATCAGAGAGGGGAAAGAGAGAAAAGACTAGAGAGAAGAAACAGATCTTTTCAAACAGAAACCTAAAAAGCAATGGGTTTAAAAGGATTTTTGACTCTTCTGGCAATTTCATTGATTTTACCTGCCTGTCAGGGAGCAGACTCAGCCCAAAGATTCAACTTTACCTCTGGGGAGGAAAATGGGTGGCCCAGCGAACTGGAAGCCAGGCCCAGAGACCAGAGGTCTCTAGCTAAAATCTGGCCTCAGATGCTTCCCAGCTATGGGGCCCTGGACGGAGCCCTTGAACCCCATAGCCTAGCCTTTACTACTCTACCTTCGGACAATAGACATTTAAATGGATAATTAAAAACAAACAAACAAAAAAAAACCCAAGGAACTTTGAAGAGACTAAAGGCTATATTCTAAGGCATTTCAGACTCCAATGGTTTATAAAAATCTCTGTATTCTATTGCATTTTTTGTTATGGTTTAACTTTGTGATTTTAAGTTCATATATTACTGGATTGAGTATTATTCTGTGAACTGAAGGTTGATTGAATTTATTTTGAATGTACTGAGTTTTGAAATTCTGTTGTTTTTCCCCTGTAACTGTATTGAACAAATATTATTGTGAATAAGCCCATATATGAAAAAACAGCTTTTTTCTATTTTGCTGAGGATAGATGGACTTCAGAACTGGTTATAATTGTATTAACAACCTTTGGAATTTTAATGTGCTAAATACCTCAAATGATTTGATTTTAAGGGTTTTAAATATGATTTTTGGAATTTTTTTTAACAATCTGGTTATTTTTACCTGCCTCTACCATGAGGTAAGGCCTATTAGCTGAAGTGAAATACATTTTATAACCCCCAACCTTCCCACATGTGAATGGAAGTTGGGCAGTTAATCTCAGGGCATTTGTATCCCTATAAGCCTCCAAGAAGGAAAAGGAGCACCCCTTTATTTATTCTCTTCAGCTCACTATTTTACTTCTACCAGAATGATATATAGATTTCTTGAGTATGTTCTAAACCCAAGATGAGTTTTACTTTGTTTTAAAAAATATGTTTAAATACCAAGGTTGAAAGATTGCTATGTTTGTAAAAATTGTGACAAATGTCCATCAATTCATAGGTTTTAAAAAGTCATACAGCAACTTATGTGAAATATGAAAGTGTGTTTGTTTGCTATTGTAATTAATTGGGCTATTGAGAATTTTGGGGATTTTGATAACTACGTATTTGCACTACTGTATTTTTTAAAATGAAAAATTAACCTTGTTCAATTCATTTGCCTTCTATTCACAGTGATCATGGCCAGATATTAAGAGGAAATGGATCTCATTTTTGATGAGAAAGTCTTACATTTTATATTTTCTTAGCTGACACAGAGTGTCAATGATTATAAGCTATATTTTTGAATTTTTAAAGCTCTTTTATTATTATATTTTTCTTGCATGTGCAATATACTTTTTTCAGGTTTTATTTTTATTTTTCTCTCTTTTTTTATATTTGAAGCACATGTCACCAGCATTAAGATTTTCTTTAACTTTTTGACTTTTCAGTGCTACAAGTTTGAAATACATTTGGTAATGCATGCCCTAAAAAAAGCTCATGACTATAAAAACGATGCCACTAATTATTTAAAAATTATGGGACTTTGCTTAATGATTCTATCTGATTCCAGGACAAGATATACACATAAGAGCCATTTCACAGAGCCAAAGAAAAGCAAATCCAGGATGGATTGATGCACTTCTAGGCCAATACAAAGGTCTTGAATCTAGTGTGAAGACTCGAGGTTACTATGTTTAACATGTGTTAAGACATAGGCTTTCCTTGTGTCCACACTCACCCTGAAGATACTCACAGACCAGTATCCCCAAAACCTTGGCTCCTACTTGGCTTCTATAATCTGGTCCCTTTCTTTTCTGCCTCTCATAGTGTGGTACCTTTCTGTAGTCCTGGCAATGACTGGGTAAATGCATCATTACTTAGATCATTTTGATTGGACCCTGATTGAAGGACCTGTTATAGATTTATTTTTCTTCTACTTGAAATTTTTACACATAAGACTTTGATAGTCTATATTTTCATCCAGAAATTTTTCTTTCCTTTTGATTTTTCTGATGTCTTTTTAATATCTCTTGCCAATTGATTCATATACCTCATACCTCAGCCATGCATCCCTAAGTGATCCCCTTTTTTTTATATCACCCTCTTAACGGGGGGAATGTAAAAAAAATATCATTATTTAAATTGCAAAGTTTAAATTCCTTTTGAGAAGAATTTTAGGTAAAGAAGATGCTACTTCCCTGAATTCAGAAACTGAACTGTTGGAGAAGCCATCATGAAGAAGCCTCCAGACCACGAAATGCACAAAAATGAACTTTGGGTGTGGTTAATGAACATTTATTTGCATGCATACTTTCATGCCAAAAGGGACTGCCCCCTAACTGGCTTTCTGTCAATGCATCCAGTAATTATTGGTTTTATTCTTTTCTTTCTCTTATCCTCAAATTATTGTAATCTTTAAATTGATTATGTTTTCATGATCCTTTGGAAAAAAATTAATTTTTTTGCAAATGATCAAAGGGGGAATGTAAAAAATAGACTCGAATACAGGACTACAATCCCCATGAGCCTTTGCTCCACTTCCTCAGAATGCCTTGTAATCTCACCTGGGCCAAGATCGAGAAGATATTTAAGCTGATTCAAAGGCTTTTGAGGTCTCTTGGCTCTTTTTGGACTGCCGTTTTGGAGCAGGCACGTCTCTTGCATGATGTGAGGTTATTTTGTCTAGGCCTCTGGCCTAGGCACATGTTTCTTACTTGTATATTCTTTAATCTTTATCCTTTAATAAACCTCTAAAAATTATAATACTCCTTGTAGAGAGAAACTAATTTCTACCTGCCTCAGTCTCCCATCTCCCCTAAAATTTAACTGTTACAACTGGCTTCTACTTCCCAGACTAGGCATATTCCAGGCTCTAATTGGTCTATCTTTGAGACCTCCATAACATTATAAGACAAAGCACTGATGACCTTGGAGACTGTAGCACTGAGGGATTCTAATCTGTCTGCTATCATGCCTAAAATGGTTGCTGCCATTTCCCTATAGCTTTCCATATTTCTACCATATTTTTCCAACACCCCTAATATTTTCTTCGAAGGTATCAAGGGGAACCTCCACTACTACTTCCTTGGGAAGCAAAGGTTTTAAATCTACAAATGTCCACCTATTCTTTGAGTACATTGGGAGACTTCTGGAAAGTCTTATTAAAAGATCATTGAATCAAACTCCCTCATCCTTCAGATGGAGGTCTAGAAATTTAGAGAAGTAAACAGAGGTCCAGAGAAGTAAAATCATTGCTCTAAGATTAACACAAATGGTGATTTTTAGCTGTTTAATTTTTTTCTTTAAAGAGGTATGGGGGGAATCACCATGAGTACATACTATGTGGCTATAGTTAAAGACAAAGGCAAGTTTGTGTCCTCTAACAAATTACTGTGAATATTGAATTACCAAAAAAAACACAAGATAAACATAAAGTTGCATAAAGCTTCTGAAAGCTTTTCCTGAGCTTGTGCTAGGAAAAGAGTTTACAAAAATTCTTTTTTTGTAACACAAAAACGTGCATCATCCTGAAGGTCTGCTATGCTTTGTACACATATATTTTATTCTTAACTGATACATATATGATTCATAGTAGTTATGATGGCATGTTGTATTTTGATATAGTTTAGAAGCCCTGTCATTGAGAAGGTTTAGAGTAAAAAGTTCTAAAAACTTCAAAACTGAACTTAGTGTGCCATGAATGCTAGATTTTGTCCAAGTCAGGGCAAAATTCTGGCCATGGGTGAGTGACAGTATGTCTGAGCCTTTTTTATGTTATGCAGAAATTGAATTTATTTTAAAATAAAATATAAAATCTCAAAATTTTTGGGTGCTCAACAATTCACTGTAACTACTATGGCAGAAGATGCTTCTGAAATTGCATAGGAAGAAGAGTGAAGGAAAGCCAAATGGTTAATTTGTTGCTATTTTTATTAGTTGTGGTACTGTTGGTAACAGAAGAAACATGGCATAAGGAATAGAGAGCAAGCCTTGGAGACCAGAGTTCAAATCTTTTCTCTGACACATATTAGCTGTGTGACTGGTCACTGAATCTCTCAATTTCTTAGGCAATTAAAAAAAAACTTACCTTCTATCTTAGTCTTTAAAAAATTTAAATATTTTTTGTTGATTAATTAATTTGGAATATTTTTCCATGGTTATACGGTTCAGTTTCTTTCTCTTCCCTCTTTGCTCCCCACTCCAGGAGTTGATAAGCAATTCCACTGGGTTTTACATGTATCATTCAAAACCTATTTCCATATTATTAGCATCTGCAATAGAGAGATCGTTCAGAGCCAAAATCCCCAATCATATACCCATTGAATCAGATGACCAATCGTATGTTTTTCTTCTGTGTTTCTGCTCCCACAGTTCTTTCTCTGGATGTGGATAGTATTCTTTCTCATGAGTTCCTCTGGATTCTTCTGGATTACTGCATTGCTACTAATAGCAAAGTCTATTAGATTCAATTGTACCACTGTATCAGTATCTGTGTACAATGTTCTCTTGGTTCTGCTCCTTTTACTCTGCATCAATTCCTGGAGGTTGTTCCAGTCCCCATGGAATTCCTCCACTTCATTATTCCTTTGAGCACAATAGTATTCCACCACCAACATATACCACAATTTGTTCAGCCATTCCCCAATCGAAGGACATCCTCTCATTTTCCAGTTTTTTGCTACTACAAAGAGCATGGCTATAAGTATTTTTGCACAGGTATTTTTCCTTATGATCTCTTTGGGGTAAAACCCAACAGTGGTATGGCTGGATCAAAGGGCAGGCAGACTTTTAAAACCCTTTGGGCATAATTCCAAATTGACTTCCAGAATTTTTGGGCCAATTCACAACTCCATCAGCAATGCATTAGTGTCTCAGTTTTGCTACATCCCCTCCAACATTTATTACTTTCCTTTGCTGTCTCATTGGCCAATCTGCTAGGTGTGCAGAGGTACCTCAGAATTGTTTTGATTTTCATTTTTATAATAATGAGAGATTTTTGAATACTTTTAATGTGCTTATTGATAGTTCTAATTTCTTTATTTGAAAACTGCCTAATCATGTCCCTTGCTCATTTATCTACCTTCTATCTTAGTATCAATTCTAAGACCAAAGAACATCAAGGGCTAGGCAATTTGAACCCAACTCCTCCAGACCCTAGTTCTAGCGCTCTATCCATTGTGTCACCCCCAAGACAACTCTTTTAATTATTACTATTGGCATTTATAACTTCTTATAAACTGGCTCTATAGTCTCAATTTTCTTCCTCATTATATAATACTCTGTGCTCATATACTCTTTGCCTCAACTTTTTGCTTTCTATTCTTTTCTCTCTGTACCTTTTGCACATTTCCATGTTCCTCTTCACCATTTCCTTATGAAGCTCTGAGGGCAATGATAGGTCTGGCCTTTTTGCATTTGAATCTCTACTCCCTAGATTGACACTGGTACACAGTTGTCATTTAATAAATGCTTTTTGATTAATTATGAGTTATGGAGAGTTGCCTTTTGATGCCAAATTCTTTACACTGATGAAATCACTGGAGAAAAAAAATGCAATTAACAAGTAGTATTTTTGCAGGTCTTGGAATAACTGAAAATTCTAGAATTCATTCAGATTTCCTTCTTATATAATATAATTATATTATATAAAGAAGGCTATTTAAAATATATTTTGCCACCATTGATGGTTAAATGATAAGGGATGTTAACCATATTTTTCTCTTGTTCTTTACAAGTACTTTGTCCATATTCTTAGCAGAATTTTAGAAGTAATAAAATACTCTTTAACTGGTAACTTCATTTACTTAAGTTGGTATCTTTAGATGTATTAAGACATACTTCCTTTTATAACTTAAATTACTTTTATATATTGAAGAAAAAAATTAGGGGAAAATAATAGTACTTAAAGAAGCTCATTCTTGCCCTTTGTACCTAGAATGAAGTTTGCCTCTGAAAACAGAAGAGGAAAATGGATTTTTTTCTTGCTATTCAGTTTTATCCCAATGAAGGAGAGGATAGATGACTATCTAAATGTATAGGATGACTTGTGGAATGCAGCCCCTTTGTCCTCCACAGGTTATAGCCTCTATGTTTCCTGAGGAACCTTTTCTTTTCGGAGTAATCTTTACATATCTGATGGAATGAGCCATAATTTCCCACTTGCATACAAATAGGATAGGATTGAGTATGTCTTCCCTTAAAATATCATTTTCAACAATTTCCACATAAGACTATACAATTTATCATTAAAATAAATATGTATGTGCTTTAAAAGCAGCAAAAATGAAGGATTTAAATTTAATTATAGTTAGAGGGTTAATGTTAAAATATGATTCTGAAAATAGGGAGTTCCACTTGAAAGATGTCTAGAGTTACATAATTTATAATTTGGGGTTTTAAAAATTAATTTGGAAACTTCGAATTTGGCAGTAGGATGTTACTTATTATCAAGAGATAGAATTTGTAGGAATTGCACATTATATTCTAAATAGACCTGTATGTACTCAAGAAGGTGGGACCATATGCTTTCTTTCTTGTGTGGTATATACTAATGGAAATTAAATTTCCTTCTCTGAAAGATTGCAAGTGGTGTTCCACAGTGTTCATGGGGCTTATTTCATTCTTTGTTCTTGTGTCCCCAGGCTATTAACACAGTGCCTGACATATAGGAAAGTACTTAACAAATATTTACTGATAGATTGAATCAGGGTTGACTTGCTTTTGACTATTGGATTTGGAGTCAAGGAAATCAGGGTACAAATCCTGCTTTAAACACTTAATAGCTGAATGATCCTATGCAACTCACTTGACTTTTCTGTGTTTCAGCTTATTCTGTTCATTGAGATAATCAGGTTTAATGGCCTTTAAAGTCCTTTACAGTTTTAAATGTACAATCTTATGACTGGGTTCTAAGTAAAGAAGGTAGTTTTGAAGATTTCTGTGGATCTCTCATCATCTCATTTCTTTAAATACTTCCTTATCTGTTACTATAAAATGATTCTGAAGGGATTTCATCCAATCCCTCTGTTCTATAAAATATTAAAGAATATCACATACCTGACACTGCCACTATTTTAAGAAATCCATGTCTATAGAGGATCTTTCTCTCATACACTTTTGGAACTGGCTCCAAGGGATGAAAGCCCCTTATTGCTTTCTCTAAGTCTGATCTTAAAAATTTCATATGGGGGCATCTAGATATCTCAGTGGATTGAGATTCAGGTCTAGAGGTCCTGGGTTTAAATCTGTCCTCAGACATTTCCTAGATGTGTGACCCTAGGCAAGTCACTTAATCCCCATTGCCTAGCCCTTATCACTCTTCTGACTTGGAACCAATACCCAGTATTGATTCTAAGACAGAATGTAAGAGTTTAAAAAAAGTCACACATTATCAAAGAAAATAAATGAATAGTTTTGGCTTTTTTTGCTATTCACCACCTACTGGAAAAAGGGCTGCTCCAAAAGATCAATTCTACAAAGCTTGATGTTTCTATGGTCATTCAAGCTGACCATGCAGGATTGGATCACAAATTCCTGCTTGGTAATTCTTGTTTAATTTAGTGATGAGATAAATATTTACATGGATATGCTTACTCATTGTGTTCACAGTGCTTCTTTTGCTTATTTTGTCTTTAACATTTAAGACTCTTTGGATCATATCACATTTAACATTGCACATTCTCACGAAGGCAATTACTTTCTTCCTGAGTCCTAATCAACTTTGGAACTATACAGAGCACTTGCTATCTTTCCCCCAGATGATTTCAATGAGTTTGTCTTTTTCTTATTTAAGAAATTTAACATTTTTTTGAACATGAGACTGAATATAGAATGTCCAAAAACAAGAAAACCCCTCAGCCTCAGATTATACTATATTTATTTCCCTAATCTATTTTCATGTCCTTAATCCAAGAGTGGGGATTTGTAGTTGGATATTCTGATTTGAAATCTTTTGCTTGTCCTGCTTTATCAAGATGCCATGGTCAGGACTAGAGACAGGAGATCCTGAGTTCAAATGTGACCTGAGACACTTCCTAGCTGGGTGACCCTGGACAAGCCACTTAAGTCCCATTGCCTAACCCTTACCACTCTTCTGCCTTAGAACCAATACATAGTATTGATTATAAGATAGAAGGTAGACATTTTAAAAAATGTCATGGACTTACATATATTACCTTTGATACAAAAATAATGAATTATAGAAATTTTACAAAAATTTCTTTTTTTAAACAATTCTCTATACCATATGATATTTGCTTGTTAAATATTTATTTCCCCTTTAGATGAAGAAATTGAGAACTTCAGAGGCTAAATGAATTGATTCCAATCTCAGAGGAAGATTAAGTCCTTTTCTGAACCCCCTTGTACATGATCACATTTTCCTTTGTGCTGTAGTTAATTTTTATTTATTGCCATGTTAAATTACAAGCTCTTTAAGGAAGGGACTGTATCTCCATCTTTGTGTGGTGAGATTCAGATCTTAATCTCTTAATCCAAACATTTGCTAGCAGATTGGGTCCCCAGATTTTGACTGCCTCCATCTGCCCCTCTCAGGATTATTGGAGTTCCATGAGAGGCAACAGTTTTCCTCCTGTTCTATTGGCTCAATTCCTTTTTCTGGTGTTTCTTCTCAATATCATTTCTTCCAATGATAATCAATATCTCCTCAATAATATTGATACCACTACTTAGTACTTCCATATATTTTTCTAGTAGTGTCAATCAGCTTTTATAAAGGCATAATTACCAAAAAGATGTAGAAATAAATAAAATGAAATCTCCTTTCAAATTGGGACCCACTCTTTTCTACAACTTTGGCCCCTGAGAAAAGTGAGTTTACACTTAAAACAGTTGTTACAAATATTTCTACTGAATCCATTTTTGATGGCATGGCCCTCTGAGTGAGCTGCTTCCTTCTTTTCAGAGCATGGAGAGTCTTGGCTACTAAAGTAAATGCATTGCTGGTTTGGGTCAAGTAAGTCACTTTTCAGGGCTGACTCATTCCTGGGCTTGGCTGCTAGACCTCTGATAGCTCTAATAGTCTTTAGAGATCTCAGTGAGTCCCAAACCAAAGGAAAAAAGACTGAAACAGGTGGCAGACCCATCCTAGACACAGGTTTGCCTAGAAGGCCATTAGCTAGTGTAGAGGGGGAAGGACATTCCCCCACTATACCCCCTCCCTCAATAACTCAGAGTTGTCCTTTACTTTTTAGCTAATAGGAAAGAAAAAGAGGTCAAACTCCTCAACTTGAGACTTCTGTATGAACTCTGTTCTGGTTTGATAGCCATTTTTTACCACATAGTAAACTCATAGGGCACAATCATAGCACATTTCCAGAAACAGATTAACCAAATCCACACGTGGCTTGGCAGCAGGCAGAGAATGCTACATATTTCCAAGGATGAGGCTCCCATTCAGTTAGTTCCTTGTTACATTTATAACCCCAGGTAATATAGAGTCGCTATAGCATACAGTGAATGCCTGGACGATCTGTAGGAAACATATTGCACTAAATATTACTTTTTAAGCAGTGACTGTTTTTTTTTACTTTTATTCAATAATTGAAATATGTATCAATTCTTTGAGCAAAACATTTTATATGCCCCCTTTCCCATATGCAATTATAATTAATTTTTTTGTTGGGAGTTGGTGGGTTCAAGACTTGTGCTTTTATTAGTTCTTGGAACTCCTGGAAAATCTCTTTACCGATATTAATTGGCATCTTACCTGTAATTTATGGTCTTAGAGAGTTGTCTAACAGCACCAAAGGGTTAGGTGTCTTGCCCATGGTCACATAAAGGGAATGAAATAGAAGCAAAACTTGAATTCAGGTATTTTCCCTATTCATTATATCATACAGTCTCTCCATATAATAGATGCCCTGTATTTTATATTGTATATAAATGTGTGAATCTAAACACATACTTGTGTATGTATTTGTACCTAAGTCATACATGCAAATACACAGACATACATAGGTATACTATTGAGAAAAGGGATAGAAAGAAGTGAAAATAATTACTTTTGTTTTAAAATAACTTTGATTTTAATGCTAATAAAAGATATCAGGAATATAACTTCAAGGAAAAGTAATTTTTTTAAATGTCATATTCACTGCTAAGTGGTTAGATGAAAATATCATTATTTTAGTTCAATTATAATTCATTTATAATTCAACAGATTAATCTATCATAAAAGTTAGGTATACTTAAAATGGAAGTATTAAAACAGTTTTTAAAAACCTCAGTTTTGCAAAGAATCTGCAAACCCACTTCAATAAATAAGGCAGTTGCATAGCAAAATGGATAGTGTGCTGACTTATCAACAAAATTTGGGTTCAGCTGACCACTTCAAACAATTTCTTAGTCGGTGACTTTGATTACATAATTGAACATTTTTCAGTCTTTCTTCATCTGTAAAATGAGGAAAATAATACCCAATTTATTCATCTTATAGAATGATGAAACTAAAATGATAACTTATACATAAAGTACTTTACAAACTTCACAGTGCTATAGAAATGTCAACTTTTATTTAAATTAAAATGTCAAATAAATAGTAAGTTAGAGAGCATGCTCTGGGATCACTATCCTAGTACCAGAATGACTACTTTTCCTCAGGAGTTTATGGCTGCTCTTATGGGGTTGGGAGTATCTCTTCTCTAATACCATTAGCTCAAGCTCCACCGATTTTATTTTAATTTCTATTTTCAGGGGATGTCCCCTGTAATTAGCCATCAGAAAGTACTTTTAGAAAAGGGGATATTTACTTCAAAGCTAAAGGAATAACAAAAGTACAAAATTTCCCTCCCCAACTCCTTTGGGGCACAGTCTCTCCTACCCCACTTTGGTTTGTAAAGAGAATTGCTCAGATTTAATATGGTTGTCTACATAACATCAGTCTTACCATGCTCACATCAAGATATGGCCTTGTGGGATGTTATTGTTTTCTCCTTGGGCCACTGAAACAGGAATGGCTTTAAAAAAGCCTTTTCAGGTTTTTCTGAAATCATCTTACTTGTTATTTTTTTATAGCATAATAGAATTCCATTACAACAATATACCGCAACTTATTTATCTATTCCCTAATTTATGGTCATCCCCTAAATTTCTAAATTTTTGCCATCTCAAAATTAACTGCTATAAAATTTTTATACAAGGAGATTCTTTCCCCTCTGCTATTATCTCTTTGGGATGCAGACCTAGCAGTGGTATTACAGGATCTAAGGGTATGTTGAATTTTATGGCCCTTTGGCCAAAGGTCCAAATTGCCCTCCAGAATGGTTGGATCAGTTTATAACTCCACCAACAATGCATTAGTGTCTAAATTTGGTCACAACCCTTCCAACATTTATCATATTACTGTCATGTTGGCCAATCTTAATAGGTGTGAGGTGGTACTTCATCATTATTTTAATTTGCATTTCTCTAATTGAAGAGTGATTTAGGCCTTTTTTCATATGGTTATTGATGGCTTTGATTTCTTCATCTGAAAATTGTTTGTTCATATCCTTTGACTATTTATCAATTGGAGAATGACTTATATTCTTATAAATTTGGCTTAACTCTGTATAGAGTTAAGAAATTAGACCTTTACCACAGAAATTGTTATTAAAAATTTCCCGTTTGTTGTTTCCCTTCTAATCTTGGTTACATTGGTTTTGTTTGTACAAAATCTCTTAAATTTAGTGTAATCAAAATAATTCATTTTATACTTATAATTCTCTCTAACTTTTATTGGGTAATAAATTCTTCCCTTCTCCAAAGATCTGCCAGGTAAACTATTCCATGTTCCCTTAATTTATTTATAGCATCACCCTTTATATCAAAATCACCTACCCATTTTGACCTTATCTTGGTATAGGGTATGAGATATTTATTGGTCTTTACCTACTTTCTATCATATTATGTTACAGTTTTTTTTTTTATCAGATTGTGTGAAATAGTGAGTTCTTATCTCCAAAGCTGGAATCTTTGAGTTTATCGAATACTAGATTGCTAAGGTCTTTTACCCCTAATATATTGTATTTGTCCACCAATATATTTCTTATTCAGTACCAGATTGTTTTGATGATTACTACTTTATAGTATAATTTGAGATCTAGTACTAGTAGGCCACAGTCATATTTTTATCATTTCCTTTTATATTCTTGATCTTTTATTCTTCTGGATAAATTTTGTTATTATTATTCCAATTCTATAAAATTTTTTGGAAGTTTGATTGGTATGACACTGATTAAGTAAATTAAATTAGGTAGAATTATAATTTTTATTATATTAGCTCAGACCATCCATGAGTAATTATAATTTTTCCAGTTATTTAGATCTGACTATATTTGTATGAAAAATGTTTTGTAGTAATGTTCATATAATTCCTATTTTTGTTTTGGCAAGTAGATTCCTAGGTATTATATATTGCCAAGAGTTTTAAAATGGAATTTTTTTCTATCTCTTGCTTAGTTGGTAACATAGAAATGCTATGCTTATGTGTGTACAATTAAAATTAAATATCAAAATATTTCAAGTATTATTTTTATAAGATTTATTAATAATAATAACTCAAAGGACAAAGAATTAAAGTGTGAGAGAGAAAAGAACATTTTTTCCAGCCATGTTAGCAGGAAAAAAGACCCCAAAGACTTGGTTACAAAAATTTTTAACAACCCAAAATAAAAATGTAAATGAGGACATAGAGGAAAGGAATTCTGGGGAACATAGTCCTGGGGTACAAAATTCCAACTACACATGTGGATTTATTTTGTATCCTGAAACTTTACTAAAATTATTTATTATTTCAACTAGTGTTTTTAGTTGATTCTCTAAGATTCTCTAAATATATCATCATCTGCAGAGTGATAGTTTAGTTTCCTTATTGCCTGTTTTAATTCCTTCAATTTGCTTTTCTTTTTTATTGATAAAACTATCATTTCTAGTACAATATTAAATAATGGTGATGAATTATGATGTCCAGGGTTTTTTTTTATCATTGCTTTCAGTTAGTCCAACAATTCTTAAATTGGCTGTCCTCGATCTTTTTTCCAGGTCATTTGTTTTTGCAATGAGGTATTTCATGTTTTCCTCTCTTTATTTTTTTCATTTTTTAAATTTTGTTTTATTGTTTCTTGATGTCTCATGAAGTCATTAACTTCTAGTTGCCCAATTCTAATTTTTAAGGAATGATTTTCTTGCACGAGCTTTTGAACTTATTTTTCTATTTGGTCAATTCTGCTGTTATTTTCTTCTTGCACTTGCTTTCTCTTCTTTATTTTTCTTCTGCCTCTCAATAATTTTTGAAAATTCTTTTGAGCTCTTCCAGAGCTTGAGACTAATTCATTTTTCTTCTGTATCTGTGCCTTGATCTTCTTTGTCTCCATAAATTTTTTCTATGATTAGGTGGTTTATTTTAATGTTTGCTCAATTCCCCAGAGTTTTTGAACTACAATTTTATCTTAAAGCTGAGCTCTGTTCTCAGGAGATTAAGGTATTATGTTAAACTTCATTTCTTTCCTTGATGCTACCATTAGCTCTATTTATGAGTTTCTGCAAGTTTTGGCTCTTCCATGGTACCTGTGAGTTGGGAGCTCTGAAAGCCACCTCCCATTTCTGATTCAATCACACCCTGACACTACTGAAGGCAGTGTGTAAATGGAATAAATTAGGGACAAAAGACTTTATTTAGCTCACCAAGCTCCCTCACCCCACATGTATTGAACATTCCTGTTTAGATATCTTCCTGAGAACTGGTTATTTGGAACTTGGGACTTATGAATGACATCAAAGGAGGTCAAACAGATTTGGGAGTTATCCCCACTGAGCTAATTGAATCCATAGAAAGTAGTGAAATCTCTAAATAAGAGTTAGAGGGAGAGGAAAAGAACCTAGAAGAAAGTCTTTCTACATGTGGAAAGAATGTGGGTAATGAAGATCCAGGAACATTTAGCAACACTGTGATAGAAGTGGATAATGCAGATTGCAGTAATTATCCTTTTTTGAGGTTTAGAATTTGGAGTCAATTGGGATAGCATAATGAAGAAAGGGATTTTAGGGAAGAGGATGGTGTAAAATTAACCTGGTTAACCACAGGGTCAGGAATACAGGAAAGTGAGGCCAAGAGTAGACTAGGAAAACAGGAAGGGGTGAAATGCCTGGATTTTGTAGTGAGGATGAATCAAATAAATCAACAAACATTTATTAAATGCCACTATGTGCCAACAAAATGCTGGTCACTTAAGAGTAGATTTAGGAAAGATGATCTGGAGAGATCAGGAAAGACTGGAAGTTATGGTCAAAGATAGGAATTTCAAAGTTCAAGATTGTAGAACACTCATGAGTGATAATGAGGTCAAAGGTATGATCATCTCTGTATATGGCTGAATCAACCTGAGAGTATAGGTCATAGGAATTTGAGGAGGTAGATTAATTAGGAGGATAGTTTTGAAAGTTCTATTTTTCTCAAAAGTTACTTGTATCTTTTTTAAACGAAGGGACACCTTCAAGTTTGGAATGTAGCTTCAGTCCCAGGGCCAATACCATTGTAGTTAGTCCTTTGAAGACTTCTTTTCAGAAAAAAATAACAATGCTTCAACCACCAGAAAAACCATCCTCTTAGAGTTTTGCAGTACATAGCTATCAGCATACTTGATGACTGAGATATTGGACTCAAATGTTCTCCTCCTGCCTAGAATTATTTTTTCAATATCAGTTCAACTGAAATCAACTTTTGTATTAATCAAATAATTTTCTTACTAATTTAAAAATCCTATTGTTTTATGGCAAAGATACAACAAATTCTTATGAAATTGCCCTTAGTAGGAGCCATTTAGAACAAATTGTTTGGCAAAAAGAAATAGAAATGAAATCTTACCCCTGGTGATTCAAAACAAAATGAAGAATTATTTTCTAAGTTGATAATGGACTATTTCCCTGCAACAAAGAACGAACAAAGTTTAAGTGAGGTCTTGATCTTTGCAGAAAATAAATATAAAAAATAATGACATCTCTGGAAACCATTTTGGATTTTTAAACTTGCTTTGAAAAGGTCAAGTTTATAAAACATTTGCATATGCTGTTACTATTTAGAGAGCATGAAAAAATAAACTTAGTGACTGGAGGAAAGTTTTGCTTCTTTAAGGAAGGAAGAGGAAAGAAGACTTGGCAATCCTACAGGTAGAAGCACTAAAACCATCTTTTTCTTTCTATAGGAGTTCACAAAATTAGAACTTTAATACTTTAACAAGATATGCATATGATAAACATGGAATATCAACAATGTATCTGTTTCCATTTTTAAAGCAACCACACCTAATTTAATTGGGGAAAACTTTAAATGAAAATTTTATCACATTATGTTGATTTTCAATGTTAGATGAGTTAATATTGGAACACGAAACTGATCTAGCACCATATTCTTTCTGTTATATTTTCTATTTTGTGAATTCTTTCCATCTTGAATTCTAACTTCAGATAGATATGATCAGAAAATTTTCTGGATGTACTTGGGTTGGATAATTATTTTTCTGAAGGAAATAACACATCAAAAGGGACAGAGTCAAAACTATACTAAGCACAATGGAGATTTTAAAATATTCATCAGTTTCTTTTGAGTTTATTATATTTTTTATTCCCAGTTACATATAGAAACAATTTTTAACATTTATTTTCAGACACTCTGATATCTGAATTCTCTCCTTCCTTCCCTCTCATCCCTCCTTCCTGAGTTGACAAGTAATCTGATGTTGGTTATACATGTGCCATCACGTAATACATATCAAATATTCATCATGTGAAAAAATATATTGAACATACACGAATAAACATGATTGAAATAAAATGGAAAATTTTTGCTTTGTTCTGCATTCAAATTCTGCTTCTTTTATGGCAGTGGACAGTATTTTTCATCATGGATCCCTTGGTGTTGCTTTGGATCTTTGGGATATTATTGGTTCAAAATTATGCACAGTTTTATGGCCTTTGTGCATGGCTTAATAGTGCTTTTCAGAATGGCTACATCAGTTCCCAACTCTACCAACAGTGCTTTAGTATCCTCAATTTCCCACATCCCTTTTAACAATGATAATTTTTTAAAATCACATATGGCTGTCTGTTGGTGTGATGGTACCTCAGGTTGTTTTTTAAAAATTTATATTTCTTCAATCAGTAGTGACTTGGAACAGTTTTTTCATTTAACTAAAGATAGTTTTAATTTTTTCATCTGGGAACTACCCATTCATATCCTATGACATTTTTCAATTGAGGAATGATTTTTATTTTTATGTTTTACTCAGTTCTCCCCCTTTTTTCGAGAAATGAAACCTTTTTCAGAGATATTTCATCAAAGTAAATTGAACTGAGATTGGTAGAGTTGAAGAAAAGGTGTTCTGCTAGGGTTTACTGGTCTGGTATGAAAAATGAAACCATGAGTAGTGGATACAATGGAGAGTTTGCAGACCTCAGAATATCCTTGAGAATTTAACAAATAAACTGTACTGGCACCAGAGCATTACCACAGACAAAACTTGAAAATTCCATATCTGTTTGGTAATCTAATTTCTCTACAGCTTGTAGTTTCGTTGGCAAACAGGAGAATCTGGAAACCATGTCAGATGAAGACACTTTAAGGGAACCAGGATTTGTAACTGAGAGCAAAAAATTATTAAGGTGGCACAGAATACCCAACTTTGAGTATTTTAACAATGATTGCCTAAAAGAAGAAGTAGACTTATTTTGTGTTGCATCAGTAGTAATACTAGGATATATGAGTCTTAGTTATGAAGAGATTATTTCCTTGGAAATAATTTTCTAACAATGAGAAATCTCCAGAAATGGAATCACCTGCCTCAAAGTGCAGTATGTTTTCTATCACAGGAAACATTCAGGTGAAGGTTGGATAACCATCTGTCAGCATGTCATAAGGAGGATTCCTGAATTGGTAGGTAATAAAGGTAAATCTCCTTTCAACTCTAAGATTCTATGACTTTTACACACTTTTCAATATGTAATCCAAGATATTCCTTCATGATGCTGCTTACAGTAAATTTCCTAACCAATCTTCTCCCAATTCTTCCCACCCCATCAAAACAAAGCTATAGACATGGAAACAAGTTATTTTCAAAAAATAAAAATGTGTCTTTAAACACTATGTGCTTCACTGATTTTTCTAAACAACAAGACACTATACATATTATGTCAGGGAGAGCTTGTCTTTCTATTTTCTGATATCCACACAAAATTAAGACTATATATATGATCTAGAGAATAGTTAGTTCTATTAAAACCCTCAATCTCTCTGTATTCAGACATACCTTTGCTTCTTGATTCATTATGTGCCATTATAGGGAAATAGCGTCAGAAATGTACTATGAGGGAAATAGTGGTTAGAAGCTGTTAGGAAATAAAAAAAAATTCATCTTCAAATGTTTTATTTTATAAAACATGAGTAAAAATGACAGGAATGAAAGCAAATAAAAATAAATCCCTTAGAAGACATATAGAAAATAAAATAACAATAGACACTAACAAAAATGGTTACAAACATACAGTGCAAAGAAGTGATAATTTTAATCTCCCTAAACACAGTTTATGTTTTATATTAGAAGTTTAGTGATTGATTGGACTATGGTAAGTAACTGGTAAGTAAATTTATCTACTATTACCTTTATAAAGGCAAAGGTATTTTAAAATAAAGCCTCTTCTGTCTTACAGGGGCACAAAGATGAGAAAGTCAAGTAAGTAAGCAGCAATACCCATGTGCCCTTCTAGCAGTGTAGACTGGATGAAGTTCCTCAAAATGTAAAATTTGCATTAGCCACTAAGCATCAGGTTGAGCCCAAGTGCATTTAGTTTTGTGTTCACTTATTCTTGCACACATACAGACACATTCCTTTTAGCACATACATCCTCTAGTTTATGTTCCCTGTTTTCCCAAATGTACTGATGTAAAAAGACTAGCCACAGTTTTCTCCTTTTCTATTTAGTGCCTGGCCAGGTTCTATCTATGTTCTTTTAATCTAGCATTGACAATATGATATTTATAAGCTTTATTTCATAATTTTATCAAAATGGCTCCACCCATATCATTAAAATTTTTATTTCTCAACTTTATTTGACACAAAGGAATAGACATTCATTCACATTGTATGTTACAGTGCATTTGTTAAATATAATTTTTAAAAGGACAATATTAAAGAATAACTCCATCATTTTGGTAAATATCTGAAACTCCAACTTCCCAGGAATAGCAGCTTTTCTTATTTAGATTTGAGTTCTCAACTTTTCTTTCATTAAAGGAAATAGAAATCAAAGCAGATAGAAAGCTGGTGATGATATAAGAGGCACCAAATTTGACAAAAACTGCTGGGAAAACTGGAAAGCAGGATGGTAGAGATTAGGTCCAGACCAACATCTCATACCATACAAAAGGATAAAATCAAAATGATTACTTGATCTAGAAATTAAAAGTGACACCATAAACAAATAATGGGGACATGGAAAAGTTTACCTTTATGACTTATGGATAAGGGAAGAATTTATGATCACATAAGATATGCGAAATGTTACAAAAATGAATTAATTCTGATTACATTAAAGTTTTTGTACAAACAGAACCAATGACATCAAGCTTAGAAGGGAAACAAAATATTGGTGAAAATTTTTATAGCAAATGTCTCTGACAAGTCTCATTTCTCAAATATAAAGAGAACTTAGCCAACTTTATAAGAATACAAAGCATTCCCCTATTGAGAAATGGTCAAAGGATCTGAAATGGCAGTTTTCAGAGGAATAAACTAAAACTATCCATAGTCACATAAAAATGTTCCAAATCAGTATTGATTAGAAAAATGTAAACTAAAACAATTCCAACACACCACCTCATACCTACCAGAATGGCTAATGTTACCAAAAAAGAGGAAATAATAAATATTGTAAGGGACATGGGAAAATTAGGACACTAATACACTGTTTGTAGAATTGTGAACTGATACAACTATTCTGGAGAGGAATGTGGAACAAACTTAAAGGGTCACAAAACTATGTATACCCTTGACCTAGTAATACCACTGCTGGGTCTATATCCCAAAGAGATCAGAGAAAACAGAAAAAGGACCTATCTATACCAAAATATTATTAGCAGCTTTTTTTTTTGTAGTATCAAAGAATTAGAAACTGCGGGTTGTCCTTCACTTGGAGAATAGATGAGCAGGTTGTGGTATATGGTTGTATTGCACCATAAGGAATCATGTACAGGATGAGTTCAGAAAAACCTTGAAAGAGTTATATGAACTAATGAAAAGTAAAGTGAGAAGACTCATGAAAACACTATATATAGTAATAGAAATATATCATGATCAGCTGTGAAGCATTAAATCATTATTAGTAAAGCAAATCTCCAAGATATGATAAAAAAGGTATGATAAAAATCCTATCCACCATCAAAGAAGGAACTGTTGGAATCTGAGTACAGACCAAAGCATGCCATCTTCCACTATATTTCTGTCATGAGATTTCTATTGTATGTGATATGTTTCTTTTATCATGAAATGAACAACATGGAAATATGTATTACATGAAAGTACAGGTATAACCTATATCAGACTATTCACCACCCCAGGAAACAGCATGTGGGAGAGTGTAGAGAGTAAGGAAATATGAATTTTAAAATGTCAAAAAACAGTTGTCAAAGATTATTTATACATGTAACTGAAAAAATAAAAGAAAATTGGGAAAAATAAAAAAGAGGCCCTAAAGTTAACTTACATTTATTACCATTTCCTCTGATAAATTCTGTAAAGCAGTAATTGTTTCCTGTCCAATTTCCAGGACAACACTGGAATTTGATTATTAGTGAAAATTCTCTTTGCTCTCTCTTACATCATTATGAGTTCTTTATGAAGCTCTGGTTATAATTTTCCTGGTTTTGTTAATGTCCTTTGCATCTGTTCATATATTTTCACATTGTTCTCTTTATTCATCAGATTATTTCTAATAGTAAAATAATATCCTGTAACATTTATGTGCAAATTATTTGACTGTTCCCTAACTTATGATTTATTTTGTTTCTAGATCTTTACTACTACAAAGAGTGCTGATAACTATGTATACATATATACATATACAGTATATATTTACATAAACATTACACACATATATATATATTGGAATTTCCTTTTTATTATTCATCCCCTTGTGGGTGTATTCCTAGAAATATGTGCTGTGGGGTGGATCAGCCTCCCACAGGGGATGAGGTCTTGGAGGTGGGACAGCGTCAGCAGAATGATGGATGGGACACAGCTTTTGCATTCAACCCACAGCACAGGTTTCAAAGGATAAACTGCTCTGCCTTGGCTGAGGCCTGGCTTTATTTTATACCCTCATGATCACACATCTCCTTGGCACACAGTTTCATTCTCAATATATATGTTTCCATAGTACTTAACAACATACACATAGCCTAAGGAGATAGTCAACAAAACATTGTTGCTATAGATGAATGACATAGGGTGATCTAGAGGTTAGTTCTCCTTGACCTAAGGAGAATCATTGTTACTTTTGGTCAGCTTTCACAATTAATTACAATTACTTAGAAGATGGATGACAAAACATTCATAACTAGGTCCAAGGTTAGAAGGTAATTTGAGACATACCAGATTTGGGGTTTTCCTCAATTTATAAGTTCCATTTTTCTTGTGTTACTTTAAAACACCTGGAAATGTTGCCTGGTTTCTGTCTGCAGTGGAGTGTGTCTTGAAGGTGATTGATGTTCTTGGCTTGCCTGGCTTGTAATGGGAGTGAATGTAACTCTGTGGAGAGGGAAAGGAGGGGGGTAATGGGTAGTGATCTTTAGGTTTTAATTCTGTGAATGTAATCTTAGGGTAATAATCTGGGGAGATTAAGGTAGGATATATGTGTGTTAACCCTATAAATCTTTGCTCTAATATTATTTCTCCTGTATTGGGGAGGGAACAATGATCATAACAATTCCATTAGATAGAGAAGTCACAACAGAGGTGGGTTCCATGGGTGCCTTATTTTTTCAGAAAGTTGATTTGCAACTCTGGAACTCATTTGTGATGATGTCAGACAGTGTGGGCTTGATGGCTTCCCACAAATATGGTATCTGGGTCAAAGGGGAGGGTAAATTTAGTTATTTTCTTAGAAAAATTCCATGTTGCTTTCCAAAATGAATTTATCAATTCACAATTCTACCAATATGGTATTAGTGTGTTCATCTTTCCATGGACACACTCAAATGTTTACCTACCTCAAATATTTCATCTTTACTAAATTTATAGGTATGAGATAAAACTTCAGAGTTGTTTTGACTTGAGTTTTTCTTATTAGTGATTTGAATCATTCTTAATTATAATTATTAGTAACTTTCCAATTATTTTGAGAATAACTTATTCATTTCCCTTGACTGCTTCTATATTAGGGATTTTTGCTAGAAATATTTTTCTGAGTCAGTTGCCTTCTTTCTTATTCTAGTTGCATTGATTTTATTTACATTAAAGCTTTTTAATTTCATATAATGGAAAATATGTATTCATGTATGTTATCTGTTGCAACTTTATATCTCTTGCTTAGTTAAGAATTCACCTAATCTTCACTGTTAAAGAATCTAGCATCACAATTTATAAGATGGCATATTTAAATTAAAAATCTCTTGAATTTATTGTTCTGTATAGTATAAAATATTAGTCAAAACCTAATTTGTCATTTCCCCCCATTTCTCAATTTTTCCAATTTTCTTAAAAAAAAACTATTGTCAAATAAGGATTTCTTTACTAAGGAATTTTAGAATATAAATTTATCAAAAGTCAGGTTATTGAGTTGGATTATTTTGGATTCTTCTTTGTCTAATTTGTTCCTTTGGTCTACTTTGTAGTTAGCAACAAATAGGTTTAATGTGTTTTTATCATATTGTTTGAGATCTTGAAGTCCTATTTTTCCACGATTACTGCTCCCCTTCACCTTATTCTCATTGTTTTTGTTCTTCCAAATGAATTATGTTTTTAATTTTATCTTACTTTGTAAGATATTATCTTGATATTTCCATTGGTATAGTGGTAAATTTATAATTTAACTTTCTTAATATTACCATTTTGTTATTTTTACTGATGAATAGTCAAGTCTTTATGTTAAATACACTACTACAGATTCATGGCATGAATAACTTTACCCAATCTTCTTTGTAATAGAAGATTCAAGCAATTTAATCCTAGATATTAGCATTTCTACTTTTTATGTCAATAAATCTATGAAAGTTGTTTCAAAACATGTATCATGCTTCAATAAGTTTTGCTTATGTCACAACTTTCTCATTTTACCTTTCTTGACTGGTCATGCCCACACTGATCTTCCCATTTTCAGAATTTCTAGAGTATTTGCTGTCTGGATCACTTATCATGGCAGCTAGTCATATGCTCCCTTTACATTGTTATTTACCAGTTGTCTATGTGTACATATGTCGTCAATAAGAAACAATATACATTTACTAAAAACTTACCATTTGCAGTGATTCCTGCCTTCAAGAAATCTACAAACTGAGTAAGGATTAATTGTGTATTATTTATTTGTGTAAAATTAGAATGTTATAGGTTTATGTAATTAATGAGCAGTAATATGCTTTAAGAAAGAAGAAAACCACTATGAGAAACTGAGACAATTTGGGGGGCTTGGGGGTATCTGGTAATGTATCACTGAGAATGTTTTGAGCATGAGATTAATGTGATCAATCCTGTGCTTTAGGAAGACACTTCAGGTTGACTGGCCAGTTGAGAAACTATTATAATATTCCAGGCAAAAGAAAATGAGAATCTAATCAAAGAGAGTAGTAATCTACATGAATTTTTCCTCCTTTGTTTTTGAAGTGGACCAATGATATGACTAGGTGATGTCTTGACTTGTGTGTGAATTGGATTTGTGTGAGGCAGAGTTACCTAAAGTCACTCTCTTCTGGAGTCACAAAAGTACAGTGGCAAGAGAAAATTCTTATAATGCCTGCGGATTCAGTGGATGCCCTTGAGGTTTTTTATGTCTGGTCAAGCTCAAAGTGCTTCACAGTGCCTGTTTTAGCCAATGTAATGGCATCATGGGAGGACTAGTACCTCTAGTGCGAAGGCTTGCCAAGCCCTTTTCCAGGCTGCTCATCCACCTTTGCTATCCATCCACCTTTTACTTAACACTCATCTGTGACTTCAAGAAGCTGTAGCATTCACAATGGTCATAACCTGGTAAAACCATCTTTGCAGATGGTCTAATCCAGGTGAGGGGGGTAACTGACAGTCCTCACATATTGGAGAGTTAGGGGGATGTCTCCCTCAAACATGTGAAAACTTCGTCTGGTGGAATATAATTGAATAGGAGGTAATGAATGAAAGAACACCGTGGATATGGAGCATTTTTAGTCAATACTTAGAACCTAATTATATATGGTATTTGGAGTGAGACAGGCAAAAATCAAAGATGATTCAAGTTTTGAGTTGGAATGATTTTGACAATAGGAATGCCATCAAAAGAAAAAAAGAGAGAGAGAAAATGATTTTTAAGAAAAAGGCAAGGAATTTACTTGTGAACATGTTGAATTTGAGATTCCAATGAGATGTCCTGATGAAGATGACTAACAGGCAGATGTTAATTCAAGACTCGAGCCCAGGAGTGAGGTTGAGACTAGAGCTATAGAGATGAGAGTCTTGCAATTAGGAATTGAAAACCATAGAGTAGATGAGATGGCCAAAGGAGAAAATATAGAAGAAGCAATGAAAACATCTGGTAGGAGGACAAAAGGGGAAAAATGAAGATCCAGGGGGAATTTGTTAACAATAGTTTAAGGGTTGAAAAGGTATAATAGGGGGCAGCTGGGTAGCTCAGTGGATTGAGAGCCAGGTCCAAACATGGGAGGTCCTGGGTTCAAATCTGGGCTCAGACACTTCCTAGCCATGTGGCCCTGGGCAAGTCACTTGACCCCCATTGCCTAGCCCTTACCACTCTTCTCTCTTAGAACCAATACACAGTATTTATTCTAAGATGGAAGGAGAGGGTTTTTTAAAAATATATAATAGAAAAGACCAATAGATGGTCCAAATGAGAATTACACTGGCATTGCTCTTTTTAGCTATTGCTTTAGACTGCACATGGGTAGAGTTTCTTGTATCTTTGTTTTCTTCTATCCAGAAAATTGGAAGTACAATAGATTAGAGAACACATGAAGAGATCTTAATGAGGGAGAAGAATGGAGACATTTTGTTTTCTATCTTTTCCTTTGTGCTACCTTGTCTTTGTGACAGGATTTAACTCCTGAGGAAAGGAAGAAATAAACAAGTATGACTTGTAGAAAGAATCAGATAAGGAGGATCAGCTTAATTTGCCAGGTATGAATCTAGGGGCTATAGAAAGAGGAACTAGTGGCATAAAAAAGAAATTTAAAAAAAGTTCTCATCAAATTCATTGCTCTTTCTACTGTTCCTTGCTTCATCAATGAATATGAGCCCTAGAGAATGGTAATTCCTAAGTTATAGGAACATAAAATTTTAGATGTGGAAGGGCTCTTTAAAATTATTTAGCCCAATCACTCTGATATTGTTCTCTTTGTTGAATTAAGAGTTGATTTAGTTTCACTCAATTATTCCCATTACTTCATAAGGACAAAGAACTCCCTCTTAAACCTCTTTTTTCCACTTATTTCATAGAACTGAACAATGATGAAGATTGGAATTATGTTGGTGCTTAGATGTAGGGATCAGTTTAGTATTTATTAGTCTTTTTCCAGGGAACTTGTTTAAGATATGTCAGTCATCCTTTAAAAGGCACATTTTAAGTTCAGAATTTTCTAGGAAAAGAAAGTCATGTAGCTGTCATACCTGGAGGACAATCTCCATTAAAGGAGAGAGTTAATATTGTAATTGTCAGATATATCTGAGTTGGCCCTGAGATAGAATTCACTGAATTAACTGATGTTACATTTATTTTGAGGTTTTAAAAAATCCCTTTTTTAGTACTGGAAAACAAATCTATCATTTTGCCAAAACTGTTTTGTATATGGATCTTTTCATGAACCACTGAAGAGTATAGTTTGCTTTTTCTTGTTTTTATGAAAAAACTCAGTTGTTCTATAATCAAGTAGAGGAAGGCAACTGCCACAGGACTATATTTTCCACTTGTTATCTGTTAACTTATTTTGGTCACAACCCTGGAAGAAAGAATCCTTGATTCTCTGGAGATGGAAAAATCTTCTTTTCAGATTCTTATTGCCATTGCCATTTACTCAATTGGTTTGTTTATTCTAGCTCAAAAAAGGCTAGAAGAGAAGGATTCTTAAGCCCAATTTTGCCTCCTTGCCCCAGGGAAGATGTGAGAAAGAAAAACTGAAGAGATATCATAGTTTTGTTATGCATTTGGTGCTGAGCATCAGTCTTAGTATAAAGCATAAAATGGAGACTAGTAGAACACAGATGTAAGATTGGGAAGTAGAATAGTAACCTTTTTATGTGTTGTTTGATTATTTTGCTTGAAGTCCAATATCAGAATTTCCAGAACATAATTATAAATTAAAAACCAATTACACATTAATTTTACTTAATAAACATTTATGTAATTATTTCCCGTATAGGGAATTCCATGAGAATTCTCACTTCCAATGTAGATAGAGTTGTTCCAAAACTCAAGAGTGTTAGTGTGGGCTGCCGAGGGACACAGCAGTTTAGTGAATTGTCCATGGTGATATAGCCAGTATATTTCATAGGCATAATGTGAACCAAAGTCTTCCTTATTTCAGAGGTTGCTCATCTAACCTATTTGTCATACTGCTATATATACACAAATTCTAAAGAATTGGAAATTACTTTCTCTTTGTATTCCCACAGATTTACTTGTCATTCTTTTTAACTATTATAGTTCAGTGTAGTCATTTTATAGCCATGATGAACTCTTTGTGACCTATTTGGTGCTTTCGTGGCACTGACACCAGAGTGGTTTGCCAGTTCCCTTTTCAGCACTAGTAAAGGAACCTAGGCAAAAAGGTTTAAGTGACTTGCCCAGGAGGGACATAGCTATTAAGTGTCTGAGGCCACATTTGAACTCAGAAAGCTGTCTTCCTGATTCTAGATGTGGCACTCTTTCTATTGTGTTACTTAGTTGCCCAAATAATTATAGTAGCTAGCATTTATATAGAATTATAGAGGTCTGCAAAATGTTTTCCATATGAAATCCCATTTGATGCTTTATATTTTTGCTTCATATATACACACATCATTTGTACATATGAAATATATATATATATATATACAAATAAAACAAATTTATATATAAATGTATATGTAAACTCACATACAACACATATAATGATTACAACAATTATAGATTATTTGCCATTTTGATGCACCACTTGGGGGTCCCTCTGTTCAAATTTACTGTGCCTTGATTTCCTAGGAATCTCTTCTCATCAGCCAAAATCAACTTGGTTTCTTTTATATAGATAAAACTAAGGTATTTTGACATATTCCTTAGGGACTAGCAATTTAAAACCCAGAGAGGTCACAATAAGTTGCTTCTTTTAATTCTCTCAGAGAAAGGTACAGGTGTGCATACACACACACACACACACACACAGAGTTTGTTGAACACCTTGTAATTACATTCAGAGCTAGGAGGGTTGGTCAAAGATCAACTCACACAAGAAAGGATGCAATGTACTTAATCAGAATGTGAATCAAATTGCAAGCAGTTAAATGAACAGCAAGGCTTCTCACAGTCCATTTCCAGAAGCAACCAACTTCCCACACAGGTCTATTTCTATTGGAAGAACACTAACCTCAGCTACTAATTTGACATTTGGGGCTTTTCTTAACAATTCCCCTGCACATCAGGAGGAACAGCACATGTCAAGCTACACACAGCAAGATGTCCATAACAGAATCATTGGGTATACAGTACTTAGTTTTATGGCAAAGAAATGTAAGTTAAGGTGGCGTAGAGTAGGGTGTTGGGATCTGGGAGGTATAGTAGAGAGCCACAGTTGTTTCTTTTTATAGCAACTGGGCAAACTGATGTCCCAGCCAGAGCCCAGCCCCTATTTCTTGACCTTTAGCCTCTGTGGCTCTGCCACCCAGATTTGCCTACATCTTTCCAAATATTATTTAAAAAATTGGCACACCGAAAGGCACTGATTCCTGCAGCCCTCTGGGATATACATTCCCAAAGAGAAAGTGGTAAGAAATGCCTGGTCCCTTACATTGAATTAAATACACTTACTTAAACCCTTCAGCCATGAGTGGGAGATGGAGAGAAGCTGTAGCCTAGGAGAGTAGATGTGTAGCAAGCATCCCAGCAGCTGTGTAGTGTGAGTCATGTGTATAAGCAAAGAGAAGTCAAAGCTAAAGATTTATTTGGGAGCATAAATAAAAAAAATGGGGTGGCTTAAAGTGAGATAATGTTGAAAGAAATAGTCAAAAATCAGATAGAACAGATGATGGAAGAATCCGTATGAAAAGCCAAAGGTTGGCAATGAAAACTGTGGCATTTGGTCATGATATAGATAGATTTTTCAATGGTAAGAAGCCTCCATCCACAATGTGCTTTAAACTAAAAACATTTTTTCACAATGTGCTTTTAAAAAAATCATTTTAATTTTTTCATAATATGCTTTTAAAGGGGTATATTGTCCATACTGACCTTTGTGGAGATACTTTGTGAGGAGATACTACTCTGAGATGTGGAAACTGGAATACATGCTGAATACATGCATCTACTGAAAAATTTTCTTTAATTATATAAACTAGGCATTTAAAATGTGTCATTTGCTGAATATAGATATATATAAATAAATATATATGTTGGTAAAGAGAGAAACATGGAACATGGGGTGAATGGTTATTAGTCTTTCATGTAAATATTCTGCAATATATACTTGCTTCAAAACTATGTAATTACAGGAATAGTTATATATAAATCTAAAACTAATATATGCTTCATAGATGTAGTCCTATGATTGCTGATTATTATTCTTTTCAAGAGAGAAATTGGCCAGATTAGAAAATTAAAAATACAACTAGGTTCCAAAGAGTGTGACCATTGAATCCCCATGTAGTCTTAACATTATTTGAAATTGTATTACATATTTCCATTGGGCTAGAAACAATTACTATATTTTACATAATCATAACTTTGAAGAGTGTGAATTCAAATACATTCCTTCTGGGGATTCATGAATTTTATGAATCAGGATTTAGCTATATTAAAAATTCCTTTTGACTTTTCTTTGTCTAGAAGGAGATGCCAGGGATCCAGAGATATGATGATGGGCTTGGCTTTATCATGCCTTTATTGAATATATTTTTCTAAACTTGTGGAGATCAGAGTTCTGTGGATATTTGAATCTATCTAGTGATGATAGGCTTCCCTATAAGTATGAGAAATAAAGTAGGTATAGGGAGAGCAAAGAACGACGGCAGCTGATTTGTGGCTGCTACTGTGTCAGAGGAGGTGCTGTACTACCTTGTTTGAGTTGTAGTTTTTCAGTCTGAAAATGGGAGATATTTTGGATAGGTGCTTATCTTAATTTTCAAGTTCCTGCCCTGATGATATAGAGCACATTCTTTCCACCTCTTCATTAATGGCCTATATCAATCAATCATCAATGACTGTAAAAGTTCATTACTTAGTGGCTACTTTTTTATCAGCAGAGAACCTTTTCAAACCTAGCTAGTCTGGTCTTCAAAAAATGGTCTATCAAGAGGTCTGACCTTAAAACCTTTCCAGTTTGTTAGGATTTACCAGAGATTATATTTTATTGACATAATTTTTAATCATCAAAGAGGGTCTTCAGTAGAGTGAGAGGTTTCTTTTGTAACTATGATTTTATTTTTTCTAAATCTAATATTAGACCTTTTGTTCCCTTTTGTGAAACAGGAGTGAATATGAACTGAACAAGGAGAGAGAAACTTAGAGGAAAGTATAAGGAAAGATTCTACCCATCTTTTACTGCTTGATCCCAAACTCTATAATTTTTCTTTTTGGCTACAACTTTATATTTTTCAACTTCTATTCTTCCTATATCAGCTCTGTTGTAATCTAGTTCTGTGATCCTTTCTTTTGCTCCTAGACTTTGACTTTGGTTATGTTTTCATTTCTTTATGTCCACCATCTTTGGATCTTTTACTTTCTTGTCTTTCTGTAGTTCTTGTCCATATATTCTCCAACTCTAGAAGTCTACCATCTGAATAATCTATTCTTAATTCTGCTTACTAAAGTTCTTTTAAAGTATATAACCTCAATTGAACCCTTCCTATGCCATACCAATCATTGGAAGTCTTCAAGCAAAGGCTGGATGACCATTTTTTGGGGATGTGGTTGAAGAAGTTCTTGTCAGATATTCAATAAATATTTATTAAGCACCTACTAGGAGTCAGGTATTTTGCTAAGTTCTGGGGATACAAAAAAAGAAGCAAAACTCACCACTATCAGTCACAGTTTAAAGGGGTGGTGGTGGCAAGCAAACACATATGTATAAGCTAGCTATATGGAGGATAAATAAAAAAATTATTGAGAGAGAAGGATCTAGAATTAAGAGGGATTGGAATAGACTTCCTACAGGAGAAGAGATTTTAATTGGGACTTGAAGGAAACCAGGAAAATTGGTAGGCAGAGATGAAGAGAAAGACAAATATGAGGAAAAACCAGTTAAAATTCCCAGAGTCATGAGATGGAGTGTCTTGTGTGTGGGACAGCAAGGAGGACAGTGTTATTGGATTAGAGAATATATGACAGAGAATAAGGTTATTGGATTAGAGAATATATGATAGAGAATAAGACTGGAAAGGTAAGAGGAGGTTAGACTCTTTTTTTTTAATTTTATAATATTTTATTTGATCATTTCAAAGTATTATTCATTAAAGACAAAGATCATTTTCTTTTCCTCTCCCCCACCCCCCATAGCCGAATGTGTGATTCCACTGGGTATTACATGTGTTCTTGATTCAAACCCATTGCTATGTTGTTAATATTTGCATTAGGGTTTCCTTTAGAGTCTTTCCTCTGTGATGATTCCAAAACCTCCCTGGTTTTGGAATTAGTACCATGTTTGTGTCATAAAAGGAGTTTGGTAGAACTCCCTCTTTGCTTATTATGTCAAATAGTTTGAATAGCATTGGGATTAACTGTTCTCTGAATGTTTGATAGAATTCACTGGTGAATCCATCAGGCCCTGGGGATTTTTTCTTAGGAAGTTCTTTGATGGATTGTTGGATTTCATTTTCTGATATGGGATTATTTAAGAATTCTAAGACTTCCAGGTAATCATAGCTGCAATCTAGACGCCACGTGCTTCCTCTCCCCAGCACCGAACGAAATAGACTACATCAAAGGAGCATAAAAATCACCTTTGGCAGAACAGGACTCCCCAGTACCCCACAGAGGCGAAGGTACATGGGGTTTGAACATTTCCACACTATAATAAGAAGGAGGAAAAGCTTGCACAGAAACGTGAACTGAGCCGCCCTCCGCCCCCCAACTCCCCCACCAAACCAGAGTGAGCTATCTGAGAGCTCACCGGGACAGTGAGTGAGTGGGGAACATCTCTGTCTGGGAGGTGGGGGTCACTCCAGGGTCCTTGGGATCTGGGGACTGCCAGGAAAAAACGTCTCAGGGTGGATTCACGGGAGAACCCAGCCCTGAGCATGGGGGTCCACGTAGCTGTACTTGGGGGGGGGGTTGCGCTGAACATCTGGGTGGAGCTAAACACCAAGGGCGGACCACACGCTGATTATCTGGGCTCAGCTGAACACCTGGGCAGTTTGGCTGTGATCAGTGCCCCAGCGCTCTAAGAAACCTCGGAGGCTGGGAAGAACTAGTCTGAGGCAACCTAAATTCACAGAAAATCCGCCCATATCACCCAGACCCCAGACCAAAAAGGAAAGGGGAATAAAACCACTAAAGGGATGGTTCACATGGCCCAAAATCAAGCCTCCAGGAAGAAAGGGAAAAAGGTGACTATTGAAAACTTTTATGGTGGAAGTACCCAAGGAAAAGAAGAGAATGAGGAGGAAATCCAAAAAAAATCAGAACATGCCCCCCAAAATGGAAATTATCAACAAGCTCTGGAAGATCTCAAACTTGAACTTATCCAAAAGATGGAAACCTGGAAAGAAAAATGGGAAAAAGAGATCAGCAGTCTGACAGATAAGACTACTCAATTGGAAAAAGAGCTTGAAGCATCCAATAGAAGGGCAGACAAAGCTGAAAAGCAAAACCAGTCCCTAATGACCAGAATTAAGCAACTCGAGGAAAGTGAGATCACAAAACAGCAAGAATCAATAAAGCAAACCCCAAAAATTAATGAATTAGAAGAAAACATAAAATATCTCACTGAGAAGGTCACAGATCTGGAAAACAGAGGGAGAAGAGAAAACCCCCAAATTATTGGTCTCCCAGAAAAACCAGAGATAAACAATAAACTCGATATTATTCTACAGGAGATTATAAAAGAAAATTGCCCCCATGTTCTGGAGCAAGGGGGCAAAATAGAAATAGAAAGGGTTCATAGAACATCCTCTATACTAAATCCCCAAAAGACACCCCCTAGGAATGTAATTGCCAAATTCAAGAGCTTCCAAGAAAAGGAGAAAATCCTACAAGAAGCCAAGAAGAGGAGCTTCAGATATAAGGGGGCTCCCATAAGGATCACACACGACTTAGCGGCTAACACACTAAGAGACCGCAAAGCATGGAACACAATATTTAGAAAGGCAAGAGAGCTGGGTCTCCAACCAAGAATCAACTACCCAGCAAAACTGACTATATACTTCCAGGGGAAAAGTATGGGCATTCAACAAAATAGAAGATTTCCAAGCATTTGCTAAGAAAAGACCAGAACTTAGTGGAAAATTTGATATCCAAGCACAGAAAGCAAGAGAAACATGATAAGGTAAATATGAAAGAAAGGGAAAAGGAGATAAATCTTATCTTTTTCTTTAAGTCAAACTCTCTTCTATAAGGACTACATTTACATCAAATTATATATATTAATGTGTGGGGAAAATGTTTTGTGTAACTCTAAATAATTGTATGCATCATACGAGTAGTTAGAAGAAACATGCATAGGGAAAGATTGGGGCATTAAGAAGATTTGGGGAAAGTGGGGGCAAAGAAAGGAAAAGGTAGGGGGGAACTGTCGACAACACTAAGATTTACTTCAAGAAATAGAGGGGGACTTAATAGAATAATCTTTCCATATAAAGATACACATGGGAAGGGGAGGGTAATAACTCTCATATGAGAAGGAGAGGAAGAGAGCGTGAAGTGGAATTACTTAAACCTTACTCTCAGTGAAATAAAATCTGAGAGGGAAGAATATCTAGATCCAGTGGGATCCTGAATTCTATCTTATCCATTAGGGCAAGAAAGAAAGGAACATTATGGAGGGGGAGGGGAAGGGAGTATAAAAAGGGAGGGGCTAGAAAGGGAAGCATCTCAAGGGAGGGGACAAGGGGGACTGACCTAAAGTAAATCACTGGTTCAAAAGGAGTTAGCTAAAGAAGAAAGGTCAGAAGTAGGGGAAGACATCAAAATGCCAGCGAATCCACAAATGACAATCATAACTTTGAATGTGAATGGGATGAACTCACCCATAAAACGTAGACAAATAGCAGATTGGATTAGAATCCAAAACCCTACCATTTGTTGTCTTCAAGAAACACATATGAGGCGGGTTGACACTCACAAGGTTAGAATTAAAGGTTGGAGAAAGACCTTTTGTGCCTCAACTGATAGAAAGAAGGCAGGAGTTGCAATCATGATATCTGATAAAGCCAAATCAAAAATAGACCTGATCAAAAGGGATAGGGAAGGCAAATATATTCTGCTAAGAGGGAGTATAGACAATGAGGAAATATCACTAATCAACATGAATGCACAAAATAATATAGCACCCAAATTTCTAATGGAGAAACTAGGAGAATTGAAGGAAGAAATAGACAGTAAAACCATATTAGTGGGAGACTTGAACCAACCACTATCAAATTTAGATAAATCAAACCAAAAAATAAACAAGAAAGAGGTAAAAGAGGTGAATGAAATCTTAGAAAAATTTGACTTAATAGACATATGGAGAAAAATAAATAGGGACAAAAAGGAATACACCTTCTTTTCAGCACCACATGGCACAATCACAAAAATAGAACATACACTAGGTCACAGAAACATGGCACTCAAATGCAGAAAATCAGAAATAATAAATGCAGCCCTTTCAGACCACAAGGCAACAAAAATATTGATCGGCAAGGGTACATGGAGAGCCAAATCAAAAATTAATTGGAAATTAAATAATATGATACTCCAAAATCATTTAGTTAGAGAAGAAATCATAGAAACAATTAATTTTGTTGAAGAAAATGACAACGGCGAGACATCCTTTCAAACCTTATGGGATGCAGCCAAGGCAGTACTTAGAGGAAAACTCATATCCCTGAGTGCATATATTAACAAATTAGGGAGGACAGAGATCAAGGAATTGGAAATGCAAATCAAAAAACTTGAGAATGAACAAATTAAAACCCCCCAGAAGAAAACCAAACTAGAGATCCTAAAAATTAAGGGAGAAATTAATAAAATTGAAAGTGATAGAACTATTGAGCTAATAAACAAGACTAGAAGCTGGTACTTTGAAAAAACAGACAAAATAGACAAAGTATTGGTTAATCTAATTAAAAAATGGAAAGAAGAAAGGCAATTTAACAGCATCAAGGATGAAAAGGGGGATCTCACCTCCAATGAAGAGGAAATTAAGGCAATCATTAAAAACTACTTTGCCCAACTATATGGCAATAAATATACCAACCTAGGTGATATGGATGAATATTTACAAAAATATAAATTGCCTAGACTAACAGAAGAAGAAATAGATTTCTTAAATAATCCCATATCAGAAAAAGAAATCCAACAGGCCATCAAAGAACTTCCTAAGAAAAAATCCCCAGGGCCTGACGGATTCAACAGGGAATTCTATCAAACATTCAAAGAACATCTAACTCCAATACTATACAAACAATTTGACATAATAAGCAAAGAGGGAGTTCTACCAAACTCCTTTTATGACACAAACATGGTACTAATTCCAAAGCCAGGCAGGCCAAAAACAGAGAAAGAAAATTATAGACCAATCTCCCTAATGAATATAGATGCAAAAATCTTAAGTAGGATACTAGCAAAAAAGACTCCAGCAAGTGATCAGAAGGGTCATTTTCATCATGATCAAGTAGTATTTATACCAGGGATGCAGGGTTCGTTCAATATTAAGAAAACCATCCACATAATTGACCACATCAACAAGAAAACCAACAAGAACCACATGATTATCTCAATAGACACAGAAAAAGCCTTTGATAAAATACAACACCCATTCCTATTAAAAACACTAGAAAACATAGGAATAGAAGGGTCGTTCCTAAAAATGATAAACAGTATATATCTAAAACCATCAACTAATATCATCTGCAATGGGGATAAACTAGATGCATTCCCATTAAGATCAGGAGTGAAATAAGGATGCCCATTATCACCTCTATTATTTGACATTGTATTAGAAACACTAGCAGTAGCAATTAGAGAAGAAAAAGAAATTGAAGGCATTAAAATAGGCAAGGAGGAGACCAAATTATCGCTCTTTGCAGATGATATGATGGTCTACTTAAAGAATCCTAGAGATTCAACCAAAAAGCTAATCAAAATAATCAACAACTTTAGCAAAGTTGCAGGATACAAAATAAACCCACATAAGTCATCCCCATTTCTATATAATTCCAACACAGCTCAGCAGCAAGAACTAGAAAGAGAAATCCCATTCAAAATTACCTTAGACAAAATAAAATACTTAGGAATGTATCTCCTGAGACAAACACAGGGTCTATATGAACACAACTACAAAACATTTTCCACACAACTAAAACTAGACTTGAACAATTGGAAGATCATTAACTGCTCATGGGTAGGACGAGCCAATATAATAAAAATGACCATCCTACCCAAACTCATTTATCTATTTAGTGCCATACCCATGGAACTTCCAAAAATTTTTTTTTTTACTGATTTAGAAAAAAACTATAACAAAGTTCATTTGGAAGAACAAAAGATCAAGGATATCCAGGGAAATAATGAAAAAAAAATACAAAGGAAGAGGGTCTTGCAGTCCCATATCTCAGACTATATTATAAAGCAGCGGTCATTAAAACAATTTGGTACTGGCTAAGAGACAGAAAGGAGGATCAGTGGAATAGACTGGGGGCAAGCAACCTCAGCAAGACAGTATATGATAAACCCAAAGATCCCAGCTTTTGGGACAAAAATCCACTATTTCCTAAAAACTGCTGGGAAAATTGGAGGACAGTGTGGGAAAGATTAGGTTTAGATCAACACCTCACACCCTACACCAAGATAAATTCAAAATGGGTGAATGACTTGAACATAAAGAAGGAAACTATAAGAAAATTAGGCAAACACAGAATAGTATACATACCTTTGGGAAGGGAAAGGCTTCAAAACCAAGCAAGAATTAGAAAGAGTTACATAATGCAAAATAAATAATCTGGAATACATAAAATTAAAAAGTTTTTGTACAAACAAAACTAATGTAACCAAAATCAGAAGGGTAGCAACAAATTTGGAAACAATCTTCATAAAAACCTCTGACAAAGGTTTAATTACTCAAATTTACAAAGAACTAAATCAATTGTACAAAAAATCAAGCCATTCTCCAATTGACAAATGGGCAAGGGACATGAACAGGCTGTTCTCAGCCAAAGAAATCAAAACTATTAATAATCACATGAAAAAGTGCTCTATGTCTCTTATAATCAGAGAGATGCAAATCAAAACAACTCTGAGGTATCACCTTACACCTAGAAGATTGGCTAACATGACATCTATGGAAAGTAATGAATGCTGGAGGGGATGTGGCAAAGTGGGGACACTGATTCATTGCTGGTGGAGTTGTGAATTGATCCAGCCATTCTGGAGGGCAATTTGGAACTATGCCCAAAGGGTGATAAAAGAATGTCTGCCCTTTGATCCAGCAATAGCACTGCTGGGTTTGTACCCCAAAGAGATAATAAGGAAAAAGACCTGTACATGAATATTCATAACTGCACTCTTTGTGGTGGCCAAAAATTGGAAAACGAGGGGATGCCCATCAATTGGGGAATGGCTGAACAAATTGTGGTATATGTTGGTGATAGAATACTATTGTGCTAAAAGGAATAATAAAGTAGAGGAATTCCATGGAGACTGGAACAACCTCCAGGAAGTGATGCAGAGCAAAAGGAGCAGAACCAGGAAAACATTGTACACAGAGACTGATACATTGTGGTACAATCGAAGGTGATGGACTTCTCCATTAGTGGCAATGCAATGTCCCTGAACAATCTGAAGGGATCTAAAAAATACTATCCACAAGCAGAGGATAAACTGTGGGAGTAAAAACACCAATGAAAAGCAACTGCTTGACTACAGGTGTTGAGGGGATATCACTGAGGAGAAACTCTAAATGAACACTCTAATGCAAATACCAACAACAGGGAAATGGGTTCGAGTCAAGAACACATGTGATAACCAGTGGAATCGTGGGTCGTCTATGGGAGAGGGAAAGCTGGTGGCAGGGGGGAGGGGAGGAAAAGAAAATGATCTCTGTTTCCAGTGAATAATGTTTGGAAATGACCAAATAAAATAATGGTTAAATTAAAAAAAAAGAATTCTATTTCTTCTTCTGTTAGTCTAGGCAGTTTGTATTTTTGTATATAGTCATCCATATCACCTAAATTGGTTTATTTATTGCCATATAATTGGGCAAAGTAATTTTTAACGATTGCCTTAATTTCCTCTTCATCGGAGGTGATGTCCCCCTTTTCATCTTTAATGCTGTTAATTTGCTTTTCTTCCTTCCTTTTTTTAATTAGATTGACCAGTACTTTGTCTATTTTGTTTGTTTTTTCAAAGTACCAGCTTCTTGTCTTATTTATTAAATCAATAGTTCTATCACTTTCAATTTTATTAATTTCTCCCTTAAGTTTTAGGATTTCTAGTTTGGTTTTCTGCTGGGGGTTTTTAATTTGATCATTTTTGAGTTTTTTTATTTGCATTTCCAGTTGATTGATCTCTGCTCTCCCTAGTTTGTTGATATATGCACTCAGGGATATGAATTTACCTCTGATTACCACTTTGGCTGCATTCCAAAAGGTTTGAAAGGATGTCTCACCATTGTCATTTTCCTCGATGAAATTGTTAATTGTTTCTATGATTTCTTCTCTAACTAAATGATTTTGGAGTATCATATTGTTTAATTTCCAATTAGTTTTTGATTTGGTTTTCCATGTACCATTACTGAACATTATTTTTATTGCCTTGTGATCTGAAAAGGCTGCATTCATTATTTCTGCTTTTCTGCATTTGTGTGCCATATTTCTGTGACCTAATGTATGGTCAATCTTTGTGAATGTGCCATGTGGTGCTGAGAAGAAGGTGTGTTCCTTTTTATCCCTATTTATTTTTCTCCATATGTCTATTAATTCTAATTTTTCTAAGATTTCATTCACTTCTTTTACCTGTTTCTTATTTATTTTTTGATTTGATTTATCTAAGTTTGATAATAGTTGGTCTAAGTCTCCCACTAATATCGTTTTACTGTCTATTTCTTCCTTCAATTCTCCTAGTTTCTCCATTAGAAATTTGGGTGCTGTATTATTTGGTGCATACATGTTGATTAGTGATATTTCCTCATTATCTAAAGTCCCTTTTAACAGAATATAATTACCTTCCCTATCCCTTTTGATCAGGTCTATTTTTGCTTTGGCTTATCAGATATCATGATTACCACTACTGCCTTCTTTCTATCAGTTGAGGCCTAGAAGGTCTTACTCCATCCTTTAATTCTGACCTTGTGGGTGTCAACCTGCCTCATGTGTGTTTCTTGAAGACAACATATGGTAGGGTTTTGGATTCTAATCCATTCTGCTATTTGTCTACATTTTATGGGTGAGTTCATCCCATTCACGTTCAAAGTTATGACTGTCGTTTGTGGATTCCCTGACATTTTGATATCCTTCCCTAATTCTAGCCTTTCTTCTTCATCTCTAACTTTTTAATCCAGTGATTTACTTTAAATCAGTCCCCCTTGTCCCCTCCCTTGATATGTTTCCTTTTTTAGTCCCTACCTTTTTCTTCCCTTCCCTTCCCCCCTCTCTTTCCCTCCCCTTTTGTTTTCTCTCCCCCCCTCCCCACCTTGGTTTTCCCTTCTCCCTACCCTTGTTGGGTAAGATAGAATTCAAGATCCCAATGTATCTGGGTGTTTTTCCCTCTCAGAGTTGATTTCCCAGAGATTAAGGTTTAAGTAAAAATTCTCTTCCTCTCCTTCTTATAGGAGTTTCCTTCCCCTTCCCTTCCCATGTGAATCTTTGTGTGAGAAAGATTATTCTATTTGGTCTTTCTTTTCCCCCTATTTACACATTACATTTCCCCCACATGTTACTATACATAGATTGATATAAATGTAGTCCTTATAGAAGAGAGTTTGAGTAAAAGAAGAAGATAACATTTTTCTCCTTTTCCCTTTCCTTCATATTTACCTTTTCAGGTATTCCATGCTCTTTGTTTTTCAGTGTCGAACTTTCCACAGAGCTCTGGTCTTTTCTTTGCAAAAACTTGGAAATCTTCTATTTTGTTGAATGCCCATACTTTCCCTTGGAAGTATATAGTCAGTTTTGCTGGATAGCTGATTCTTGGTTGAAGACCCAGCTCTCTTGCCTTTCTGAAGATCATGTTCCATGCCTTACGATCATTCAGAGTAGAAATTGCAAGGTCTTGTGTGACCCTGATTGGCATTCCTTTATATCTAAGTTGTCTTTTTCTGGCTTATTGTAGGATTTTTTCTTTTGTTTGAGAGCTTTGGAATTTGGCAATTACATTCCTGGGAGTTGTCTTTTGGGGGTTTAGTGTAGAGGGTGTTCTGTGAGCTCTGTCAGTGTCTGTATTGCCCCCTTGTTCTAGAATCTCTGGGCAATTTTCTTTGATTGTCTCTTGTATTACGGTGTCGAGTTTGCTATTTATTTCTGGCTTTTCTGGAAGTCCAATTATTCTTAAATTATCACTTCTCCCTCTATTTTCCAAATCTGTCACCCTGTCAGTGAGATATTTTATGTTCTCTTCTAATTTCTTGGTCTTTAGGCTTTGCTTTATTAGTTCTTGCTTTAAAGCCTGGTTTTCCTTTTCAGTTTGGTCAAACTGGTTTGTAGATGCATGAATTTCAGTTTGGTCAAACTGGTTTGTAGATGCATGAATTTCTTTTGCATTATTTCCCATTTTTCCTCCCAGAAGGCTTCCATCTTTTTGATCATTTCTGATTCATATTCTTCATGGGTTTGTGGAGAGTTTCCATTTCCTTTGGAAGGTTTTGGAGCATTTGCTTATGTTTCCTCTTCTATCTCCTCTGTGTTTTGTATTTTTGCTCCATAAAATGTGTCCAAAGTTGCCCCCTTCTTCTTGTTTTTTTTTTTTGGAATTTTGGGTTTTTTTGTGCTTCTGTGGAGTTTTCCATCTCTATCTGAGTGGGGAGGATTAGCTTTTCTTATCTCTGTCTGGTGTTCAGAGGTTTTAGCCCTAGGCAGATTGTCAGTTCTATGTCTTGGCCCTTGTTTCTGTGCCTCAGCACTCTGAGGGGGTAGGGGCCATGGCTTCCCGGAGCTCTGAGGGTTGGTGATAGGATTAACCTCAGACTGAGTATGCCCTCAGGCAGGGACTTTCAGTGAGACCCAGATGGAAGGTTCTGGTCAGGGGGCTACAGGATCCCCCCCCCCATCTCTCTCTGCCTCCCTGCTGTCTGGGTGCCCCTGTGACTGGCTCAGGTCGTTTTCAGGGGGCAGCCCTCAGAACAGCCAGCTCCCGAGGCCCCCCTGCCTGCCTTGAGGTTCCTGCTGCTGCCTCGGACTCATCACTCTGGGTAGGGGGGATGGGTCCTGTGACCTTCCCTTTGCCTTCCCCTTAGATCCGAGTGATCTCAGGCTCTGACTCTTGGGGGGCCATACCTTTTGATCCAGGTCCAGGAGGAGTATTTCCAGGGTTTATTCTGCTGTTTGTTTTGAATTTCGATGCCCTAGGAGCATTCCGTTTGAGATCGGTAAGGAAGGGTTTCTGGAGCTCCGAACTTTAGCTTTCTCTAAGCTGCCATCTTGACCGGAAGTCGAGGAGGTTAGACTCTTACAGTTTTTGAATGTCAGAGAGTTTTGTTTTTAGGAGGTGATTGGGAGCCAATGGAGTTTAAATATAGGTTGAAGTAGATAATAGCTAAGGGCCCTTCCAACTAGGAGATTCTGGGATTCTCTGAAGAAAAGAGATGAAAAGTGAATTGATCTGGAATAAGGACATCATTTAAATTAAAGACTTCTTTTTGAAGGAGAATTGGTCTCATTATTTTAAACAGAGTAGGAGGGGAAGATATTTTTCACTGTGAACAATTACTTGATTTGGGTTTAGTCAAAACTAATTTTTGAACACTATGACTTTTAAAGGAGTAGAAAACAAATTCTCAATTTCTGGGTGCTCTCCCTTAGAGGAATGTTTCATAGGCTTCCTTCCATGCATTACATAACAGTTGCTGCCTGCCTTCCATTTGCTATTTTTCTTGTCAGGTTTTCTGACAACCTCAGTTGACTGTGCCTTGGAAGCAGAGGAGGGAGAGTAACAAGAACCACTGCTTCCTTCATGGTATCATAGAGGCCAAGACCATGTGTTTTATCTTTTGGCACAAACATTCTCCAACAGTAATATCTTCTGTGCTTGTTTGCTGAGACAGGAGCTTGTGCTTATAGTTTGTTTTAGAGAAAACCATTGTGTTGAAGCCACTTAATAAAATATCATCCAGTTACCTTAGCATTAAAGAAGCAAGATCAAATGAGAACATACTTGTAAAGTGCCTAGCACAGTACCTGGCATATAGTAGGCATATAAAAGTTTATTCCTGGTCACCCTCCATCCCCCAGGCTGATTTACCAGAGACTGAAGCCATTTGCCCTGACCAGTATAATGAGATAATAAATTAGATAACACATGTAAGATGCTTTAGAAATCATAAAGTACATGATGATAATGATGATAATGAAAAGGAACTTGACTTCATTTCCCTTGAATCCAGCCTCAATTTGAGAGTTCTGGGTATCTGTTAAAAGGAGCAAAACCTAGACAACTAAGGAGCTATGTATATGGAGACATTTTGTTTGGTAGAGAAAACCTAGAGAAAAAGGAGTGTCAAGCTTCATTTGTGTTCAGTTTGATTCAGTAAATATTCATTGAGTGCCTACTCTATACCAGGCATTATGCTAAATTCTAGGAATTGTAATAGAAAGGATAATCTGTGAGGAACTATTTCTGGTTGTAATAACTGGAATATACTCTGGCTGACTGGAGAGCTACTACTAGGCTGCCTATTTGTAATGGAGATAGATGAGAGATAATGAGAGATCCTGCTGGAGGGGATTACTCTGGAGCTGCCTATTGATCACTAATGGCTAATAAATCAAGATGTTTCCTACCCTCTTCCTCCCTTCACCTCCCAGGTTCCACCATGCCTTCCTGCCCCTTTTCCCCTCCCCCCTGTTGGTCAGCCACCTTTTTATGTAACTCAAAGTTGAACTGTGAAGTTTAGAGAGGAATATTCTTCACTCTTCCTTTCTCAAGTAAAGGCGTTTATTGGTAACAACAGGATGGGGATTGAGGGTGAGAGGGATGAGGGTGTCCCTCATCTATAAGGAGAATTTGGAGGGTTTGGGAAATGTCAGTCTAGTCACAGCTGTGACTCAAGGACAGTCAGAGAGTTTAGAGAACAAATATTTTCTTCTTTTTTTCTTTCTTCTTCCAATCACACAGAGCCACCAATACAAGTTAATTCTTTCTTAGACTAGCTCCAGAAACCCCCCTCACAAGGGACCTTCAGTCAGGGACAGAAGCTAACAGGGATCAGTTCTCAGCTTCTTCCCCCTTCAGCCAGAAGCCAAGGAAGTCTCTCTTGGACCATCACCCCGCAGAGAAAAACTCCGTTCATCTCCCTTGGCTAGGTCCAACTGACCCTCCTGGGATTATTCCGTTTGGAATATTCACCTTGATTGACAGACAGATCAAGTCCTTTACTTTGGTTTGCATGCTTGGTTTGTCTTGCAAATCTTCTCTTTCTTCATGCCTCTTTCACAGAATACAAGTAAGAATAACAGTATCTGCCCTCAATGAATTTAGGATCTAATGGAGGAAGACAACACAAAAGAGAAAGCTAGAAAAGTAGGGGATTACTACAAAAGTAGGGGGATTCTTGTTTTATGCAGCTGAGACAAAGCAGAGCTGCAGAAGAAAAGTGAAGATTGAATGACAAAGTCCAAGTTCTACTCTTTCTAAAAGAAAGTTTTAGATGGAGTTTATTGCTCCACCCTCCAATCAGAAGGAAGAGGAGGCCAAGTGAGTTGGGAAGATGTTGAGCAGATCCAGGGTTGAGTTGAACAGTTTGATGAGGTTTCTGGTGTTCCACATATCCTGGGAGAAACATTTTGTTTGGTAGAGTTGAGGATTCAAAGCAGAGCATTTTATCAGTGAGAAGTATTGAAACTTCTACTTCCCCTACTTTGTGAATTCTCTTTCTCTCTGATATCCCTTTGTCCATTGTTTTGGGCTAAAAACTTTTTCTTACTGTAGTCAAAAAGGCAAGGAAGGTTTAACAGTGAACCATAGCAGCAGAGAATACTTAGTCGGAAGTAACTGCTGGTGATGGTGGATAGGGAAGTAATAGACAAATTCTTGGGGCACCTAGAAGAAATCAAGTGGGTGACAAGGGATTTGGTATGAGACATAGATTTGTGCTTTTGATCTCAAACTTTCAGGAGAATCTAGGCTAGAAGACAGGAAATAAGAGGGAATTCCTACAACTAGAGGATTTCATGCCTAGGATCTCGAGTTTAAATTCTGAATCCATTTTCCTAATGAATCATTTCTCTACATGCAGGTTAGAGATTTCATAGGAATTTTGTTTTTAATAGGTTTCTATGGTCTGCTCTGGGATTCTAGCCATGAATTTGCTAATTGTTCTTTCTTGCTGGCAATGTTAACTGGCATTCAGCCTTTAGCTTTGTTATATTCACTGTCTTCCCAGCAGTGTATCTACAGCTTTCACTGCTAATGCTTGTGGAGCAATATCTCTGGCCTTTAAAATTTTGTCATTACTTATCTAATTTATTTTTCTTATATTACTATTTATTCTACCACTGGTCTTAGTTCTGAGGAATAAGATGGAAAAAAAGAAAGAAAAATCTGAGTCCTAATTGTTTTCTAAAGACACAATCATTTCTTTTTCTCTGAATATTTAATTCCCTACAAATCATAATGATTTTGTCACTTAGCAATGGCTATACTAACAATATGAGTTAAATTACTTCCATGGTTAAATGAGAATGGATAATAAAGCATTTATTAGGGATTTATCCAAGGAACTGAGTTAAGCATTTGGGGATACAAATAAAAATGTTAAGAGAATCCCTCATTCTGCAATACTACTACTAGGTCTGTACCCTAAAGAGATAATAATGAAAAATGTTTGTACAAACATATTCATAGCTGAGCTTTTTGTGGTGGCAAAAAATTAGAAAATGAGGGGATGCCCTTGATTGGGGAATAGTTGAACAAATTGTGGTATATGATGATGATGGAAGATTACTGTGCTGTAAAGAATGATGAACTAGAGGATTTCTATATGAACTGAAAGAATCCTCAGGAACTGATGCAGAGTGAAATGAGCAGAACCAAGAGAACATTATTCATAGAAAGTGAAACTTTGTGGAACAATACAATGTAATAGACTTTGCTAATGCAAGAAAATCCCAAGGGACTTATGAGATGGAATGCTATTCACATAGAGAGTAGAAACACAAAAGAAAAACAAATTACTTGACATTTGTTTATATGGATATGATTTGGGATTTTGGTTTTAAAAGATTGCTTTATTGTAAAAATGAATAATATGGAAATAGGCATAAGTGATAACATTTATAACCCAGTGGAAGTGCACATTAGATCCAGGAGGAGGTAGGGAAGAGGTGAGAAAAAGAAAACAAAATATGTAAACATGGAAAAATATTTTTAAAATAAAAAATAAAAGAGTGAAAAAAGAGAAACCCTCTCATTTTTAATATGTAATAGTGCTCCTTAAAAATTAATCACTAAGCAAAGTTGTTTTAATGTTTGCTATAACATTTTTTATTTTTTAGAATTACTTCAAATACTTTTTATTTGACTAGTAAACTGAATTCAGTTTAACAACCTGGAATAATTAATAGGCATTAGAAGTCCAACAGTTTGAATTGAAATCAAGAATTTTAAGTTTTTTTCACATAAAGTTTCCATAAGATTGGATTTATTTTAAATTAGTACATGTAGATGAAGTTGAAATTCTTTCCTTTATCTCCTTTTTTTAATATGGTTCTTTTCTAAGAATTCTGCCTGTGATATATCCACTTAAGATTATTGACACTGATATAATGGAATGAGTACTAGCTCAGTCATGAGACTCAGAGCCTCAGCTCTGAACATTTGACTAAATTGTTAAATGTTTCCTTGTCTGTAAAAATGAAAAAAGTTAGACTAGATAGCTTTCAAGGTTCCTTCAAACTCAAAACTCTATGATTTTACAATTGCATAAAATTTACCATACTGGAGAACAAGAAACTTTAGATGTTTGGTTAGATGTTAAATTTAAAGTTCTGTGAATCTGGGCCAATTACCTAAGAAGGTAATATGAAAACAGAACAGCTATACAGGAGCTATAATATCTCCCATATAGTCCTAAAACTAATAATTTTTCTTCATGAAACCATAAAAAAGAAAATTTCAGAATTGCAACCATTTTTTAGCCACAATTAGGAAGGAGTGATAGCTGAACAGTGAGGACAGAAAGGTAGCAGCAGTTTTTGAAAGGCATGAATATCTTTCACATGAAAACTGAGAGAGAAGTAGGGCTTCTTTCTTTTTGTTCTTCTTCCTCTTCTTCTTCTTCTTCTTCTTCTTCCTCTTCCTCTTCCTCTTCCTCTTCTTCTTCTTCTTCCTCTTCCTCTTCTTCTTCTTCTTCTTCTTCTACTTCCTCTTCCTCTTCCTCTTCCTCTTCCTCTTCTTCTTCTTCTTCTTCTTTTCTTCTTCTTCTTCTTCTTCTTCCTTCACTGATGTTTCTTGGACCAACTCATTATACTGCTACATGCAGAGCTGATTATACTGAAAGAAAAAAAAATGGAGTCCATAGAGTGGTCAGTGAAAAGCAGACTAGAATCAGAGAATGTGTGACAAAGGGAGTAACACCACTTCTGGAGGTCCTCAAGATGTTCCCATTAGGGTTACTGAAGTTCCCTTTGGACTTCTTGTAGAGTTTTGAAGTTGCGTGGGTTTGGTTTGTCTTCTTCTCTTAAAGTAAACATTGCTATTGGTTATTTTTGGGCCATTGTTAGGACCATGATGAGAATTTCAAATGTTTCTAACCTTCTGAAGTTCATAAAGTCCTTTTCCCTTGGGTCACAGCTGACAGTCTGGGGAGACAGAGTTATTGCTCTTTCCCCTAAGCAATTCCCTCTTGTGGGCTTCTTTGGGACAGCTTCTATTACTTGTCTAGGAACTTGAATGCCTGGTTACTGAGCTTGATATTTTATCCAAAGCCCCTAGACTGTGACCAGGCTTTCTTAGCCAATCTCACCCCATCTCCCATGAAACTTTGCTACAGTTTATACAATGACTTTTGTAAAAATAGACTTGAACTCTGGACTTCAATACCCAGAAGCCCTTGCTCCACTTCCCCAGAATGCTTTGTAATCTCACCTGGGCCGAGATCGAGAAGGGATTTAATCTGATTGCAAAGGCTTTTGGGGTATTTTTGGACTTCCGTTTTGGAGCAGACGCATCTCTTCCATGATGTGAAATTATCTTGTCTAGGCCTCTCCGGCCTAGGCACGTTTTTCTTATCCTGTATTTTTTTTTAATCTTTAACCTTTAATATACCTCTAAAAATATAATACTCCTTGCAGAGAGAAACTAATTTCTACCTGCCTCAGTCTCCCCTAAATTTTAATCTTTACACTTTAACATACTTTTCAGACCTAGTCTAATGCTCTTGATTGTTTCACTAGCTGTTCCAACTTGGTTAATGATATTTATACAATTCTTTAGATTCTTTAAAGAAAACTATAACTGGGTCTTCGTTAACTCACGTTAACTTCATTAACTTCATTAACCCAAGTTCCACTTTTGTTGTGAGAAATCTGTATGTCAGTCCTTTCACCTACCAAGGAAAAAGGGTCCGAAAAGTTCCCTCCTCTTTTTCCATCTCTGGATATATGTCAATTCATAAGCCATCCTGTAATCCATCTCTTTCTGACCTTGAAATTGAGCTGATAAGGTCCAGGGTATTATGAATGGCAGCAGTGAAGAGATGTGGGATATGTGATTGAAAGTAGATTCAGAATTGATTGAATGGCTATACATAAGGAGTTGTCACTAAATGATTTGATATCAACTTGGAAGGACATCTCCAATGAAGCAGCTTAGGATCTATTCTTGACTCTGTGCTGATTAGTATATATTTTTAAAATTGATTATGAAATGCTCATCAAATTTGCAGATGACATATAATCAGGAAGGATAATTAACATACAGGAAGACTGACTCAGGAATCAATTTGGTATTAATAGGTTAGGACTTTGGACCCCAAAATGAATAACATGAAATTCAAAAGGGATCAATATAAAGTGTTATACTTGGGTTGAAACAACTAACTTCAGAAATACAAGGTAGGAGAAGCATACCTAGACAGTTTTTTTAATACCCTTACCTTCTGTCTTGGAACCAATACTGTGTATTGGTTCCAAGGCAGAAGAGTGGTAAGAGCTAGGCAATGAGGGTCAAGTGACTTGCCCAGGGATGCACAGCTGGGGAGTGTCTGAAGTCAGATTTGAACCCAGTATCTCCTGGCTCTAGGTCTGGCTCTCCATCCACTGAGCTACCCTCCTACCCTCCCCCTCGACAATTTTTTTCTGAAAAAGATCTGAACGTCTTAGTGTTCCAAAAGCTCACTATGAATCAATCGTGTTATATAATAGTCACAAATTAATGCTCTGTTGGTCTGCATTGAGAGGCATGATGTCTAGGACTGATGAGGTGAGAACATCCAAAGGATGCTGACCAGAATAGTAAAGGGCTTCATGATCATTTCTATATGACTATTATTTGACAGAAAGGGGAGTATTTTAATTATAGAAGAGAAGCCTAGGTGGAAAAGAATGTGCTGGTTACTGTATTTAGGTATTTGGGGAGTAGATTCTTTGATGACATTTTGACTAATTCTACTTGTCCTCTTAGCCCCAAACTAGAAACAGAGGGAAGAGATAACAATGAAGTAGATTTAGACTTCATGTTAGAAAACACTCCTTGACTAAATAATCACTTGTTATATATGTATAAATCTATATATGTCATAAAGAAACTCTTGTTCAGGTAATGGTTGGATTAGAAGACCTCTCTGGAGGTCTTTTCAACTCTGTCGACAGACAGTTCTGTTGTATTATGATTAGGTAACTTGGAGGACTTCTCAGTTGAAGTTAGCTTCCTTACTAGGTGTTGTTATGCCAGGCACAGTCACAAACTATACCTTTTGCATTGCTCCCCACTACCTATGATGGCAGATGATTTGGAAGAGTTCTTTTACAAAATGTCTTCATTTCTTGTAGGCATCAAAATTCTTTTAGTATCCAAGAGCCTAGAAAAACTACAGGTTAAAGGAAAGCACATGGGCAATAAGAAATAATACTCATATCCTGGAACTAATAGAAGATTTCCAACAGTATCTCCAGACCAAGCCACATTCTACAGGCCATTTTAAGCATTTATCACCTCTCATTCCAACTATTCCTTATTGATCTCCTATCTCAAATCTCTCACCTATTTATTCTTTCCATATAGTTGCCAAAATGATATTCCTAAAGCACAGGTCTAGTGACATTATTGCTTCTAGAAAAAATAAAACCTCTTTTTTTTTTTGACATTTGAAGCTCTTTCAACTCTTATTAAACATGACTCCCTTTCATACTATCTAGGTTCCACCCAAATGGGTCTATATTCCCGGTACATGTCATTTGAGCTCTGTTGGGCTTCCTGGAATGCCCTCTTTATTCACCTTCTATCATTAGAACCCTTAGTTTTTTTTTTGAAGCTCAGATCAAGTTAACTTTCTACCTAAGCTTTTTTTTTCTTTTCATTCTCCCAGCTGATAGTCTTTCTCCAATTACTTTGCATTTCCCTTGTGAATAATTTGTATTCACTTACATATAAATGACATATATTTCTACTAGTACATTATTGACTCTTTTTAAATCCTTACCTTCCATCTTAGAATAAATACTGTGTATTGGTTCCAAGGCAGAAAAGTGGTAAGGGCTAAGCAATGGGGGTTAAGTGACTTGCCCAGGGTCATACAGCTAGGAAGTGTCTGAGGGTAGATTTGAACCCAGGTCCTCCCTTCTTTAGGCCTGGCTCTCAATCCACTGAGTTGCCTAGCTGACCCCTATAAACTCTTTAAGGATAGGGAATATTTTGTTTTTGTTTCTGTAACCTAGGATCTAGCAAAGGGTTTAGTATGTAATAAATGTGTGTTGAATGAATGAATGAATGATTAATAAAAGTTATCTAGGAAAGGGATGTTATTTGTACTTATCACATAGTGGTAGTAGTTGAATTGGTAGGAAACTATGGGGTATTCCTAAGTAAGAGCTTTAGTGTATATAGGGTATATAAGCATTTAAAATAAATAGACTTAAGCTTCCAAGAGTTGGCTTGAATTGGACAGGTCACTAATTTCAGTTCATCTGCCTCTGAAGTCCTTAATTTGTAGCATTCCCATTAGTCATAAACTTGGACTAGTAACTTAATCAACCCTATTTTCTCATCTTTTTGTATATTGCTACCATTAAGTCACTCTGCTAATAGGAGACTTTGACCCTTTGGGTTATATCTGCTATTCTCCATTGTGAATTTCAAAACTATTCCACCCTAATCAGACAATTCTTTAGAAGATCTGACTTAGCTATTTCCTGATCAATAACAATAGAGATACTTCGAATAACAGAATCAGGTCTTGGAAACCCACATTCCCCACCCTACTCAGTGTAATAAGATTAGGAAGGGCTGCATCAAACTCAAGATTTAATTATTTGAGAAAATGGCCTTCAAAATGTGCAAAAGGAAGGACAGATCTCTGGGCAATCCTAAGTCAATCTTGAGCCATCATTGGCACATGTGAGATGTAGGAAGTGAGGTTGAGAAAAGCCTCGGGAGTTCTTGGGACTTCCTGTGAGGAGGGCTAGAGTGCAGTTTGATCCTGGAGTTGAGCATGGAGGAGCCCAGCAGAGAGCTTTCTTTCAGACCGGTCAGGTGAGTGATAAGGACTTACCCCTTTCTCCACCTTGGCTTTCCCTGCCTGAGCCAGAGTGGTTCTGAGTTAAACTTCTTTCCTTCTCTCCCTCTTTTCTTCTCTCCCTTTTATCCTTCTCTCTCTCTCTTACTCTAATATTTTCTTCTTTCTGTTGTAATTAAAACACCATAAAAATTTGGCAGCTGACCTGGGTATTTTATTGGTGACCATTTAAATTTAGATTTTTTTCAGTCTCAATCATAATATTCACCCTTTATACCTTTCTTGGTTTGGCCTCCATGTGGTTTGCTATTCTCTCCATTAGGCTTCTCTGATACGGGGATTTCTCCAATTGTCACCTTTGATCCAGCTCAACACAATTCTTCAAGGTATACTGCGGAGATATGGCTTTCCCTATGACTATCTCTAGGTTCCTGGAGAAGTTTCCTATGTGGGACCAAAGGGTGGGGTAATAATAGTCTGTGTCACAGTGTCAGTGACAAATGAGTCTTTGACAAAACTTGGAAGTCCTTTATTACTTTTGTTGGTATGAATTGAAATGTATGAAACTCCTGTGTTAAAGATCATAGAACTCTATCCCTTTCCTTTTTTGTGTTTTTATTCTGAGAAGTATTGTGTTGAACATTTCCTTCATTTTCTTTTTAATACAAACTCTCTTATTGGTGGGTTTAAAAATGGGCCCAATTGGACTGACTTTTGCATTTATTATATTACTCCATACAACATTTGTATTTATATTCTGCCTCATTTATTTAATAGTGACCTAGGAGAGATTATTGGTCTGAATGTTAGCATAAGGACTAGACATATGGCTCTTGGTGGGCAGTGTTAGTATGAAGAAATATAGAAGCATTTAGAGAAAATTGGATTCAGAAAGCAACAGAAATCTGGAGAGTAGCCTGTGGAATGATTTAACAGATTGTAGGTTTCTAGGGCAGCCAGGAAGTAGTATATTAAGTGACCAGAGGCAAATCAGCCAAAAAAGGCTCTAAATCACCAGAAACCTTTATTAAAGAAAAATATCTGTAAGTGGAGAGAGAATCAAGGGAACAATCTCTTTGTTAAAAAACAAATAGGAAAAGACTAAGGTCTCAAGGGATTCTTTGGGTGGTAGACTGGAAATGACAGAATAAAAATGGTTAGTAAGAAATTGGTGGTTAAGATAAGTAAGGTGACCCAAACTCAGTGAAGGGAGCATTTAACATATGACCCAGATTAATAAAACTAAGAACAATAAAACCAGCTTTCTCAGGGTTGAATTCAGTGAAGCATGAAGCTATGAGATATGTTTCAATGACAATTAGCTCAACCCAAAGGTGTATTCGAGTTCCAATGAGATAACCGATGTAAAACATTTTCATACATTTTAGTGATATACAAATGTATAAATGTCAGTAGTTATTATGATTATTCTTACCATTCTTACTATCAGGTTGGTGATGACTTAATTTCCTGAACCTTCTATTACACTCCTGCTAAGCTCAAGGGATATTTATAGAACAGCATGGAATGCTGATAAAGTATGACAACTTGGCTTTCTGGGGAAAAAACAAAACAAAACTTCATGTACAGATAATTTTAAGTTTAAATTGCATTGTTAATGATTTCTTAAGCCTAGATAATGAGCAGAAATATAAATCCTGCCCTGATTTGTAGAAATCTCAATTTCTGAGGCATAAATACTCACATAAGGCAACTAGGTGGCACAATGGGTAGAAGAGGAAGAACTGAGTTCAAATGGAGCCTCAGACATTTACTCTATCTGTGATGCTAAGCAAGTCACTTAAATCTGCCTTAGTTTCATTACCCATATAAATGAGCTAGAGAAAGAAATGGCAAACTACTGCAGTGTCTTTACCAAGAAAATCCCAAAGGGAGTAAGGCAACTGAAAGGGCTGAACAACAACAAACAACAATGCTCACACTGAAAATTTAATAATTGGTGCTAAGCTAGTGAGAGAGGGCTCCGACACACTCCTGGTTCAAACCTGATGAATTATGTCCTTGTTACTGATAAAAGTGGCAGATATGAATGGACAAATGAAGAAAAAATATTTATTAATCAATTATTATGTCCAAATTATTGTGGTAAGCTCTGGGGCTATTAATAGAAAAGCAACCTCAAAAAGAGCTCAAATTCCAATAGCAGGAGAAAACCAATAGAGAAGTTATCAGCTACAAGTCACATGTTTCTTAGGGTGAGGTGGCAAAGTAAAATCATAATGCATCTTCTTCCTTAATGTAATTTCCACTGATAAAATCAAACCATTTGACAGTGTCAAAGCTTTTGGTGTCAAGAATTTTCTTTTCCCAATGTTCAATAGCTCTGGCTGCCATGGAGGCAGGGGCTGGAGAAGGTACAGAAGTAGTTACTAGGTCCTATTTTCTCTTGGATTTAGGCAGTGTGTTATAATAATGGAGCTGCTGTCAGTGATCTTTGAAAGAGTGTGGAGAGCAAGAGGCATGTTAGGACCAGAGGATGGTACATTTGATTCTAAGATTCAAAAATATGGCAAAAGAAAAGGAATCTGAAAAGAAAAAAGAGAAAAGAATATGAGGACTGTATTGTCAGTGAGTTTGACTTTGATAATTAATTTCTTTCATGATATTTTAGAATTTTGTTAAATGAACATCTGGAAAGGGAATAAATTATCACAAAAAACCAGAATGATATCAGACTAGACATTAACTTTTTGGCAGAATTATTAACTGGAAGATCAGAAGAATACAATAGTTGCAATTTACATAGATTTTAGCAAAATTTTGATGAAGTATTCCATGCTATTTTTGTGTAGAGGAGAGATCTTTGTGGTTTCCATGTGTTACCCTTGGAAGATGGTCTGCATGATATCTGAAAGCAATTGGTGAGTAAGAACTCCACACCATGCATCTAATTTTCCAAAGGAGGAGTGATTTGTATTTTAGGCCTTTCTAAACCCCTCCTCCCACCTCTTTGAAAAGTTCTTTATTATTGTCCAGGGCATAATCATCCTTCTATTCACCTAGGTTTAAAATCACATTGCCGTCTTCAACTTTGCACTCCCTCTTGTCCTATCTACTCCAACAAGTTGCCGTATTTTGTTTTTCTTCCCACATCTTTTGTATTTGTGCTTTTCTTTCAACTCCCATAGCCACCACCTTAGTTCAGGTTCTCATCTCATTTCTCTTGAACTATTGCAGTAGCTTCCTATTTGGACTTCCTCAATTTTCTTCCTTTCTCAATTTTTATTTGCCAAAGAAATTTTCCTAAAGCTAAATTCTGACCTAATCCTTTCCCCACTCATTAAAATCCAATGGCTCCTTATTGATCATGGGATCAAATATTATTTCAGGTTTTCTCATCCTTTAAAAATGTCTATTTTGCATAAATTTTTGTAATGTATATAATTATTAGTATAGTAGTTCATGTAATTCATGTGTATATATATGTATATATACATACATATTCTGGGGGGGGCGGATGCTCAAAATTTTATTGGGAGGAATATGATAAAAATATGGAGATGACTATTGTAGATGACAGCACAATAAATTTATTTGGAACAGTTTTAATTATTCTAATTAAACTGAAACCACTAATCATTAAACCCAGTTTGGAAGGATATAGTTTAGTACCTCAGGAGTCTACGTTTGACCATATGCTGTGTAGAATTTTTACTAATAGCTAGGATAAAGTAATATTTAGCATCCTTTTTCAAATGTATACATGACAAATATCTAGAAAGGATGAAATATATATCACTTGATAAAAGTGTCAAAATATCTTGACAGGCTGGAACATGAGATTAAATCCAATAAATGAAATTTAATAGGGGTAAATGTCAAATTATAGGCATGAGTTCCACAAATCAATTTCAGAAACATAAGACAAGTAGGCAAGATTAGATTGCAGTTTTTCCAGAAAAAACAGAGGAATCTTAAAGGACTGAAATCTGAATATGAGTCAACAGTGTGAAAATGGCAATCAAAATACCATTTTGTTGTGTATTAAGAGAAGTATAGAACCTAGGAATAAATTAAGACACTATTGTACTCTGCTCTATAACATGTATGATATTACATTCAGTTATTGGTATCACATTTTAAGAAAGATATTTACAAGCAGGAGAGCCCTTCAAAGTAGACAGAGTGTAAAGGATTGTAAAAAAAGTAAGTCAATTAAAGAAAAAGAAGATGTTTGGGGTGGAGAAAAGAAGACTCATGGTTGCAGTGTGTGGAATATCCGAGGTTCAGAGACCTTGAGACTTGCTCCAATTCACACAGTAGTAAGTATCAGGGACAGACTTTGAACTCAATTTCTCTGGAAACATGACACAAAGTCAGAAGTTGTCTTGAAGTACCTAGAAAGCTGCAATGTGGTAGAGGAATTAGAATTGATCTTTTTGACCCCTGAGGGTAGAACCAAGAACAATAAGTTGAAGCTTCAAAGAAGCAAATTTATCCTTAATATAAAGAAAGGATTGTAAATATTGGAATTTTTCAAAAGTAGAACTGGCTGCCTGGGCTTGTAGTTGGTTTTCCCCTCACTCAAGACTTCGAGCAAAGGCTTGAGGACCTTTTGTCAGTGCTGTTATGTTAAGGACACTCTTTTTGGTATTGTTTGGGTTTGAAGGTTTCTGAGATCCTTTTGGATTCTGAAATTTTGGAATATACTGCTTTTTTGACTCCACCAGTGTTGAAAAATTATTTAGGGAAACAGTATTAGGGTTGACAGTTCATTTCATCATAATCTCCAAGTTTGTAGTTTATGTATGTATATATGTGTGCATGTAAATATATCTGTCTATAAGTACACGTATATGTTGTATAAAATTTAAAACCAGAAAATTAATCAAGTACGTAGATGATCTACTCTTGGCTTTAACAGACATAGAAGCACGTCAGGAAGATAGTAAACATCTCCTTTTGGAATTATACAAAAGAGGGCATAAGATCTCGAAGGATATGTCACTCCAAAGTAGAATATTTGGGGTTCATCCTGACTGCTGGTGTCCATTCTATTTCTCCAAAGCAAATTGAAATTATTCAAAAATTGAGCCCTCCTACCACTAAGAAACAGTTAAGAGCAATTTTAGGAGCAACAGGGTTTTGTAGACAATGGATCTCTTGCTATGGGGAAATTACTAAATCCTTTATAGCACTAACAAGGGATTCAGTTCCTGAATTACTTAAATTAGAGCCAGAACACCTGTCAGCTCTAAAACAGGCTATCCTGCTCTAGGTCTGCCCCTGCTCTAGGCATCCCAGATTACACTGAATAATTTTAATGTACTGGGTTTTAACTACTGTTATATTCTGCTGCTTTCCCCCTATACTTATACTGAACAAATATTATTGAATAAGCCCATATTTTAAAAAAAAACAGCTTTTTTTCTATTTTGGCTTTGTAAATTGTCACATAGAGGATGGATGGACTTCATCAAATACTGCTTACAATTTTATAGCAACCTTTGGAAAATTTAATGAGCTAAATGTCTCAAATTGATTTTAAGGGGTCTTTAGACATGATTTTTATGTTTTTTTCAACAGCTCTGATCATTTTGCCTGCCTCTAACAGGAGGTAAGGTCCATTTTAGTAGCTGAAGTGAAGTACAATTATAATCCTCACCTCCCAATGGGACATTACAGTCTCATTCCAAAGGAGCTGGGGAGTTGATTCAGGGCATGGTACCCCTGAATGGCTTCCCAAAGAGGAGCATCTCTCATTTGTAACTCCTCAGCTCACTTTACCCTTTCACCATAATGATTTCTAGATTCTTGGTGGCATTTTTAGACCCAACAGCAACAGTTCAGAGGTTTGGTTTTTTTTCTAGACTCCTGCCACATTTTTGTAAAGTTGGCTGTAAAAGAATTTTAAAAAACATATCTCAGCCAAGGTTGAAACATTGCTACACCTGAAAAATTTGTGACAAGTATTCATTTTCTTTAAATGTCATACAGTAGACTCATGTAAAATATGATAGTGGGTTTGCTATTGTCATTAAATGGGCTATTATAACTTTGGGGATTCTAATACTTTTGAAATACAAGTACCTATGGTCCAAGTATGCCAACAAAATGAGAACACAGAGCCAAGGATCATGATAAAAGTGGATAATGAAATCTACCCAGCTCTTATCAATACAGGGACAACTAAATCTGTTTTAAAAACATCTTCTGAAGATAGTCAAATCACAAATTATGTATAAATAATGGGGGAAACGAGGAAAAAACAGAGAGTTCCAAAACTAAAATCAAAGATGGTAATTGTAGGACCTCTAAGAACAGAACACACATTCTTGTTAATTCCAGAATGCCCAATCAGCCTTCTGGGGAGAGATTTTTTTGTGTAAAACTGGAGCAACTATTCAATGTGATAAATTGGGGAAAAACTTTTTATATCTACCCAAAGACTCTTTGAAACATTATCCATTGCTGTTAATAGTGCAAGTGGATGATGTACAAGATCAGAATGAAGGTACACTATTTGAAATACCAAGTGATATACCAGAAGGGCTTTGGGCTACACATTCTATAGATGTAGGGATTCTAAAGTTAGCTATACCAGTAAAAGTAGAAGTTAAAGAAGGGGCACCATGAAAGATACCACAATACAAATTAAGTAAAGAAGACATAGATGGAATCAACCCAATTATCCAAAGCTTGTTAGATCAGAAAATTTTAATCCCAAGAATTTCAGAATATAATACACCAATAATAGCCACAAAGAAAGTAAAATGTAACTCTGAAGGAAATGTTCAAGATTTAAGAGCAGTAAATAACTTTGTAAAAATGTCCCATGCAGTCATTCCAAGCCCATCTAAAATAATTTCAGAAATTCCAAGTAAATCTAGATATTATACTGTCATTGATCTGTGTAGGGCTTATTTTAGCATTCCAATTGCAAAGGAAAGCCAAAAAATATTTCACTTGGAATGGGACTTAGTTGACATGGGGAAGATTGCCAATGGGATTCCATGATAACCCAACATCATTTTGCCGAATCTTGCAACAAGATTTAAAGAACATTCAATTCGAAGAAGGCAAAATCATGCACTATGTGGATGACATTCTTCTTGCATCCCCATATGCTAAAGTTTGTTACCAGGACAGTAAAAATCTTCTCCTAGAGCTATATAAGAAAGGCCACAAAGTTTCCAAATCAAAGCTACAGTGTATCATGCCTAAAGTGGAATACCTAGGATTTATATTGGAAAAGGGGACAAGAAAGATTTCCAAGAAAATAGTAGAGGATGTGCAAAATCTTAGCATGCAAAGGGACTAAGAAACAACTAAGAGCTTTTTTAGGAGTAACAGGTTTCTGTATATAATGAACCCCAGGCTATAGCCAAATAACAGAATGCCTTATGTACTTAACCAAAAACATAGTCACAGAACCTTTGAAGCTAACAAAAGAGCATCTTCAAGCCTTGGCACAGCTCAGAGAAGGAATCATAACAGCTCCATCCTTAGGTATTCCAGACTACAACAAAGAATTCCATCTCTTTGAACATGAAGCAAGAGGCATAGCTTCTGGAGTGTTAGTCCAAACTTTAGGACTCAGTTTTGGGCCAATGGCATATTATAGTACATAGCTGGATATAATTGAGAAAGGAATGATTCCCTGTTTGAGAGCAATCACAGCTACAGCAACCATGATTCAAATGTCATCTCATTTGGTATTAGGATCAAAACTTAATGTCTATTCTTCACACCATCTAGAGTTCATATTGAAGAAATGTCATTTACAAGCTTGCACACAGCAAAGACTTTCTTAATGTGAAATCATATTACTAAGCAACAAAAAACATCACTTTAAGATGTTGCCAATCACTGAATACAACAACCTTGATTCCAGATCTGCCATTTGAAGGAGAACCCATAATAATTGCCAGAAAACAATATCATTAGTAGAAAAACCAAGAAATTATTTAAAAGACACTCCTCCGGAACAACCCGACATTGAAATGTCTACAGATGGTTCAAACATGATAGTTAACAGGGAAAGGTACACTGAAGCAGTAGTAGTAACACAGAGACATTATGGTATGGATCCTTACCAAAGCATGTGAGCACTAAAGGGGGGCAGAGCTAGTTGCTTTATTAAAAGCTTTGCAAATTGGGAAAGATAAATGGGTCAATATTTACACAGATTCCCGGTAAGCATTCTCAGTAATTCATGCCATAACAGAAATTTGGAAACATAGAGGATTTTTGACAAGTGCAGGCAAAGAGATTGCATATGCCAAAGTAATAATGCAACTTCATGAGGCTGTACAACTGCCCAAGGAAGTGGCAATAATCCACTGTAGATCACACACAGTGGATAAAGATCACACATCCTTAGGAAACCATAGAGCTGACATGACAGCAAAATTTGGAGCTAGAAAAGGACCTCTACATGTATCAAATTTCTCAATAGTTGAACAGGACTAACTAATGCCTACAATGAACAGGAAATTCAATCATGGATAAAGAACTTAAGGGTGAAACAAATAAGAGGTATATGGTTTTCACAACTAAGCAAGTCCATCCTGCCTAGAATGTTATTCTATCATGTGTGCAATGCAATACATGCACAAGGACTAATATTATGGCCCCCAAGCTGTAATTGATTCAGTAAGACGATTTTGGACTGCACCAAGAATATCCTCATATCCCATAAGAATTTGTCAAAAATATAAAATTTGTATGCAGTTCATTCAGGGAGTTTATAAGACCAAAGGGTTAGGAGGTTGTCCCTTATCATATACTCCATTTGAATGCATACAAATAGATTTTATCAATATGCCAAAAGACAAAGGGTTTAAGTCATCATAGACAGACTATGGCTAGATGGCCAGAAGTTTTTCCTGCCAAAAAAGAACAATGTAGCATTTGTGGTAAAAATCCTATTAAAAGAAATCATACCTAGATTTGGGATTCCCACAAAATTGGACTCAGATTGTGGGAATCACTTTACTCAATTAATATTAAATAAAATTTATAAAAATCTTGGAATACAAACAACATACCACACACTGTGTCATCCCCAAAGTTCAGGGCAAGTGGAGAGATTAAATAAAGACATCAAAAGATTGATAGGAAAATTTTGTGCAGAAACACACCAAAAATGGACAGACATTCTACCATTAGTTCTGTTCCATCTTAGAACAAGACCCAATGGAGATCTGCACATTTCTCCATTTGAGATGCTATATGGACATGCAATTTGGCAAGGAAGGACTTGTAAACTAGCTTACATTGCAATGATAGGTGGAGATTGTCAATTAACAAAATATATACAAGCTTTACAAAGAAGAATAGCAGAGTTGCATGAAATGTGCTTGATACAACAAACAGTACCCCTGGATTACAATTGTCACAACATCAAACCAGGAGAAAAAGTATACTTAAAAATTTCAATAGAAAATTGGCTATGAAATAAAATGGACTGGACCACATGGAGTATTGCTTACTACTCTGACAGCTATAAAAATTGCACGGAAAGACTCATGGTTCCACTGTTCCTATGTAAAACCAGAAAATTTTAACATCACTGTAACAGACATATAAGATAATTAGACAAACGATAGTGCTGAGAAATGAAAACAAAAACTGATTAACATCAAAAAGTACACCACAAAGAAACAACATTGACACATAATGTTCAAGACAACAAGATCCCAGCAATCAAGCATGCCACAGCGAGAAGACAATTTTCCAGCCCAGAGGAAAAGCATCCCAGAGGAAAATATTTTAAACCAGTCCAGAGGAAAAGATTTCAAACCATCCCAGAGGAAAAGGTTTTAAAGCTTCCCAGAGGAAAAGCATCAAGAAAAGCTGCTAGAGAGAAGAAACAAAGAGAAAAAGCTGAATTGGACAGATAAGACTTTGAACTTTGTAAATTTATCTATATAAGAAGAGGACAGATGGAAAATGAGACTTATATGTAATACTGAGTGCATTGAAATAATAAAACAAAATTAATTTCACATATAAGGGAAATAGCATGCAACACTACATAAGTTGGAAGAAAGAAGACATCCATCAGTCAACGTGAGAAGTAGAAATCTGAAGAAACTTGATAAGTGTTAATTCAACACAACACTATTAGACACAAAACACAAAATCACAAACTGATATATTGGGAGACCTTGTTTAAGTAAACAAGTGTTTGAAATTGTATTTATGCCAAATGTAAATATGTATATAGTTAGTTCCATAAGGTCTTAGACAAATAGAAAGGTCAATAGATATTTCTATTTTACTGACATCAAGATGTGGGAACAATGTATATTATTGTATTATATGTAAATAATCTCTATAAATAATATATGTACTATAATTAGGTTAGTAACATAGTGATAGAGGCTGTAAATATTTAGCATAGTATGTATGTATTTTGTAAATAAGATTAGGTTATGGATTAGATTAGAGACTTAGAGAATAATTATAAGTAGGGAATAGATTAGGAGTAAGTTAAGTTAAACATAGCTTAGACAATTAATTATGCTTAGAAATAGACTTAAGCTGCATTTGCATTTAGTTATTAATGTTTTAATTATTTGTTGTAAAGCTGATATCGTATTAATGGAAATATATATATATATATTTTATAGTCCACTCAGGGGAGAGGGAGGAAGCCAAAAGGCTTCAAGAAGCAGGTGGTTAAGGGAGGGAATGAGGGAGGAAGAGGGTAGGAGGAGATTAGGAAAATATTGATCCATTAACCTTCAAATAGGGATCAACAGGCAAACCCCAGAGCATTCCCCTGTAGCAACACCTCTCTATCTCTGTAGCATCCCTCTATCTGTAACAGTATCTCTCACTGTCTCTCAAAGTACACTTATCCCCATTGTAACTAAGAAATCCTCAGGGTGTTCCCTAGTAGCAGCCCTAGTCACAAGCCAGAGTACATACCAGTTGGCAACAACAAGAAATAGTATTTACACAGATTAACACTTCTATTACAATCTATATGGAGAAATAATAGTTCAAGCCCACAAAGCTACTTATGTGAAAAAATGTATTCCTTCTAAGAGACTTTTTCTTACGTTGTTACTTAATGAAAAGCTACGAAAGTTCTGAAACAATTGTATTTAGAAAGAGAAAAATTGAAGAGCCAGTAGTCTTGACCAATAGGATTTCCCCCCCTATCATTTGTTCATAGCCTCTTGAACTTTCAGCTTTCTTAGGTGATGAAAATTATATAGTAGATGAGTAAGAATCTAAATTTTTTTGGGAAAGAATTTCATTTTATTTCAGTTAATTTCCTTGAAATTCACAAAATCTCACTGAAATTCAGTCTGAAGATGTTTCCTGGCATTGGTAAAAGTACTTCTTTTCCCCTTAAAATGCATTTCATATGCTGACAATAATCAGTGCCAAATGAGCTGGTGTTTTTAGATTTAGCCACAGACTATGCTAACTAAATGTCCTGTCTTGACTGGGATCACATTAGTGAAGCTTGATAGCGAGGGGCCACAGACTAGATTTCTTGGGGATTCTGTGTTCTGAAAGCAAGGGGTCTGACTAACTGTAGCTCTAGATAAGGAAGTACTTTTAACTTTCTCTCTGAATGACTGGCCCATCCAGTTCATTTAACAGACATTTTGAAACATGGCACTGTGCTAGGCACTGCAGAAAAAAAATTGAAAAGGAAAAAATGAAAGTCTCTGCCCTAAAAAAGCTTACACTATATTGGCAGAAAACAGCAGGCAAAATGCGCAGAAAATAAATCCAATAAAGGCATGAATCTAATTGCGGGAATCAGGAAAACTCTGGGGAGGGACAGGGGAAGAGCTAGAGATAAGGCAGGAGAGAGTATTTCAGGTATGAGAGAGAAGTTGCACAAAAGTCTATGGGCAGAAGGTATAATGTATTTAGAGAACAGTGAATTTGGCTGGAACATAGAGTATCTGAGGACTATTTACACTTAAATATCATTATAGACAGGATGTTCCTTTTCCATAGAAGTAATATTTAAATAGATGATGCTTATAAATGATCATGAATCTTTAATTTTTTATAGTTAAAGATTGAGCTTATATAATTCTAAGAATTTTAAGTTGATTTCAGATTCAGGGAAAAAGAAGCAAGAGTAGAGAAGAAAATGCCACCTATATATAGTTCAACTAAACAAACAGTTATGCAAAGAGAAAAGAACAGTTCTAGGTGCTGGGGATGGGGTGGGGCGATATACAAAAGAAGGCTAAGCTTTTGCCTCTGCCTTTGAGGCTATTACAGTCCAGTGGGGTCTGTGTATGCATGTGTGTGTGTGAAATAAAACATGCATAGAAGTAATTCCATGCAAATACAAAGGCATTAGAAAGACCTTTAGGGATGAGGTAGGAAGAAATGATAGTGAGATTGAGACAAAATCAGCATTCTTATCCTATTTCTAATCTTTTGTCTATTTAGCTGTAGCATGAAAAGTTTTAATTGCTAGAAAATAGTAAATTTATTTAATTAAATTGTAACAATTTGTGGAATGGATGCTTTGACCTTTCCCACTGTAGACTTTATTTTCTAGACTAAAAGAGGTTTGATTTTGTTTCAAAACATAAAAAACAAATGCAGAGACCTTTTCTACTAAAAACAAACAACAGGAAACTACTCTATAACCAGTGTCTGCCACTGCCCCTCCTCTACTAAGCAATAAAAGTATGATATATTACTACTCTGTTGGAAATGCCATTTTCTTTAAAGCCTAATAGCTTCATGGTAAATACATTTAGTGCTTATTCCATTTTTTTTCAATTTTTCATTTTACTTTTTTTTTAGTTTAAAAAATAGAATAGTATATTTTTGTTAGGATACGGCATTTACCCATGGATTACAATAGTCATTCTGAACAAGGTAAAGTTCAAGTTAGTTTTCTAAAGCCAAATATGTATTTTATGATTTTGATGTGATTATTTGAATTATTTACAAAGCTTTAATTCTATTTAAAATAATATAGACATAAAAATATTTTGTAAAAATTGTAAATGCTAGCTATTGTCATTATTATTGTTGTTATTATTATTATTTCATTAGTCTTAATTTTTTTAAGGGAGATCAGATGGATATGTTTCTGGAAGAATTTGTCATCTTGCTAAAATATTTTATGTTTAATTTTCTGCAGAATTCACAAATGGATCATGGACTAACACAAATGGACTGATATTTTTATTTTTACTCTTTATAATTGTTTAAAAGTAGTCAGAAAACCATTTTTCATATCATTAAAAAGATACTTTGTACAACTCCAATGGTAGAAAAGATAATGATGCTGATATCTACCACATATTATTTCTACACAACTTTAATTTTTTCTTCTAGGTTTCAATATTTTGAAAGGTTTTTGTTCCATGTAGCTTGAAAATTGGAATTATTTTCCATGGTGACCTCTATTAAAATAGTATTTTTAAATTTTTATGCATCATTACTATTTTCAAATGAATGTGAGAAACAATTTAGTCTGGTAATAATCTAGCTCAAGTACAATTTATTTGTTAAATTCTCAGTGATATTTTTAGATCTGTGTTTGAGATATAGGGATTTGTCATCTGTCAGTAAATGAAAGAGGCAGCTTTTGATGTATAATTCTAGTCACTAGGTCTTATATTTTTAGGGAATATATATATACACACAATTATGTGTATGCAATTGGCAGTAATATGTTGCACAATATTCATCATTTCAGTGAATAATGTGCATTCCTAGGACAACTCTTTTGTAATTTCTAGTACTGATTACTGAAATACTATCATATATTCCTCTATTTCTATTTAAAAACCCAAATGACTCAGTTATTTGCTGCTTCCTTGTTGAGTTCATGTGGCTTTTGCCCATGGAATGCTTTTTGATGACTCTCTTAGATCTCAGCCACTTCATAGGCTCTGAGTAGAGATAAAACAATTTTGTTTACCTTTGACAAGTCCAGTGGTACATTGCTGTTGTCAATCTTTACTATTGTTTTATGGGATGAAGTCTTCTTGTTGCAAAATAATTCTGTAAATTTTAAACCTGTTTATTATATATTCTGAGAATATTAATTCTCTTTCTCCTTTTTGAAAATGAAGCATTAATCCATCTATATCTGCCTTGGCGTGATGAACCCTATCTTTCTTTAATCCTGTCTGGCTTTTTGTTAGGACATCTTCTATATAGTTATTATCTATACTGCCATGTCAAAGGCACATGTTAAGATTGATATTGTACAGGTGTTAATTTCTTTAAATGTGCTTTTTCCTGAAGTCATGGCTTGATCATGTTCAGCAAATATGTAAAGTAAACAAATGCATAACCAAAATGCTAGGATACTTGTGTATGTGGAAAATTGTCCTCTATTTAAAACATGACATGACTATAATAATGTTGAGGTCAATTGAAATTAAAGGTGACATCTTATATGGTGGCAGCCTAGGCCTGCTTAGGTTCTGCCTAGCTAGAAAACTGTTATCACTCCTGAATAGGATTAAATATGACTTTCAATTAAAAAAATAGTCATAATGAAACATAAATCACATGTTATACATGGATGATTTGGATAGCATGAGAATTTACATGGTTCAAATCAGAGGAAAAATCAAATCAAATAAATATTTTATTTCATGGAAACTTTCCTTCATGATAGCAAAGTGTTATTTATAACACTCTTAATTATAAATTAAGATTGTAAAATTGTAAATGTTAATTGTAAAACTCTTAATGAACACCAGGGAAAAGTAGAGGTGAAAGATTTTTAGTTTCAAACCAGAAGGTAAACTAAATGAATGGAGGAAGACAATACTACAAAAATCTTGTACTTCTCTAGTCAAGCTCAATTGAGCATAAAGTTTTCAAGGAGAAAGCTGATATTGTTCATGTTAAGGGACTGATGGACATCTTGGAACAAAAGTTAATTGTGCCCAGAATGCATGCACGTCCTCATATGTTTTAATATTGTTTTGTACTGTGGGAGAATGTGCACAGTCACAGTATTTTCAGATATGTTTTTTTTAATTACTCATTTTAGTTTGATTTGCTTTTTAGCAGGATTTCTGCCATCAATTTGTTTTGAAAAATATTTGAAAAATTCCAGTTTAAGTATTTTCATCTCCTGTTTGAAATCACTCCAGACACTCCAACATTATTTTTGCCATCCATTTAATTATTATATAGCACTTAAAAAAAAAAAACCTTATGTTCCATCTTAGAATCAATACTGTGTATTGGTTCCAAGGCAGAAGATTGTTAAGAGCTAGACAATGGAGATTAAGTGACTTGCCCAGGGTCACACAGCTGGGAAGTGTCTAAGGCCAGATTTGAACCTAGGACCTCCCATCTCTAGGCCTAGGACCTCCCATCTCTAGGCCTGGCTCTCAATCCACTGAGCAACACAGCTGCTCCCTAGATAGTACTTCTTAAGTTAGTATTCAAAGAATTTTTAAAATCCCTTTAAGTTAATCAGTTTTTCCCTCTTAAAATTTAAATAACTCCTCATTTTCCATTCTTATTTCATCTTATATGGGTTTAAGAATGAACTTCTTTCTTGCTGTTGTCATTTTTTCTTACTATTTGTCATTGAGAAAAAGCAATATGAAGCTATTTCCTCTAACTGATAAGATCTGCTAGCAATTTTGTTATGATATAGGAATTATTTAAAATAAAAGCAATAATACAGTCATCCATTTCATATGACCTCGATTTATTTGCATTAATAGTCAAGGCCATCTGCACCAAAGTATTTCCAGAGGGTTAGGGTATTGATATTGCTGATTTGCTTTGATGTGCTTTGCCTTTCTGTGACAACCCAACAGAGGCACATCACTTACTTTATTATCTTCTGTGTTAAGCAGATCTTCCCCAACAGTTTTGGGTAAGAGTAGACTGAAATTCTTTGCTGCTCTGTTGCTTAGATTCGTTGATGTGTTTTAATCAAACCCGTCAACAGGCTAACCCTGGCATAGTATATTGCTAGAACCAAGTTTATCATCATTATAGGATACTAGCCAGGCTGTGGTCTCAAGCTCTACCTCTCCCTGGATGGAATTTCCCACTTAGTTGTTACCCAAATCTATGGCATAGAAAATGAACTAAGCTTTGAGGCAGCTTTCTTCCTCCTTCCCTTCCTCCTTCTTGTACTAAACTAGTGAAGAGGCACACATATGCAGCCATTTATCACAAATCCCTTGCTTGGCATTTACACTCTTCACAATCTGGCTCCGTATTGTTCAGACTGATTTCACATTACTCCATTTCACTCTCTACAGTCTACTGTAAGAAGGAAATTTAATTAAGCAGCTTCTCATTTGTATTAGCTTAAGAATCCCTTTAGTTTGATACCTTGTAACCGTGTGATTTGTAGTAAGAATGTAATTCCAGTCGAGTCTGTGTATGTAACCAGATTAAGAATGTAGTCCCAGAGTTGTTCCTGAATAATAGTTTTAAGTGTGTGTTACTATATTAATCTCAAGTATGTTACTATATTAATCCCAAATGTGCTATTGTACATTATACTAATCTTTATATTAAGTTTATTCAGGTTAGGAGTGAGGGCTGTAACTGAGTGGCCAAATGAATAGGATAGCCAGACAGGCAAGGGAGCCAGAGCAGAAAACTACCCAAGAAGTCCTGCAAATGTCTTGGGGGTTGAGCATTGCTCAGAAATAGAGTTTGGGGATTTACTGTCAAGGACAAACATAAAGCTATAAAAGATCTTCTACTTGGCATATGGAGTCTCAGATTCAACCTAGAAATAGGCAGACTTCTTACCTTGACCACCAAATAAACTCAGACTTTGCTTGGAGCTTACTTTGCTCAGTCTTTGTTTTCTGTTACCCAAAGTGTCCTACTAGCTCTTTCCCAAATGCAGAAATACATCTTCTGCCTCTATGCACTTATATAGACTTTCCACCAGGTCAACCAAGCATTCCCTCTTCACTTCTACTTATTAGAATTCTTAACTTCAACACTTCTCATGTGCCACCTCTTCTTAGAGACCCTTCCTCATCCTTTTAGATGTCAGCATGCTCTTTATCTTGTAATTACTTATTGTTTACATAAATCTCCCATTAGACTATAAGCTCCTTGAGGTCAGGGATTGGGTGTTTTTTTAAAAAAATCTTTGTATCTCAAACACATATTGCCTTTTGTTTATTAATTGCTTGATGAATGTTTATTGAAGGAAACTGAAATGAATTGTTATAACTGATATTTGTATAGTGTTTTCCCTTACAATTTTCTTTACTATTTCCATTTCTGAAATTCTATGATGTAAACAGCTGATGTTATTAAAGAGAAATTCAACTAAATGAAACCCACTGTACATCTATATTAAGACTTAACCTAAGAGGGAAGCTAGGCTCAGTGGATAGAGAGCCAAGTCCAGATTTAGGAGGACCTGGGTTCAATTCTGGCCTCAGTCACTACCTAGCTCTGTGACCCTGGGCAAGTCACTTAATACCCATTTACCTAGCCCTTACCACTCTTCTGCCTTGGAATCAATGCACAGTATTAAGATGAAAGGTAAGGGTTTAAAAATACTTAAAATATATGGTATTGATGTGTGGTGCTAGTCTATCATTATCCAATAGAAATACACCAGGAACTTCTAAACTATCTTAAAAGTTATGAGATCCTAGAATATATAGAATAAAGAGTCCCAAGAGAATGCAAACTCCTTAATGGCTTACATAATTTTTTAGTTTGTTTGTATCCCCCAGGGCCTAGTTTCAAACCTTTCACAAGTTGATGCTTAATAAATGCTTGTTGCCTTGGCTTGGCTAGGATTGTCTTTGGCTATTTCAGTATGATTATAGATCAGCATCTTCCTGTGATGGTGCTGATACTATCCCAAACCAGAATAAAAGAGTAGAATGGGGTAAAAAGATGAAATTAATTCTTAATATTTTTTTGCCTTTTTATTCATTTTATCAATGAATAACTACTATGTGTCTGGCACTTTGATAAGTGATAAGGATACAAAGACAAAAATGAAATAGTTTCAGTCTTCAAGGAACTTATATTTGACCAGGGGAGGGAAATACCCTATATACATGTAAGCATCTACAAAATAAATATGATTGTGTAATGCTGTTCTATGTAGAGGAGGAGGGACCCCTGGCAAGTTATGAGTCCACCAGCTTCCTTTTGTCAAATATACATAGACTAATTAGAACTAAATACACAGGCAATGATGAATTCACTAATAAAGCTAATCGTAAGCAATATAAACAAAAAGTCAGTCAAAAAATGATATACAAATAAAAAAGGATAATAACTTAGTGAAAGGAGGGAAGGAATCTCTGCCAGGAAGAAAATATTGTGGAGCCTCTTTCTCTTTTGTACAGTCTCTGTTTTTATAATAAGAAAGCTTCTCAGTGGGGAGTAGTAAACAGTCTTTATCAATAATAAGATTTGGTCTGAAAATTGCATTTGTATTTCAATTTAGTTTTAAAAATTTGATCAAACCTTGAGACACTAGCCAGAGTTTTTTAAATTATATTTTGATTTCCTAATTCACTTTTCCCCCTGTGACTGCATGCTATACATTTCATTCATAATGCAATGCAATTTTGTTGATATTATATTTAATCACCGATTGATGCACAACCTATGTGTTTTTGTATCCTATTTTTATCCCAGAATAGTTATGTGAGTGTGTGTGTGTGACTTTTTCTTCCTCTCTTGAACAAATTAAAATAAGTTAATAATACATTAAAAGAAATAATAAGCAGGCTTTTAAGGTTTTGGTAAAACTTTCAGTATGAATTCTTCATGCTTGGAATACTCCATATTTAATATTCAATTTGGCAGCTTTATCTAGCTAGAAAAATATGTTTCCCTTGAAATGGAGTTCAAGTGTAATTCAGATGTCTTTTTGGAGAATCACGCAATGGAAAGAGCAAATGTTATTTTATTTAGAGTCAGAGTACCTGTTTTTGAGTTTCAGATCTGCTACTTCCTATGTTGTTACCTTGGACAAGTCCCTTTTTCTCTCTGGCCCTACACATACTCACTACAAAATAAAGGGAGTTCTTTGAATTTTTTTCATGTCACAGAGCCCTTGTGGAGTCTGATGAAACTTATGGAACACTTTCCAGAATAATATTTAATAATGAATAAAATTAAATGTGTAGACATGCAAAAAACAAAACAAAAGAAAACCAATTATCTGAAAATTAGTTGCCCAATTTTTTTAAAGTTATGGACTGTAAGTTAATGACCAATGGGCTAAGTGATCTATAAGATTCCTTTACAGTTCTAAATCCTATGAAACTTCATCATGAGGGAATTCTCTTTTTTTTTTTCATTTCATTTAATTAAAAGTAGTTTTATTTTAACTGGAGTCTCAAGAAGCAAGACAATTTTAAGATGACAGAAATCTTGTAGAATCTTTAATTCTCATATTTAATGATTTCATAGCCCTTTGCAAATGTTCATTCCTTACTCGAAGTATGTATTCTTTTTGTGTCCACCTTTCCCTAGAGAACAGCTAGTTCTAAGATCATGGCATTTTAAAAACTCTCTAGTGGCCTAAAAGGGTGGAATTACAAGGCCAGTCACCCCAAACACATTTAGTAAGTTCTCATCTCCATGTGGTACTCTTTTTGGAGTGGCCTACAAATATTTAAAAGAAATTTATTGGTCATTTTTTCCATTGTGGAATAACTGCTTGATCTTAATGTGACCATTTGAGGGAACACAGAGATGCCAGGGTGATCTAACTTACTATTGGCATAAATTTCTGGTGATGCTGCTGAACACATTCATGAGATTTCTGAAAGAGCCTAGTCTGTTTTAGGCCTAATTTTTTTTAAAGAATGTCATCCACAAAGGAAGCTACAGATAGAGAAGAATTTAATAACTAAACTGGTATATTTTCTTATAGAGAAATTTCCCTGAAAATCTTTCCTTGAGAAATATTGGCTTTATCAGCCTGTATATGTTTTTGAATAAACTCCACTGCTTGTTTCTTTGACCTATGTTCAGTTTGTTAAGAGCAGTTGGCAAGCATGGAGTTGAGGCCCGAGTTTCTCTAATGTGCTTTCCAAATTCCTTCTTAGATTCAGCTCAGCTTCTCCTGAGTACAGACGTGACATTTCAATGTTTGTCACTTCTCCTATTTTAAAATCAAGCTTGCTTTTGTCTTGGCTCAGGTACTTAAAAAAATAAAACAAAGCAGAAAATGGAAAAATACAGAATTATTCAGGTCTTGGGAAGAATAAAAAGCCTGCAAATTCTAATATATGCTATTAGTCAGGGAAGAAGTTGGAGCTAGCCTTTAAGTCTTGCTGATTTCAGCCTACCCTTTCCTCCATTGTTGATCATGGAGACCCAGAGCCAATGCCATGCTGACTGAATTGTCCAAATGAGAAGTAAATGGGGGAAAAATTATCCTTTTTTCCCATCCCTAGCCTTATATATGTTTCTTGGAGAAGCTATGGAGTGGGAAAAGTATGGTGTGTTTATAAGAATTATCACTGAGACAGTACTTCCAGGTCAGGAGGGCCCAAGGCCAAATTTCACATTTCCTTCAATTATGAATGTAGGTAATAAATATTGTTCTGCAAAGGGGTCAACAGGCTTCATCAGATTGAAAAGGGGTCCATGACACACAAAAGGTTAAGAACTCCTGCAAGGTACCATGCTCCCCCTAATTAATTAAAATGCTGAACATAGAATGCACGTATTACATATTTCAAAATTTACCCTCAGTAAGAATATTGGGACATAGGGTAGGCTAATGAGGAAAAGGAACAAGCTACAAGGACACTGCTCTATCATTTTGTCATCCTTAAGTTTTTGAAACCAGTAGGTTCCTCTAGAGATGATTTAAGATTTCACATCTGATAAGAATTCCCCAAACCACACTTTTGCGACCATTTTTTGGGGTCTATTTATCTCTATCTCTCTAATATTTTTTGTGATGGCTTAGGTAAATGTCTAGACTTGTGGGACCCAGTGTGCACAGGATGTTACCATGAGCAGATGAGTAAATCTATCTAGTTGTTGAAGAACTAATGAATAAAAATTGACATTGGAAGAAGAAAAAAATCAGACAGATGGACTTAAGTTTTCTTCTTTCCATCTACTATAACTTGTCAGGGCTAGTCTCTTTGCTGATCTGAATGAGTCATAATTCTTTACTGGAATCAGTGCCAGCTCAACATGTTGCCTAGGTCTCCACTTGTGTTAAGGTAATTGTTTTGTCACTTTTGTTATCCCCTGATGGGAGAGGACATCTTGCTGCAGGTTGTGTGGCTTGTAAAAGGGCTGTAGCCTTTAGTAAAGTTAAAAGCTTCTGGTATTGAGGCTAGGATGGATACTCCTAGTGACCACAGTTTAAGGGACCACAGTTTGTGGAGTCCCCAGTACAGTGACATAATTCTGAATTTAGTGAGAGATTGGCAGGTGGAGATGGAGAGAGAACTGAGTAGTTGGCAGAATCAGTGTGTATCATCTTCTCAGTTTAGAAAGCCCAGATGGTCCTTCATAATGCTGCATTCCATTGCCGTATAGCTTTTAGGCAACAGCCTATTAAAAATAAACCCTAATAAGTAGATTATATCAAGTTAAACTGTTTTCCTCATATTCTAATTCACAAGAATCTGCCTAGGTGGGATATGTTGAGTTTAATACAGACTGACCTTGAAAGACAAACTTCTTCAAGAAAAACTTGTTTCTGAAAGAAGGAAATATTTCCGTTGGCAACATTATTTTTTTTTTAAATTTTAATATTATTTTATTTGGTCGTTTTCATACATTATTCACTGGAAACAAAGATCGTTTTCTTTTCCTCCCCTCCCCCCCCCACCTTTCCCTCTCCCATAGCCGACGCATGATTCCACTGGTTATCACATGTGTTCTTGACTCGAACCCATTTCCCTGTTGTTGGAGTTTGCATTATAGTGTTCATTTAGAGTCTCTCCTCAGTCTTATCTCCTCCAACCCTGTAGTCAAGCAGTTGCTTTTCAGCGGTGTTTTTACTCCCACAGTTTATCCTCTGCTTGTGGGTAGTATTATTTTTTAGATCCCTGCAGATTGTTCAGGGATTGCATTGATACTAATGGAGAAGTCCATCACCTTCGATTGTACCACAATGTATCAGTCTCTGTGTATAATGTTTTCCTGGTTCTGCTCCTCTCGCTCTGCATTACTTCCTGGAGGTTGTTCCAGTCTCCATGGAACTTCTCCACTTTATTATTCCTTTTAGCACAATAGTATTCCATCACCAACATATACCACAATTTGTTCAGCCATTCCCCAATTGAAGGGCATCCCCTCATTTTCCAATTTTTGGCCACCACAAAGAGCGCAGCTATGAATATTTTTGTACAAGTCTTTTTGTCCATTATCTCTTTGGGGTACAAGCCCAGCAGTGCTATGGCTGGATCAAAGGGCAGACAGTCTTTTATCGCCCTTTGGACATAGTTCCAAATTGCCCTCCAGAATGGTTGGATCAATTCACAACTCCACCAGCAATGAATTAATGTCCCCACTTTGCCACATCCCCTCCAGCATTCATTACTTTGCATAGCTGTCATGTTAGCCAATCTGCTAGGTGTGAGATGATACCTCAGAGTTGTTTTGATTTGCATCTCTCTGATTATAAGAGATGTAGAGCACTTTTTCATGTGCTTATTAATAGTTTTGATTTCTTTGGCTGAGAATTGCCTGTTCATGTCCCTTGCCCATTTGTCAATTGGAGAATGGCTTGATTTTTTGTACAATTGATTTAGTTCTTTATAAATTTTAGTAATTAAACCTTTGTCAGAGGTTTTTATGAAGATTGTTTCCCAATTTGTTGCTACCCTTCTGATTTTGGTTACATTGGTTTTGTTTGTACAAAAACTTTTTAATTTGATGTAATCCAGATTATTTATTTTGCATTTTGTAATTCTTTCTAATTCTTGCTTGGTTTTGAAGTATTTCCCTTCCCAAAGGTCTGACATGTATACTATTCTGTGTTCGCCTAATTTTCTTATAGTTTCCTTCTTTATGTTCAAGTCATTCATCCATTTTGAATTTATCTTGGTGTAGGGTGTGAGGTGTTGATCTAAGCCTAATCTTTCCCACACTGTCCTCCAATTTTCCCAACAGTTTTTATGAAATAGTGGATTTTTGTCCCAAAAGCTGGGATCTTTGGGTTTGTCATATACTGTCTTGCTGAGGTTGCTTGCCCCCAGTCTATTCCACTGATCCTCCTTTCTGTCTCTTAGCCAGTACCAAATTGTTTTGATGACCGCTGCTTTATAATATAGTCTGAGATCTGGGACTGCAAGACCCCCTTCCTTTGTATTTTTTTTTCATTAATTCTCTGGATATCCTTGATCTTTTGTTCTTCCAAATGAACTTTGTTATGTTTTTTTCTAAATCAGTAAAAAAAATTTTTGGAAGTTCCATGGGTATGGCACTAAATAGATAGATGAGTTTGGGTAGGATGGTCATGTTGGCAACATTATTAAGGAGATCATAGATTGATATATGTTCATTTGACTAAAAGAAATTCATTAAAAAGTTTAAATGCTGCATTTGTGTGAAAGAGGTGACACTGGGGGCATTTTATTTGAATGAATTTCCAGATAGGATTTAGATGAAAAAATGTGCCGTTCAGGTTGCTTAGCAATACTAACACCTTGTAAATTCTTGAGCCTTCTCTTTGTCTAACTGAAAACCTCTGAGTTCATATTAATGAAATGTTTCAAGGGTTGCAAAGCACATTCCCCACAACACCATGTCAGGTGGCCACTATAAGTAACATCTTCTTTTTAGTGATGAGGAAATAGTCCCAGAGAGATTAGATGACTTTCTGTTGCCACACAGCTAGTGTCAGAATTTGGACTTGAATTCACGTCTTCTGATGCCAAGAAGTGTACTTTTACTACATTGCTCTTATGGGTAATATGACATAGAAATAAATGGCAAGACATTGTTTTCAAAAATGCTAATTTCCGTTGAACACATCCTTATATACTTGCTGCTTTAGGCTTTTGATAAACATAAAGATTAGTAAACCTACTCAAATGCTTGATTCCCACCTGATTTCTACTATTTGTATGTGTCTGTAAATTGACTTTGAGAATTTACCCAACATAGTTGAGCCTGCCTCCCCCAGGCTGATTCCCCATTCTACTAGAAAGTTCCTTCAGGGTATGTGCCAGGTGTATGTGCCATATGTATGTGTGTGTGAGAGTGGTGAGGTGGGATTAAGTAGCTAAACTTTACTGTACACTGTTCCTCCATTGTGATTTTGACTCTCCAATTTTCCACCATGCCCCCATTTTTAGCTTCCTTTTATTTGCTTTTTCTTCTATGCTAATGCAAACTACTAGGGGAATGGGAATCTTCCTCCTTTTTGCTTGTGTTTGTATGCCTTGGGCTTAACACTGCCTGGCACATAGTAAGAGTTAATAAAATGCTTGATGCCAGCCTAGGGGCCTTCTTCTGGAGCTTTTAATATTTTATGGAAATTCAGAGTGAAATAAACACAGCTAGAAGAAATATGACAATATAATATAAATCACTGAAAGGAGAAGTTGAAAAAGATCACTGAAAGGAAGTTAACTTGAGTACTTAAAAAAACAATAATGGTTCCAGAGGACAGAGGCCAAAAGATTCTTTCTTACTCCAGCAAAGAGGTGGGAGGATGTATATATTGTTAGATGACAGATCTACAAACTTTGCTAGCTCTCTCCAAGATTGGGCTCAAAGCTTATTCATGCAATTATCTCTCCTGTGAGAATGTAAGCTTCTTGAGAGGAAAATTTATTTTTGCCTTTCTTTGAATCTTTAGCAGCTAGTACAAAGCCTGGTATATAGTAAATGCTTAGGTCTCTTTAACTAATTGGCAGATATATTTACAATATTGGCTGTTTTTGTTGAACTTTTTTCTTTCTCATGAGAGGGGAGAATACATGTGGGTTTGGTTAGGTGGTGAGACACCTCTGGAAATAACTGGTATAAAAACAAGAAGTATCAATGAAACAATTTAAAAAGCACCTATTTGATGGATAGCAACCACTGAGCTGTCCTCTTAAACTTTGTCTTCATTACATACTGACTACGTCTTCTTTTCCAGTTGTACATATCATTGATGTCTTTTATTTTCTTATGGCACAACAGTATTCCCTTACAATCATATACTACTACTTACTCAGCCATTCTCCAATGGGTGGGTATCCCCTCAATTTCTAATTCTTTGACCCCTTAAAAAGCTGCTTTAAATATTTTTATACTTATAGGGTCTCCCCCTTTTTTGTGTTTCATCTCTTTGGGATACGAACCGAATAACGGTTTCATACCATGCCTTGCATGAAAGTTATCATTAGTAATGTGCTGCAGACAACTTGTGCTCACAGTGGATCTTTACATTGAACTTTGGATTATTCACACTTGATTCTTTTTTTCCCTGACCCAATTTGGTCAAAGTGATTTCTCCTCAAATTTCCTTCCCTGCTTAAAAAACAAAACAAAACACAAAACAAAACAAAAAACTCTTCTCCTAAGTATCTAAAAACTTTCTTTGAAAAAAAATTTAGAATATTTTTGTGGTTTCATGATTCATGATTTTCCCACCCCTCTTCCCTCACTGCTCTGGGGACTGACAAGCAGTCCCACTGGATTATCCATGTATCATTGTTCAAAGCCTGTTTCCATGTTATTCATATGTGCAAGAGTGCTTTTTTTTTAAACATCAAAACCCTAATCATATCTCCATCAAAGTAAGTGATCAAGCATATGTTTTTCTTCTGTGTTTCTGTCCCACAGTTCTTTTTCTGGATGTGGATAGCATTCTTTCACCTGAGTTCTCTGAATTGTCCTGGGTCATTGCATTGCTGCTAGTAGAAAAGTCTATTACATTCGATTGTGCCATAATATATCAGTTTCTGTGTACAACATTCTCCTGGTTTTGCTTATTTGGCTCTACATCATTTCCTGGAGATCTTTCTAGTTCGCATGGAATTCCTTCAGTTCATTATTCCTTTCAGCACAGTAATATTCCATCACTGTTATATATCACAAATTATTCAGCCATTCCCCAATTGATGGACACCCTCTCATTTCCCTTTTTTTTTGCCACCACAAAGAGCACAGCTATAAATATTTTTGTACAAGTCTTTCCTTATCTCTTTGGGGTACAAAACCAGCAGTGGTATGGCTGGGTCAAAGGACAGCATTCTTTCAAAACCCTTTGGGCATAATTCCAAATTGCCCTTCAGAATGATTGGACCAATTCACAACTCCACCAGCAGTGTATTAGTCTCCCAATTTTGCCACATCTCCTCCAACATTTATCACTTTCCTTTGCTGCCATATTGGTCAATTCGCTAGCTGTAAGGTGTTACCTCAGAGTTGTTTTAATTTGCATTTCTCTAATCTGGAGGGATTTAGAACACTTTTTCATGTGTTTATTCTTAGTTCTGATTTCATTGTGTGAAAACTGCCTATTCATGTCCCTTGACCATTTGTTGATTGGGGAATGACTTCATTTTTTTTTTTGTAAATGTGACTTAGTTCCTTATATAGTTGGGAAATTAAAACTTTGTCAGAAAGTTTTGCTATCAAGATGCTTTCCCAGTTTATTGTTTTCCTTATAATTTTGGTTGCATTAGTTTTGTTTGTAGAAAACCTTTTAAATTTGTCACTAATTTTACATTTTGTAATGTTCCCTCTTTCTTGCTTGGTCTTAAATTCCTTCCTTTCCCACAGATCTGACAGGCATACTATGTTCACCTAATTTATTTATGATTTCACTTTTTATATTTGTCACACCTAATAACTTTCTAAATTTCCATTACTCAGGAATTATGTGTCTCATCCTCCTACTAGATTCTAAGGTCCATGAAACTGTTTTTCCCCTTTATATTATCAATCCATGTCAGAGTACCTGCTTTTAAAAAAAAACTTTTGTTTAAATGAAAAATAAGCATCAGGTTTAGAGGCTTCAATTCAATTAGTTTTTAACAATTAACAAGACCATTCTGTACTAAGGCTTAACCTACACGTTTTTGACTATTTCCATTGTTTAGGTTTTAATACATTTAATTTTTAGCTTTAGGAAATTTTTTTCTCATATAGAGAATGTAATATAAATAGGAATTGATCTTTTATATTAAACTACCTTGTCATTCTTCTTTTAACCAAGTATTTCAAATTGTCAAAACTTTATAAGAATTTTTGAGAGATCAGCTGCTTATTGAGGTTCTGAGTAGGCTACAGAATTCACTTATGACTATGTTCATTTGCTAATATTTACTCTTCCTCTTCCCCAATCATTCCTCATCACCTACTGCCCTCTACTGAATCAGCAAGTTTAAGGAAAGTTGAGCAGCTGCTCTCAGCAAATTCACTTAGAGTTCATATTCTAACATGACAATAGGAAGTAAGTAAAAAGTATACTTATTGCTACTGTTTAGTCATGTCCAACTTTCTGTGATCCCATTTGTGGCTTTTTTGGCCGATACTGTAGTGGCTTGCCATTTTGTTCTGCAGCTCATAAAACTACGGTGAACAAAGTTAAGTGACTTGCCCAAGGTCAACCACCTAGTAAATATCTGAGGCCAGATAAAACTCAGGAAGAACAATCTTCCTTAAATTTGTCCTGGCACTTTATCCACTGCACCACTACTTAGTCTTGTTGCCCACATTTATTATTTTTTATTTATTTATCATTATATTGTTTATAAATTCACTGTCTATTCTTCACTTAATTCCTGCACTATTTTAGGAGTATAGGAACACGAATATATATACTTACTTTAATGAATATATTAAGGTTTTTTTGAAAGATAAAAAAGTCAATGGCTTTGTCAGAGAAGATAAAAGAACTGTAAAGGTTGAAAGGAATATCCAAGTTATTTTGGCAACTGGTTTACATACATTAATTGAATCTCTTTAAGAACTGAGGATTTCTCATATGTTGATTTCAGTTCATAAGAATGTAGAAATATCTGTCATGTAATCATGAGAGACCTATCCTCAAATAAATTACTCTCTTTTTTGATTAATGAATGGACAGCAGCTTCGTCATATCAAAGATAAATGAAAATTATAATAAATAATTGTAATTAATAATTATATTTGAAGCTCACCTTGTGCCAATAACTATTAAATAATTTAAAGTTAATCTGCAAAATTGGGGAATAAAGTGCTTTGGACAAACCCATTTTGTAGTTACTAGAAAACCACTCTGTATCCAAATTCATGATAATCTCCCTATGAGCACAACACTTCTAATAGCCACTAGGTTATGATTTTAAAGTGTGAGAATACAATCAAATACACAAAACACTAAAATTGTACTGAACAGTTTGCACTGATGGGTAATAGAGTAGTACTCAAGCTGTCCATCTGTCATCCCTTGATGCTTTTCTGGTCATAAATTTCCTGTATATCATCTTTTTTGCCATTCTTCTGCACAAGTCATCATTGGTTATGTATGATAGATTACTTTTGGTCACAGATATGTCTTTCTATTGTCATTTCTATTGCCATAGATTACTCATACTATGTTTTTCCCCCCAAATTGTGATGTTTCACATTATTTGTAGCCATATAGAATCACTGGGAAAATAGTGGGGTTAAAAAGGGGAGCTTCTGTGTGTCAGGGAGCAGCTTAAAATATAATCAAAAGGGCTAAATAATTTCCCAAATGCTATCAAGCCTGATTTCTTCCTTATGTTAAATTATTGTCCCAGTTAATTTCCAATCTTCAACGTCTGTCCAAAGTATATGTGTTTCTTGGACTGGTATTAGGCAGCCTATCCAAATGATTATCATACTCTGGAAAGTGAAAATTCTTTATTGCTTTCATTTTTTCCTGTGGTTTTCAGAGTAATCTCTCCTAACTGATCATAGATCCTGTTGAGGAAATCTTATAGCAATCTAGAGCTTGATCCAATTAGCAAAATAACATGGAAAGGAACACTGAGAGCAGAGGAGTCAAACACATAGTCCAAGAACAACCACATGTAGCCCAGAACAACCCTGAGAACTCTGAGTGTGGCCCCAAATAGATGATCATATAATTGGGAAATATTTAACAACATAAACAGAATATAATAAAATATCAATATGTAGTTTTCTAAGACAATTTGTAGACCACAGTTACACTTATCTATGGTTCAGTGGCTGCTATTTTTATTTGAATTTGGCCCTAGTGATCTGGAGGACCTCATCATCCACAGGGAATCTCTTGTTTATTTAGATTCTATATAGGACAAAGAGTTTATAGTATGTTTTAAGTATTAAATTGATAGAATAGTTCACAGAAAACATTATGTCTAGAGTGCTTTATTCATCTCAGTATTACTATTGTTCAAATAGTTTTAGTTCTTCCAGAAGTGCTAGCAGATGTGTATCTAGCTTTGTTGCATGGATATACACAGAGATATCTGATAATCAAAACAATTAGTCTAAGACATTAAATTTTATAGAGTTTATTCTATGCATTAATTTATTCTTTAATTTTGAGGATAGATTTTTATCTGAATGAAAGAATGAAAGTTTACCTAGGATGAGCAACTCTTTGATAGCAAGTTAATTTCAAAAGCACCATCTGGTTTTTTTAAAAAAGCTACCCTCACAGACTGATGAAAAAATAAATATATTTTTTTAATTTCACAAGAAATATTAGATGAAAGTAATTAATGTAATATATTGATCAAGAGTTTTTTGAATACCTGGCATAAAATTGGAAGATTAATACTTCTATCTTCTAAATTTATTTGAAACAAAATGCCTTTCATTTGGCATTAATACATTGTGTTACTTAGATGGGGGATTTTAACATACAAGTATAGCCTTAAGCCATAAATTCCATGATGTATTCAAACTGAAGAATATTATACTTCATTTTAATAGTTAATTATGGGGCTTTAAAATTTAATTATCTCTTTCAAATATATTTCATTGGCATCATTCTATGCATCCTTTGTCTAGAAGGCTTCAAGTGAGCATATGAGCAACTATGCTTTCCTTTGTTCATTGTCATGGATTCTTCTTTGATCTTTTAAAATGAAAAAAGTCAGAAATAAAAATGTTTACAAATGCTTATTTATAAGTGTTTTTTCATCTTTATTTGAAAGGTTGAGCTCTATTCAGTGATGGTTAAATGGGCTTTGGTAAGACTTAGAAGTTATGATGCTAAATACTGAATTTCATCTTTTTATAATTTAAATAATTTATATATATATATATATATTTGTACATATGTATATAATTTATACATATTTTTAATATAAGACTTTTCCAAGCCTTAATTAGAGCATGTTGACAAGATATCTCTACCATAGTACTGATGTTTAGAGGAGATTGATAGAACTTGTACTCTTTCAGAAGGACTGCTACAATTGAGTTAAGAATCTTAAGAGGTAAAATTGGAAGTATCAGATGGCATACTTTCTTCCCCATGTGCCTTCCTTATTGCCCACTGTGTCTTGGTCTGGGTAGCTGTTTCCCTGACAATGGCTTTTGGTAACTGAGCATCCATCCCTTCTTCTGCCTCAACTGAATTTGCTTTAAAAACATAAATTGAAGGTATACTTAATAGTATTTGCCTTGAATGTTTTGTGTTGCTTGCCATAACAGCCAAAAGTGCTACACATGACGAGTTATTTGATGCCTCTTAAGGTATAGTCAGTCAGCTCTGTTTATTTTTTTTTTAGTTTTGTAGCACGAATTTTTAAAGCAATATAAATAATTGATAACATTTTGATCTTCATGTTTAATTCCTAATTTGGCATTATATGGAATGAGTATGATAAGGTAAGTACAGAATGAACATATAGGTGTTTTGAACAACTTGTGAACATAGGCTATTGAAATATTTTGCAAATAAAACAAAATTGTAATCATGCATGTTGATTGTAAAAGTGTCTTCTGAGTTGGACAGCATCAATGAAATTCTATCTTGCCTAGGCACGAAAGTAGGACAATTTTAGATGAATGTAACACTCAGTACTGATGACTGATTATTTGTGTGCTCATAAAGTTTGAAAATGTTTAATGATTTTAGAGAGGAAAATATTTCTATAGTTCTGAATCAGACAAATATGCCCTCAAAGCACAACAAAAGGTATTATCCCCCCAATTTTTTTCAAAATGTAAGAACTTAATGTCTCAGACATAGAATCTAGCTGTATGGCTCTTAGGAAAAATTAATTTGATAAGTTGATAAATTCATGTCAGGTGTTTCAATCCAATTCACATCAACAAACATTTATTCAATACTGATTATATGCAAGGCTCTGTCCTAGGTGCTAGAGATACTAAGAAAAATGAAAAAAAAATTCTGCTCTCCAGGAACATATATATTCTACCATGACAATTCAGGATAAACAAGAGATAAGTATCTATTCATTGATTTATGGAGAGAAAGAACACCAACAACAAGGAATTAGGAAAGCCTTTCTATATGTAAAATGGGATCCAAGACTCTTTAATTAAATTAAAGGAAGGACAACCATCTGGGCATATTATATAATCTGTGGAAAGTTAGAAAGGTTGAAATTGTTTTGGGGGAACATCACTAGTCTAGATCATAAAAAGGGGAGGCAGATAAAAAAGTCTGGAAAGTTGAAAGTGATAGAAATTGAGTTATCTGGGAGTAGCTTTCAAGAATATGAAGTCATTTTGCTCTTGCCCCTCACAATGATGAAGCATGGGATCAAGATTTTGTGAAGGGCCTTTAGATGGCAGTGGCAAGGTATGTGCATGTGTGTGCATGTGTGTGTGTGTGTGTGTGTGTGTGTGTGTGAGAGAGAGAGAGAGAGAGAGAGAGAGAGAGAGAGAGAGAGAGAGAAAGAGCAGTAGAAATATTTTCTTTAAGGTCAGGTATAAAGTAGAGAGTTCATTCTCACAGTTATTATTTAATGTAGTACTAGAAATGGTAGCAATAGCAATAATATGGGAAAATGAAATTAAGGGAATTAGTAGAGGCAAAGAAGAAACAGAATCTCTTTTATGTAGATAATATGGTAGTTTACTTAGAGTACCCTAGAGAGGCTACCCTAGAGAGTACCCTAAAGAGGCTAAAATTAATTGAAATAATTAATGACTTCAGCAAAGTTGAAGGATATAAAACAAATCCATGTAAGTTATTGTCATTTCTGTATATTATCAAAAGAACCCAGATGGAAGGGACAGAATGAGAATTTCCATTTAAATTGAGGAAAGATAATTAAATAATTATAATATAATAATAAAAAAGTTATAAAATACATGGGAGTCTATATATCAGCACACACAGTTCCTGGCACATAGATGGTGCTTTATAAATGTTTGTTGTTTGTTACATTGACTACATGAATATAAAATATTCTTTATTGAAACAAAACTTTAAAATAATTGTATGAATATCAATTCCTGATGGGTGCACTGATTCAATGTAACACAAATACTAATAAATATTCAATGCCATGTCAATTAAATTAACAAAGGGTTATTTTGTAGATGTAGAAAAATTCATCTGGAAGGACCAAAGGTCATAAAAGTCTCAAGAAAAGATTAGCTTTCATCTCTCAAGTTATACATCAAAGTTATAATTACCAAATTTTGGTCCTGGCTAAAAAAATAGACCAATCACTGAAAAAAGATTAGATATATAACATATAGAAGCAATTGAAGCTAGTTGCCTCTGCTTTAAGCCTATGTGCCAAAGACCACATACATTGAGATAAGGACTCACTATTCAATAAAAACTTCTTAAAAATGGAAATTTGGTTAATAACTAAATATTTTGTTGACTTGATACTACTCCTTTCTATCATTCTCTTACTTCTCTAACAGCCTCTTTTTTGTGTCCTTTATTGACTCCTCTCTCCTATCAAAATAGCTGTTAACTTAAAAGTCTGACCCTGTCTATTGCTATTCTAGACCCCTCTCTTCTTGGATATAGAAAGCATTGGGGAGTTAGAAAGGTGTAGTTACTCCTTCACTCATGCCTAATTGAAAGTTTTATCAATACTATGCTCCTTGAACCTGAGCTTGAAAAGTATCATGAGATTTAGGACTGAAAGAGTTCATTGATTTAGTTAGAAAAGAACTGGTTCAAACTCCCTCACCCTTATTTTATTAATGAGGAAACTGAGATCATGGAATGAGAAGTAACCTTGCAAGTTAGAAAGAAGTAGATCCTGGTTGCAAATCCAAGTTCTTTGATTGAAAATCCAGTGCACCTTCTCTCTGTTGTAGCAAGGTATGTTGTGTTTAGTCATCTGAAGATAGTTGTAACATAGGAGCAAGAATACTGGGTTTCAGGTCAGTGAAACTGGGTTAGAATTTTGACTCTGATTACTATTTATGTTATCTTAGGCTATCTAAACATCAGTTTGTCATCCATAAAATAAAGGATTTAGATTAAAATTTCTTTCAGACTCAAGTCCTCTACAATGCTTTAGTATCTGAGGTTAACAGATGCTTGTGAGAGTCAAATTATTCATTCTGAGGCATGAATAAAAATATTAATATTAATTTCATGTAATATGGGAAAAATTACAGGGTCATTTAATGGCCATGAATTTCTGTTGAGTTCACATGAATATAAATGTAATTCTTTTACCTTGGAATCTTCAAGTCCTTTAATTTAATATACAGAAGAAATTACTTATTGAATTGAATTACAGCAAAGTGTGGTTTTTCCAATGCCTGAGGGCATGGGCCATGAACATTATGAAGAATAGTAAAGCAAAGTATAGGACTCAGGTAAATATAAACTTTGTACAAAAGTGCCAATAAAATACTAGTATGTCTTTCACACTAGTATTTATTTTAACTATTTTTATAATTCACAATTAAGCAAATAATACTGAGCATGAAATTTGGTTCTAGTCCTCAACAAATTCTTTCAGAGAATTTTTGATGTAAAGATTCTGAATATTACAAAAACTTATATTCCTATTTAATAAAATATTTATTTTAAGTAAAATATAGTTTTACTTATTAAAACAGGTTAGCTTTTAAATCACATGATAAAATTCATGATCTGAAATGAACACATGATTTTTTGACCTGATTAAAGACATTTGGGGTGTCACTTTTGTTTGCATTTCTTTTCCCATTAGTAAATTAGCACACGAGGGCAGCTATGTGGTCTAGCAGATATGAGTTGGGAGTCAGGAATACTCATTTTCTTGAGTTAAAATTCCGATGTCAGACATTTACTAGACATTTACTAGCTATGTAATCCTGGGAGAGTCACTTAACCCCATTTGCCACAGTTTCCTCACCTGTAAAATGAACCAAATGGCATATCACTCCAGTATTTTTGCCAAGAGAACCCCAAATAAGGTCAAGAATATGGCAGTTCTAATCACCTCAGGGTAGAAAGTTCTAAAAAAAAAATGATAACAGTTTTGATGATTTTAATTTTAGTTTTAGTTTCTTAACTGAAGTTAGAAGCAGTGCTAGTATTGGCATCCCCAATTTTATAGAAAGAATCAGACACAACTAAAAACAACCAAATGAGGACAACTATTAACACGAATACTAGGGCAAAAATAGTGGTATAGCAATAAGGGGTGTATCTGTGAATTCTATGATATTGAGAATTCTTTAGATAAAGAAACTCTTTCTACCAAGGAAGGTCAGCATCCTCTTTATTCTTTATATTCTCAGAGATCTGCCTAGAACACTGAAGGATTATAATGACTTTCCAAGAATCATACAGCCTTTATAAGTCAAGGGTGGGACTTGAATTCATAAGATCTTCTTGGCTTCAAGGCCAGTGTTGATCTATACTTCATCTTGCCCTCTACTAATAATGGAAGCTTCTCTTTACATATGACTTTCTGATACACAGAATACTTTTCCTCACAATTTTCTTGTGATGGAGATGGTGCAAATCTTATTACTTTCATTTACCAGATGAATCAACTGAATCTCTGAGAGGCTAAAAGTCAGTAAAGGCACAAAGCCAGTAAACCACAGGCTGCAACTAGAACCCTAGTTTTCTGACTAAAAATACAGTACTATTTCTATTATGTCATATTTCTTCCTCCATCTATCTTCTATGATATTATTCTCTTTGCAAAACAAAAATGCATCTTTTAGTGTATGCACTATTTATGTTAGAACTTGCTGAATCTGTACTTTTAACTCCTTACCTGGAAAGTCAAACATTCTGTGTTTTCTTTTCCAACTACATATACAGATAAGGTAAAATCATTTGATCTAACTTTGAGGCTTATAGAGGAAAAGAACCAGCTCAGAATTACTTGAAAAAATATTCACACATTTTAAGGCCTGCATGTACAACTGTCAAGGCTTTTCTCTTAGTCTTGGAGTCTTATTTTTGGTAAATGAAATATCAGATCAAATGAGGTATAAAAAGCTGAACTCTTGAAATGATGCAAAGAATAGGCAATGCAAAATTTGAAAAGTCACCATGAGGTGAATCAAATCAGACTGGAATGTCAGTAGAAGTGATAAAATTAATTGGTCAAGAATATAGCAGCTCCATTTGTCCAAGAGTAGAAAGTTCTAAAAAAAAAAATGATCATGTGTCAGATGATTTTAGTTTAATTTTTTTTGTGTTGTTTTTTTTTAAACATTATTTTATTTGGTCATTATCATACATTGTTCATTGGAAACAGATCATTTTCTTTTCTTTCCCCCCCACCCCCCACCACCCCTTCCCTAGCCGATGGGCGATTCGTCTGGGTATCACATGTGTCCTTGCTCTGAACCCATTTCCTTGTTGTTGGTATTTGCATTAGGGTGCTCATTTAGCATCTCTCCTCCATCATGTACCCTCATACTCTGTAGTCAAGCAGTTGCTTTTCCTCAGTGTTTTTACTCCCTCAGTTTGTCCTCTGCTTGAGGATAGTTTGTTTTTTTTTTTTCTCATAGATCGCTGCAGGTTGTTCAGGGACATTGTAAAGCCATTACTGGAGAAGTCCAATATGTTCTCTTGTACCCCAATGTGTCAGTCTCTGTGTACAATGTTTTCCTGGTTCTGCTCCTTTCGCTCTGCATCACTTCCTGGAGGTTGTTCCAGTCTCCATGGAATTCCTCCACTTTATTATTCCTTTTAGCACAATAGTATTCCATCACCAACATATACCACAATTTGTTCAGCCATTCTCCAATTGAAGGGCATCCCTTCATTTTCCAATTTTTGGCCACCACAAAGAGCACAGCTATGAATATTCTTGTACAAGTCTTTTTCCTAATTATCTCTTTGGGGTACAAACCCAGCAGTGCTATGGCTGGATCAAAGGGTAGACATTCTTTTATCACCCTTTGGGCATTGTTCCAAATTGCCCTCCAGAATGGTTGGATCAATTCACAACTCCACCAGCAATGCATTAATGTCCCTACTTTGTCACCCCCTCCAGAATTCATTACTTTCCTTTGCTGTCATATTGAACAATCTGCTAGGTGTGAGGTGATACCTCGGAGTTGTTTTGATTTGCATCTCTCTGATTATAAGAGATCTAGAACACTTTTTCATGTGCCTATTAATAGTCTTGATTTCTTTAACTGAGAATTGCCTATTCATGTCCCTTGCCCATTTTTCAATTGGAGAATGGCTTGATTTTTTGTACAACTGGTTTAGCTCTTTATAGATTTGAGTAATTAGACTTTTGTCAGAGGTTTTTGTTCTGAAGATTTTTTTCCAGTTTGTTGCTTTCCTTCTAATTTTAGTTACATTGGTTTTGTTTGTACAAAAACTTTTTACTTTGATGTAGTCAAAATTATTTATTTTGCATTTTGTGACTCTTTCTAAGTCTTGCTTGGTTTTAAAATCTTTCCCTTCCCAAAGGTCTGACATGTATACTATTCTGTGTTCACCAAATTTATTTATAGTTTCCTTCTTTATATTCAAGTCATTCGCCTGTTCTGAGTTTATCTTGGTGTAGGGTGTGAGGTGTTGATCCAAACCTAATCTCTCCCACACTGTCTTCCAATTTTCCCAGCAGTTTTTATCAAATACTGGATTTTTGTCCTAAAAGCTAGGGTCTTTGGGTTTGTCAAAGACTGTCTTACTGAGGTCATTTACCCCAAGTCTATTCCACTGATCCTCCTTTCTGTCTCTTAGCCAGTACTAAATTGTTTTGATGACTGCTGCTTTGTAATATAATTTGAGATCTGGGACTGCAAGGCCACCTTCCTTTATATTTTTTTTCCATTATTTCCCTGGATATCCTTGATCCTTTATTCTGCTAAATGAACTTTGTTATGGTTTTCCCTAATTCAGAAAAATAGTTTTTTGGTAGTTCAATGGGTATGGCACTAAATAGATAGATAAGTTTGGGTAGGATGGTCATTTTTATTATATTAGCTCATCCCACCCATGAGCAATCAATGTTTTTCCAATTGTTTAGATCTAGTTTTAATTGTGTGGAGAGTGTTTTGTAGTTGTGTTCATATAGTTCCTGTGTTTGTCTCAGCAGATAGATTTCTAAGTGTTTTATATTGTCTCGGGTGACTTTAAATGGAATTTCTCTTTCTAATTCTTGCTGCTGAACTGGGTTGGAGATATAAAGAAATGCTGATGACTTATTTTGTATCCTGCAACTTTGCTAAAGTTGTTGATCATTTCGATTAGCTTTTTGGTTGATTCCCTAGGATTCTTTAAGTAAACCATCATATCATCCACAAAGATTGACAGCTTGGTCTCCTCTTTGCCAATTTTAATACCTTCAATTTCTTTTTCTTCTCTAATTGCTACTGCTAGTGTTTCTAGTACAATATTAAGTAATAAAGGTGATAATGGGTATCCTTGTTTGACTCCTGATCTTATGGGGAAGGCTTCTAGTTTTTCTCCATTGCAGATGATGTTTGCTGATGGTTTTAGGTATATAATGTTTATTATTTTTAGGAAAGGCCCTTTTATTCCTATACTTTCTAGTGTTTTCAGTAGGAATTGGTATTGTATTTTGTCAAAGGCTTTTTCTGCATCTATTGAGATAATCATGTGATTTTTGTCGGTTTGCTTGTTTATATCGTCAATTATGTGGATAGTTTTCCTAATATTGAACCATCCTTGTATTCCTCGAGTGAATCATACCTGATCATAGTGGATAACCCTTGTGATGACTTGCTGGAGTCTTTTTGCTAGTGTCCTATTTAAGATTTTTGCATCTATATTCATTAGGGAAATTGGCCTATAGTTTTCTTTCTCTGTTTTTAACCTGCCTGGCTTTGGGATTAGTACCATGTTTGTGTCATAAAAAGAATTTGGTAGAACCCCTTCTTGGCTTATTCTGTCAAATAGTTTGTATAGTATTGGGGTTAGCTGTTCTTTGAATGTTTGATAGAATTCAATTGTGAATCCATCTGGACCTCGGGATTTTTTCTTAGGGAGTTCTTTGATGGCTTGTTTAATTTCTTTTTCTGATATGGAGTTTTTTAAGTAATTTATTTCTTCTTCTTTTAGTCTAGGCAATTTATTTTTTTGTAAGTATTCATCCATATCACTTAGATTGCCATATTTTTTTGCCATATAATTGGGCATAGTAGTTTTTAATGATTGCCTTGATTTCCTTTTCATTAGAGTTGAGGTCTCCCTTTTCATCTTGGATACTGTCAATTTGGTTTTTTCTTTCCTTTTTTAATTAGACTGACTAGTACTTTGTCTATTTTATTTGTTCTTTCAAAATACCAGCTTCTAGTCTTATTTATTAAATCTATAGTTCTTTGACTTTTAATTTTATTAATTTCTCCTTTGATTTTTATGATTTCTAATTTAGTCTTCATCAGAGGGTTTTTGATTTGTTCACTTTCTAGTTTTTTAATTTGCATGCCCAATTCATTGACCTCTGCCCTTCTGAATTTGTTAATATATGAACTCAAGTATATCAATTTCCCCCTGAGTACTGCTTTGGCTGTATCCCATAGGTTTTGAAAGGATGTCTTACCATTGTCATTTTCTTCAATGAAGTTATTGTTTCTATGATTTGTTCTTTAACTAGCTGGTTTTGGAGAATCATATTGTTTAATTTCCAATTAATGTTTGATTCATCTATCCATGTACCCTTACTAATTATTTTATTGCATTGTGGTCTGAGAAGGTTGCATTTATTATTTCTGCCCTTTTGCACTTGTTTGCAATGATTTTGTGCCCTAGTACATGGTCAGTTTTTGTGAATGTACCATGTACTGCTGAAAAGAAGGTGTATTACTTTTTGTCCCTATTTATTTTTCTCCGTATGTCTACTAACTCTAATTTTTCTAAGATTTCATTTGCTTCTCTCACCTCTTTCTTATTTATTTTTTGATTTGATTTATCTAGTTCAAATAGGGGAAGGTTCAGATCTCCCACTAGTATAGTTTTTCTATCTATTTCATCCTTGAGCTCCTCTAGTTTCTCCTTTAAAAATTTGGATGCTCTGTCATTTGGTGCATACGTATTGAGTACAGATATTTCCTCATTGCCTATACTGCCTTTTATCAGGATGTAATTACCTTCCCTATCTTTTTAAACTAGATTTATTTTTACTTTGGCTTTGTCCAATATCATGATTGCTACTCCTGCCTTCTTTTTATCATTTGATGCCCAATAGATTTGGCTCCATCCTCTTACTTTCACCCTATGCGTATCTACCTTCCTCATGTGTGTTTCTTGCAGACAGCATATGGTAGGGTTTTGGATTCTGATCCACTCTGGTATTCGCTTGCCTTTTATGGGTGAGTTCATTCCATTCACATTCAGAGTTAAGATTACTAGCTGTGTATTTCCCATCATTTTGATTTCTACTCCTGGTCCTGCTTTTTCTTCTTTCAGTATTTCCTTCTATACCAATGTTTGTTTATAGTCAGTCCCCCTAGTTCCCCCACCCTTATTTTAATTCCCTTTTTACCCCCTCCCTTCTTATTCCCTCCCTTATTTTCCCCTGTAGTCTTTTTAAAATTCCCCCCCACCCTCTCCCTCCCTTGTACTGCTTCCCTCCCCACAAGTCCATTTTTTACTCTTCTACTCCCCTATAGGGCGCAAATCTATTCTCTTCCCCAATGGATTGGATTGTTCTTCCCTCTTTGGGTCAGTTTCAAATTACGTAAGAGTTGAGTATTTCCTATCTCCAACCTCTTTACCCTTCCAGTGTATCAATGTTCTCCCCCCTCCTGCCATGAGCTTCTTTCTGACATATAAATTTACCCCCATCTGTTTCTTTTCCCATTTCTTTTAGTCATAACCTCTTTTTTTTAGCTTTAGTCATGTATCTATATATATACATACACATGCATATGTATTTATGCATGCATATATCAATACACCTGTTTATGTCTTGTCCTTTCATCCTATACAGTTTGTCAGTGTTCCCTCTGAGTGTAGTTCTTCTAGCTGCTCAGGTGATAGCAACAGTTTTTAAGAGTTACCAATGACCTCTTTTCTTATAGGGAACATATCATTTTAACTTATTGAGTCTCTTAAAATTTTTTTGTTGTTGTTTTGTTTGTCCCCCCCCCCCCCTTTTTTAATTACTTTTTGATGATTCTCTTGAGTTCTGTGGTTGGACATCAAATTTTCTGTTCAGGTCTGGTCTTTTATTTATGAATGCTTGGAACTCTTCTGTTGTATTGAATGACCACACTTTCCCCTGTAAGAATATAGTCAGTTTTGATGGGTATTTTATACTTGGTTGTAGACCTAGTTCCCTTGCTTTCCAGAATATTATATTCCATGCCTTTCGGTCCTTCAGTGTGGATGCAGCCAGATCCTGTGTTAACCTCACCATGTTTCCATGGTATCTGAATGACTTCTTCTTAGCAGCTTGTAATATATTTTCTTTCATCTGATTGTTTTTGAATTTGCCTATAACATTTCTTGGTGTTGTCAGTTGGGGATTAAATACAGGGGGTGCTCTGTAGATTCTTTCAATCTCCACTTTCCCCTCTTGTTCTAGGATCTCGGGACAGTTTTCCTAGATAATTTCCTCTAGTATTATGTCTAGGCTTTTTCTTTTGTCGTGGCCTTCTGGTAGTCCAATGATTCTTAAATTGTCTCTTCTTGAACGATTTTCTAAGTCATCTGTTTTGTGAATGAGATGCTTCACATTTTCCTCAATTTTTTTCATTCTTTTTATTTTGTTTTATATTGTCCTGCTGCCTTGTGAGGTCACTTGATTCTAGTTGCTTTATTCTGGTTCTTAAAGATTGGATATCATCTCTGGCTTTTTTGGTCATCCTTTCCCTTCTGGTCTGATTTTCTTTGAAGATCGTTTCTCATCCTCTTTACTTCGTCTTCATCTCCTTTGCCTCATCTTTCATCTCCTTTGCCTCATTTTCCAGATGGTTGATTTTGGCTTTCAAGACACTATTTTCTCGTTTTAGTTCAAGTGCCTCTGTTTCCAGGTGACTTATCTTACTTTTTAAGTTCTTTCCCCAATTGTCTTCAGCCTCTCTTAGTTGTGTTTTGAGTTCTTCCACAGCCTGTATCCAATTTGCTAGGATTTCTGGTTTATTGTTTGCTCATCTCTCCCCCTCTTTTCCATTTGCTGAGTAGTAGCTGTCTATTGTAGTTTCTTTCTTCTTTCTCTGTTGTTTTCTCTAATTCATCCCTTCTTTACTCCCCGTAATTGTCTGTGGTCTTGTTCCTCTCATTTTTTGGGGGACTTCTATCAGTCTCCCCTCTTGGAGCTTTAACAGAAGATCTCTTGGTGTAGTCTCTGGGGGAGGGTTGTTGGGGGTTTGAGCTTCCCTGTCCTCTGAAGGCTTTTGATTGGCTTAAAGTCCAGCAGCAATGAGGATGTGTGGGGAGCCTGGGCTTCCCTGTGTTCTGGAGACTTTTGATGGTCTTAAGTTCAGCTTGGTTGGGCTGGGTTTACTCTGAGTTTTAAACTTCTTGGACGGCTGGAGCAAATATGGCTCTGGCCAGTCTGCCAGGTTTACACTCCTTCTAGGCTGCCATCTTGACTCCGCCTCTAGGTTTCTGTTTTTTCAGAAGACCCTGCTCTCCAAGGGGGGAGGGGTCGTGGCCTCCCTAGGCTCTGAGGGGTCCTTATGGGATTAGGTTCACCTGGTTCTTTCAGGAGACCCTGCTCTCTAAGTGGGGAGGGGTTGTGGCCTCCCTGGGCTCTGAGGGCTCCTGTTGGGATTAGGTTTAGCTGGTTTGGACTGAATGAGCCCTGAAGCAAAAAACTTCCTCCTCCACAATCTGTGTTGAATGCCCGGAGACTGGCCCAGGTTACTTTCAAGGTAAGCTCTTCGGAGCAACCCCTTTGCCAGCCCTGAGTTTTCTGTCCTTTCAGTAGCATTGAGGGCTCCTGGTGGGATTGGGTTCAGCTGGTGCCCTAAAGCTGGGACCTCCCTTGAGACTCAGATGGAAGGACCCAGCCAGGGGGCTACAGGCTTCCCCCTTCTCTCTATGTTTCCCTGCGGTCTGTGTTGGGCGCCCTGGAGACCGGCTCAGGTTGCTTTTAAGGTGAGTCCTTCAGAATAGCCTGTCCTGAGGCCCTTTTGCAGGCCCTGATGTTCCTGCTGTTGCTGTGGGCTCAGATCTCTGGGTTGGGGGGGATGGGTTCCTGGACCTTCCTTCTGCCTACCCCTTATATCCGAGTGATCTAGGGTTCTGGCTTTTGGGGGACCGTACTTTTTGATCCAGGTCTGGGAGGAGGGTTCCCCGGGTCTGTCCTGTTGTTCAGCTTGAATTTCGGTGTCCTAGGAGCACTCAGTTTGCGATCAGTAAGGAAGGGTTTCCAAGGTCTGAACTTAAGCTGCTTCTAAGCCGCCATCTTTGATTTTAGTTTAATTGAAGCTAGAAGCAATACCATTATTGGCACCAGCAATTGCATAGATAAGGAAATTGAGGCTAGATATATTTAATGCTTTGCTTGAGATGACTTAGCTAACAAAATAGATTTGAGATTTGAATTTAGGTCCTTCTAATTCCTTATCCAAACCCTTTTCTCCATATCAGTCTATCTTTAATAGGTATTGGTTTTGTAATTCTAGAAATGACTATTAGAAAAAAATGTCATTAAAAAACCCTTCATTTTAATAGCAACACAGTTATTGAGTGGTTAAAAGGTACAAAGTAGAAACAGATTTAATAGACTGTTTAATTACATAGCAGAGGATTTTCTGCTCATATACACAATGAAGATAGAAATGTATGTTATTTTTTTCAGTCTTAATTGTGCCCACATCTCCTAAATACATAATAGTTTAATCAGCCTAAAATGAAGAGCAGATTGTGTACATTTGTATTTCTTTGACAATATTTCTCACTATATTTTTCAATGTTCACTTTTTCAATGAACTTGAAGTTTCCTTTGTTTTGTATTGCATAAAGAATGGTAGTGCATGAAATAAAGAGGAAAAAAAAAACATTTATTTGCTTTTCTTTGGAATGATAGAGTCAAGTTCACTGATGTCTGTAAACTCATTTCACCAGATATTAATGCCAAACTCATGTGGGACTTAATAGGTCTGGGTTCAACTTCTTTGTGGAAAGCGGAGGGGAAAGAAAATATCTTTTTTGGAAAAGAAAATATTTAAATGTACCTAAGAATCATCTTATATTTCTTAAATAATAGTAATACATTAGATTAAGAATAGATTTTAATCACATTTACATCTATGTCCTAACCCTAAAGAAAGACCACAAATATTAATGACTTGGAATAGAGCAGAAGCAGTGCATAGAAACAAAATACCTCATAGTACTAAAAATTATCTTTTAGCACTTAAGAGATGAAGAAATGAAAGATTAGAGAGATTAGTGATTTTTAGTGGGAAGATTTTAGTGGGAATTAGTGGGAAAAGGTAGAGGCACAGAAAGCATCAAAACTAGAATTTCTACTTAAGTCCCATGACTCAAAATTCAGTATACATTTCAGTCTTTCATGCTGTCTTTTTATTTATCATCCTGCCTATGAATTACCTTACATGTATGCTATCTCCAGCAAATTTGCTCCGCTTAAGGGGTTTTAGCTGAATATGATATCAGAATGACAGGAATATGTCATTGGAGTTGAATTGAAAAGGTCTTCAAATCCCACGCAGTATAACCAATATGTCAATAAAAATTCTGTTAACAACGTATTTGAAAAATCATCACCTAGTCTTTGCTGGAAAAGTGTTTATTCCAGTCATTATGGATGCTAGAGTAGGGGTCCTGGAATCAGAACCCTTAAATTCAAATTTGGCATTGGTCACTGATTAGATGGCGCGAGTCACTTAACCACTGTTTGCCTGTTTCTTCATCTGTAAAGCAGGTCTAATACTATGTAATATTTAAAGGAATGGTTTGGAGGATTGAAGAGGTACAGGGGATAAGGAAGTAACAGGGAATAGAGGAGTTGAAGGGATAGAGGAAATATGGATGCTGGTGAGGTAAAAGGAGAGAGATACCGCCTGCTGGGAGGCTATCTTTGAAAAATGGGGTTCCTGAGAAATGAGCCAACTATGATAGCCTGACGGGATGTCTTCTCTTTTGATTGATGTTGAAGATACCTCGGGGCAGGTAGGCATGGACCCTCCTGAGGGACAAGCCTCTCCCCAGACCAAGGTCACCTGGCAGGGGTCTAATAAGGACCATTTATGGTTGAAGGGCTGTTCTTAGTTTCAGCTCCTTCTATACCCCCCTGAAATGATAGTCCTCTTATCTAATTGTGGGTTATTTAACTCAAGATGAATTTAATAACAAGTTTGGATTGGGAAGATATCAGGGAAGAGGGAATTGGGATTTCTTAGATTGGGTTTGAATCTCTCTCAGCTTTAGAGCTGAGGCTAGGCCTTGCAGGCTGGTGGAGGGTTTCTTTTATTCCTGTCAATGTTATATCTATGCTAGTTTTCTTAAGTTCAAAGTCTTTAGCAGTCGACAGCAAGAGGAAGAAAAAGTTCTGATCTTCAGAGCTGGTTGGGCCTGTCTCTTCAGGTTGATGCCCCTAAAGACCATCCTTATAGTTCAAGTTGCTCCGCTTAAATCCCTTTGTTTGATGACACAATCACAGGAATCCAGGTAGAGCACACAGTTGGGAAAATCCAGGAATAGAGTCACTTCTGTCCAGAGATAGGGAGAGAGTGTTCCTTCTAGTCCAAGGGCCAGAAAAAAGAGACATCAAGAGCAACTGTCACTCTCCAAGATGCTCCTCCCCCCAACTGTCATTGCTGTCCATCAATTTCACTCTATCCTTCCAATTTCTGTTTGCTCAAACTCAGGGGCAGAAAGTCCAGAGCTTGATTCACTTTTCCTTTCCACAAATATCACCTATCAGAGTTGTGAGGATAAAATAAAATAATATTTGTAAAATGTTTTGTAACTCTAAAGTGCTATATAAATCTGAGCTATTATTATTCTAATTGATTTTGGCCACCTTGGCTCTAAGTTTTCTTATTTGTAAAATGAGAAAGTTGTACTAGATAGTTCTGAAATCCTTTCCAGCTCTAAATCTATGATGTTCTATTATATGTTAAAGTAATCCTTTCTGTTTTTTTTTGTAGCTTAATTTATTAAGAAGCTTTTCCTTCCATTATTCCCCAATTTGTTCCTTTGCCACATATATACACTCTGTCCAATAACTCTTGAGTAGAACAAATCTAATCTTTTTAAGTGTCAGTCTTTGAAACACTTAAAGGCAGTTAACGTGTTTCCCCTTAAATCTTCTCTTTTTTGGAGTATGCATCAATATTTTTTTCAATCAATCATCAAATGGAATGAAGCCAGTTCTTTACCAATCCTCATCACCCTTCTTAAAATCCTCTCTGGCTTATCAATATCCTTTCTAAAATGTGGCACCCAGAACTACCCACAGTTTTGTAGAAATGATATCAACAGGGCAAAGTACAATGAAAATATCACCTGTGTAGGCCTAAAGACTACTCATAAGAAAATTGATTTATTATATTGTTTTGGGGAAATTATTATATTGTTTAAATTCAGTCATCTGTAATTAAAGGTTGTTTGTAGCCATAATGTCATCTGACCCCAGTAATTCTCTAGCAATGCTGGACAGACCTACAAGGTATTTTGGGTTACCCCGGATCATAGATTCATCCATAGCAATCTCATTTGGGGTTTCCCAATGGGTCCACCCAATCATGTTTTGTTTTCACCCAAATTATATCAAACATTTACAAACATATACAAATGGTTACTAATATCATTCTTAATCTGCCTTGCTTTCAAGATACCCTCTTGATAATTTTACTTAATTGTTTACATGTGGTTCATGTGTTATTAGGCCTTTTCCTAATTTTTTATAATTAAATCTTCCAGAGTCTGGCCAGGAGGAAGCCACACCTCCTTTAGGACTTGCTCTCCTCTACAAATAACCTAATACATTTCTTTCTAAAGCTGTTTCTGGTTTGGGGATTTGTTCTTGTGAAAAACACAATGTTCTTCCTTAATGGAACCTCAGACTGCATTTACATTTTAAACTGCCATATCACACTGCAGTCCATTAAAATACTGCTGAGCTTTTGCAAACAAATTGTGTAAGGTACACCTTGTACATCTTAAACATGATTTTAAAATACAAGTATAGAACTTTACATTTTCCTCATTGATTAATTTAATTAACTAAATTAATTTTATCTATTTATTACATTTAATCTTATTGAATTGGCCCTGCTCCTGCCTGTAATGATCTATTTCTGGCTTTTGTTCTCACACAGCACTGAATTGTGGGAGGTAGATAAAATTTTGGTGAGCCTTGCCAGCTAGGTTAGGTAATTAAGGCTTCATCCTGTAGTCACTGGGGAGCCAAAGCAGGATTTGGATCAGGAAGTACTGTTACATGACCAGGCTTATGAATTAGAAAGATTAATTTGTTGTTGATGTGAAAGGTAGATAAGCACAAAAATCTTGAGTGGAGTAGAACAGATAATAAACTAATAAAATTGTCTACTCCTGGTAGTGAAGTGGTACAAACTTGAATTATGTGCTGGTATAAAAATAAAGTGGTGAAAATAAGATACATTGAAGAGGCATTATTGATAGGATTTCCCCCCTGGTTAGCTGTAAGAATGGGAGAAAGGGAAGAATCAAAGAAAATGTGAACATTTCCTATTTTGATAAATTGTGGAGTGATGGACATTAATAAAAATTATTAAAGCAAGGAGCATGTTATATGAGAAAGAAGTGACCTTGATTTAAGGCAATATTGAATTTTGGTTTGTGGCAGGAACAAGGTACTATTTGTTCAGTCATTTTTTCAGTTGTGTACAACCTGTTGTGAGCCCCTGTTTTGGGGTTGTCTTCACAAAGATACTGGAGTGATTTGTCATTTCCTCTTTCAGATGATTTTACAGAGGAGGAATCAGAGGCAAACAGGGTTAAGTGGCTTGTCCAGGGTCACAAAGCTAGTAAGTATCTGAAAATACATCTGAACCCAGGAAAATGAGTCTTCCCAACAATTTATCCACTCTACTACTTAGCTCTCCAGTATCCTAACTTCTCTAATGCTTGTGATTGCTCAGTTTTTCCTTAAAAGGTGTTGAAAATGACCTGAAGACTTGGCTGGCTTGGAGGACTAAAAGTTCAGCTTCTCGACATTGCTTTCTGGTAACCTGAGTAGTAAGCAGCTTGGAATTGATTCCTCTGGCTCTCCGTGACTGTCGCTAGACCATGATGGCAATTCAAATAAGGGAGGTTCACTCAGCTGAGTCAATTCAAGCTGTTCTCAATGCATATCCTTGTCAAATATTCTTCTTCTACTATGTATGGCTAAATAAATTTCCTTTTATTAATGGCTGAATGACCTAGTAGTGTCTCATTTTGTTTCAATATTAAACTCAAACTCTGGCAGACTGGCTTGGCCGGACCCAGCCTAAAACAGGTTATCAGCAGTATAGCTGATATATTAGCAGTAGAACAAGATGCCTAGCAGTTTTTTGGAATTCAGTTTTGAAATCCAAGATGAGATATTGGGGCTGCAGAGTAAATCCAGGGTTATTTGCACAGAAGTGATACTACAGGAATATATGAGAATGCCAAGGAGGAAGAGTGAAGGACCAGAAGACCAAGTGACAAACTTTGGGGGATGTCCATATTTAGGTGGGAAGTGGAGAGAAAAAGTATAATAAAAGAGATGGAGAAAGAGAAATCTGATATGTAGGAGGAGATACAATAATAGGTGAGAGAAAAGAAGAGAGAATTTGAAAGAGAGGAAAATTTGTTATTTGAAATGTTGCAGACTGGACAAGGAAAGTGAGAACTAAGAAAAGGCTACTGGATTTGGCAATTAGGATATGACTGACCTATTTGAGAGCCATTTAATTCAGCAGAATGGTGGGCCAGATCACAGAAAGAACAAAATGTTAATGAGAAAATAGAAGAATTCAATAAAAACTAAATTTCCAGAATTTTATCTGTGTAGCAGAATAGAAAGGATTGTAGCTTGAAGATTAGCTAGATCTGAAGTAGCACATTATCTTTTAGGATAGGGGAGATCTAAACATATTTGTGTGTAGAAGAGCAAAAAAACCAATGGCAAGGGGGGATTGAAAATGAAAGTTAGAAAAGATATAATTGATGGAGGAAGATTCAGGAGGAAGAGGGAGAAGAAAGGATCAAGAACGCAATCAAGGACTGACTAGTGAGTAGGAGCTGTACAAATCATTATCTAATCATGCTACATTTATAAGGAAACAGGTGTCTGATTATACATTGGAAAAGATGGTAAAATATTGAGTTATTTATAAAGAAGAAGGATTCTTACAGTCTATTTCTTTTTGTGATTGGCCTTTTCAGTATTTCATTTAGTACTTTCTAATTATGCTATGTAGCCAAAAGCTGGCTTGCAGAAAGCTTACCATGATATCCATTTACTTAATCCCTAAAGCATCCCAAGATTAAACTGGAAGGAGAATAACACAAGAAAAATTGATGAAAAATAGGGGTAGGAGAAGAGCTGTCATTGTACCTATTAAAAACGGTTTTCTTTTTTAAGACACATAGTGGAATCACCACATATGAACTCTAATATCTCAGTCCTTGACCTACTATGTGGAAACATATAAATGACACTAAGGAAAACAAAGATGAGAAAAATGGTCAGACTACACTACAGAGTAGACCTATGCTGAACATTTTTCCAACTAAAGAGTTCTCTCCCAAACTTCTACTTTAGGGAAGCACTCCAGATCAGCATTACCCATCACTTATTCTCCAGACTCAGACACCATCTCCTGCATGGGTCCTTCCTTATCTAGCCATTTCCTTTCCCACTTTTCAGCTCTTCTCTTCTGAGTAGTCTTTATCATTTTGAATGTGGATTCCTTTATTATGTGTTCATATTTCTTTTTGCTATATTTGTATCCCCAATGCTTGGTACAGTATATAGCACATAGTAAATACTTAATAAATGCTTGTTAATTGACTGACCACTGGAAATGACATAATCTGAAGGGACTGATGGATCAATTAAAATTTTTTTTAGTAATCGGATTTTTTTCCTTGGTTAGGTTATTCCTGGTTCCAAAAGACTGATCAAGTAAAAAGATCTGACAGACTTAATTAACAATGATAAAATTTGTAGTGTCTTTTGAAGAACAAGGATGATAATTTTAGTGACCAAAAATAACAGTATTCATTATAATAATAACTAGACTTCACATAGAGCATCCTGTGTGCCAGGCACTGAGTTTAGCACTTTAACCTATCTTCTTTCACACTTGCTATTGTTATCCCCATCTTATAGCTGAAGAATCTGGGGCAAACAAAGGAAGCTGATTTGCTCAAGATCACTCACATGTCTACTTATTCATGTTTACAATATATTTGTAACATTTCAAGGCTATCTTTGATGAAAATATGATGAACCTGGCAGGCTATTGCAAACAATATTCTACAGACCACATACTTATATTCACTTGACTTAAAGGTGTGGAGATGAAATCAAATTATAATAGACACTATTGATTAAAAAAAACCAAGCAAACATTTGATTCAGTAGAACAAACTTGAATCTATAGTCCAAGAAGATATCTCTAATATACACATTATGAACAAATTAGATTACTTAAAGATTATAATAGAGACAACTTTAGTAGTTAATCCTCTGGCTCTTAATATCAATAAAATATGGAGATGTGTTGTGTGGTAAGGGGGAAAACCAATTTGTGCTCAGAGAATTTGGTTTAGAATTCCTATACTGCCACTTACTGCCTCATCTTCTTTCTCTGGGTCTTGCTTATCTCATTTGTCAAATGAGAGAGTTGGATTACATAACCTACAAAGATTCCTTCTGGTTGTAAGTCTTTGAGCTTATGAAATGTTATTTTCAATTAGTAAATGCAATAGAATTTGAAGGAGGAGAGAACACTAATAATGATAGAGATCAAGAAAGTCTTATGACAGGAAGGGAACAAATATTCCAAATCTTGAAGGAAGCTGAGGATTCTCACAAGTGGAAGTATGCAGAGACTACATTCCAAGCCTGAGGAATATATTGTCTATATGAAAACCTAGAGAGGTAAGTGATGGATTGTTTTAATTCCAACAATAAGCAATTAGAGGTACATTTAGTCTGAAAATGTGATCTGGAGCTAGATTGTAAAGGACTTTAAATGCTAAGCTAAGAAGTTTGTATTTTATTCTAGAGTTAATAGAAAGCTACTGAAACTTCTTTAGCAGGGGATCACAACACAGCCCTGGTTAGGTAGATATTTTTATAGCTATAATTGAGATAGGAGAAAGAATATTGGCAAAGAGCTTGACTAAAAGGCTATTGTAATAGTACAGATAAGAACTGATGAGGGAGAAGTTCAATGAAGGTGTCTACTACCATTGAGGAGGATTCTCAGTATAGAGTGCAAATGGAAGAGGAATTTATTATGGATAATAGGTCCATTAAATACTCACGAATGTGGACTAATTTCAGGGAGTCCTAAATGAGATTCACAGTTATTCAAAAGAGTCTGCTCTAACAATCCAAGCAGGAAAAATGAAATGTGTGAAAGGTACCTGAAGTCTGGCTTTGGGCAATGAGGTGGTACAGTTGTTAGAGAGCTAGGCAAGGAGTCAGGAAGATTAACTGGCCTCTGACACTTACTAGTTGTGTGACCTTGGGCAAGTCACTTAATCTTATTTGCTTCAGTTTCCTTACCTGTAAAATGGGCTGAAAAAGAAAATGGCAAGCCACTCCAGTATCTTTGTCAAGAAAATCCCAAAATGGGTCTTGAAGTTTTGGACATGACTGAATCATAGCACCCATGATGTCCAGACTATGCTGAGTTAGATGGCTAGTACATTGAGTTGGACATTGGTGCATAACTGAGCTGAATGTGCACCTTAGTATTTGGACATTAGCACTTTTGGCAATCCCAAGTTTCTCTCTAAAACAAAAAATATATAAATTTTAATACTTTTACCAAGTATTCTCACTGTAAAAGACCACAAAGTATAGTGCAAGGATTTCTAACTTGGAGGGTCCATGAACTTGTTTTACATATATATGTGTGTGTGTGTGTGTGTATACACATACATACATATACACACATATATTCTGCTGACTATATTTCAGTTTATGGTTTCCTTTGCATTTAACATTGTGAATTTAACAATATAATTCTGAGGAGTTCACAAGCCTCAACAGTTTGCTAAAGAGACTCATAAAAGAATCCATGGAATAGTAGCGAGAAAACTGGCATTAGAATCAGGACTATCTGTGTTTATTTTGCTTCTGCCACACAGTGTGGCAAGGCACTGAACCACTCTTATTGCCTCATGCAACTCTCTAGGAGTACAACGTGTTGGTGGAATGATTTTTCTCACTGAGAATTCCCTAAAGCAAAGAAATTCTTACCTGGATAAGAAATAATCCTGACTCTATGCTATATATCTGCTTCTCATGAACTATCACACTCATCAAAGAGTCAAAATTGTAGGTGACTCAAAGAGCAGTGGAGAGAAGCATGGTTTGGAAAAATATGCTGTAACATGCTGCAAATGAAGAATTGCACATAAGGAATTGTAGAACAAGTGCCATGAAAGTGATGTATGACCAGAAAGAGTGGGGAGTCAGTCATATAGCGAGTGAAGAATATTGGATGGATTCGGTTAATATTAAGAGATCAAGAGGAAGGTTGCTAGCACTTTGGATAGATTCCTGTATGAAAGGCTTGGGAGAGACATTGATTAGGGAGAGTGAAGAGCTGTAATCTGCACTGATAGAGGCAGTACCCTCATTGATTAAATTGGAGATGCATTGAAATAGAAATAATAAATACAGTTCAATGAGAGATAACACATTTGAATTCGAATGCCAGGTATCATAAAGACATTGCTTTTGGCATATTCTCATAGCAACTGAGAGGAGAAATTTTTTGATTCTCCAGAAGGATACAGGTAATTGAATTTTTTTATTTTGAATTTTGAAGTTTGATTTGAGGTATGTAATTGATTAGGGCAGATGTTCATGTATGCCAGAGACTTTTATCTTGTTTATGTTTATATATAAACATATATGTTTATATGTTTATCTTGGTTTTGGCTCTTTTGCTTTTGTTGTTATTTAACTGAAGAGTTATGAGAGATCATCAAGTTTATCCTAATTGTGAGAGAAAGTTAAGTACCTGTTTCCCTGTAATGTATGAGGATTTAAATCACTGATCTCAGAGGTATCTTGATTGAGTTTACCAAATGGCTAGAATACTTCTCAGACCTAAATGGATGCCTAAGTGTACAGTCCCTATTGCCTTATTTAATTTGTTAAAACTATGCTAGCTATAACAAAATCCAAAGAAGGAGCTGGTGCCTTTGCAGGATGATTGTAATACTGGTATATATTTCTGTAAATGGGGGAGGGAAGGAGTTGGAAGCTGCAAAGACTTTAATCTTTTGGCTCATAAATCACAAATGGTAGAATCCCTGTATTTAATTCAGGCTATCAGCTTTGAGCAGCCTCTGGGAGGCAGAGCTCAGATGCTAGATGGGGATTTCATGGTTTCAGAGATGGTTTTTAAGGCTTTGTCAGTAAGAATTTCCAAAAGTAAAATCATCTAGGCTAAAGCATAATAAAATAGCCAGACTGGCTAGTTTTTTTACCAAAGAAAAAATTTTGTCATGTTTTGTAATTCTGGTAAAGGTTTTTATGGTTTAGGGTGCTGTTGCTGCTGCTGCTGCAGTGATTGCCATCTGTTTCTTAAGGCATCCTTACTGCTTGCTCCCTCATCCAAGTTTTGAGCAAAGATCTGGCAGTGCCCTGTTATTTGCTAACCAGACATTAGAATCTAGTTGACAGATGCTTCTCTTTGAGAATGATATTCTGAGTCTACAACATGATTCTAAGTCTTCTGGTTTAAAACAACAATAATAGATAACAAACACATATATACATGCATTCATAGCACTTGACATAGTATTGAATTGATCTTTACAACAACCCTATTAATGGATATCACCCTTGTCCTTTATTATACAGATGTTAATTAAGTCAATAAGGAGTACAGCTTATCCAGGTTCACACAGCTAATAAGTATCTGAGGCAGAATTTGAACTCTGGTATTCATAACCCCTCATTGACTGTGCTTTTCATAATATCATTTAGCTTCCTCTGTAGTTGTACATTTAAGTCACTTTACCAGATTATTTCCTACCTAACCATTTCTACATATATTTTCAAAGATGTTTCTAAATATCTAAATTAAGGCAAACTGTTCATCTGATGTGCCAGTGGTACTTAGATATTAATGACAAGTATTTGGTCTTTTGAAGTAGGAATAAAAGAATGCCCTGGCCAATTAACCTAACAAGGAGATTATTTTCTAAGCTTGTCTCTAGTAGTATGCAAATAGCTGTGCATCTAATGGTTTAGGTCTATGTCTGAAAGAAAGCTTTCTATGCATTTGACAGGTTGGCTGATGATGCTTCCATCCTTATTCCTTCCCCCTTTTCTCCATCGCTTTTCTTATTTTAAAAAAATGATCATACTTTAGTATTAAATCCTCTCATTTCTCTTTCTCTTTCTTTATTTGCCTTTTTTATTTTTTCTCTTTCCTTTTCTCTTCTATTTTACCCTCTCCTTTCTCTTCCTTATTCTCTCTCCTCTCTCTCCTCTTTCTCTCCTTTGTCTCTCTTTCTTGCCTTCTCTTTCTGTTTCTCTGCCTTTCTCTCTTGCTGCATCTCTATCCCTGCCTCCCTTTCTCCCTCCTTCCTTCCCTCCCTCTCCCCCAGCTCTCTCTGTCACACACAGACACATTACATACTAATTTCTTCTTCTTTTTTTTAATCCCAAAGGATTTACAGAGCAGGCTGTGCTACAGCTGCTGTGTTTTCCCCTGGTTCAATTGGCAGTTACCTACTGTGTGGAGTTGCTAGGAGAAGGTGAATAGTCAGAATTACAGCATCAGTTTATGTACATATTCTTTCTGTAACAACCTGTGGAGCTCTATGGTCTCTTTTCTACAGGGATTTCTGCACTGCTTTCAATCTGCTGACAGAATGCTTATTTGCTGCTTTGGGGGAAGCAAGGCATATATTTAAGGGTTGGTTATAGATCAATTAAAAGACAAAAGCCTTGGCATTTAAATAGGTACTTTTTTTCCTCGGGTAGTGCTGCTGATACTGGTTTATACCATCTGTTTTCTTTTTGCATCCTGCTTCTTCAGTTTAGAGAGACAGCTCAAGCTTTTGAAAGAGTACTGAGCCATTCACATTTTCCCTGCATGATCATGAATTTGAGTAAACTGTAGGAATGCTTCTGTGCTTCCATCCATGTCTTAATAACGAATGAACTGCATTTGGGAAGAGCCTGGGTATCCAGGCTATCGGTAGTGCTGTAGCTGGCTCACGTATATGGCTTTTACTTGGGAGGTCAGAAGAGCTGTTTATAGGGCTGTCTGCTGGTGAGGGGACAACAGCGGTGGATCTGCCCATCAAAGTGAATGGCAATTCTAGCAGGAGCTCCCCTCAGCTTTGTAAATGTGATAGGCTTTGATAGACAAGCAATGCCAGCATATAATGTGCGTGCGTCTTTGGAGCTTGGTAGTAGACTAAGGGATGCTTTCACTTGCTGCTGAACCTGACTGTAACTGTGTTGCCATAGGACACTTATCATGGGGTCTACTGCAGCGGAAATCGAGGAGCTGGAAAACACCTCTTTTAAGTACCTTATAGGAGAACAGACTGAAAAAATGTGGCAACAGCTGAAAGGAATGTGAGTAGACTGCTTCTGGGTTGTTGTTGTTTTTTGAAGGGGGGAGCTTTACTGAATATTAAGACGACTTAAGAGTATCCCAGATCTTCTTGGGAGCCATTATTTCATTCGTCTCTCAGGGATAATGCTGTCATCGGAGAACATTCTCTTAGATTTTTTTTTAAAGATACACATTGCATTATTAGCTACCAACTTGTTAGAAGGCTGTGAATCCTATTGCACCTGCTGCTTTTGCTTTCATTTACTAATAGAGAACTCCCAGGAAATTCACTTAACTGCATCACTGCTTGGTACCTGTTACACATGTGCCTTCTTTAGATATAGCATGTTGAGATAGTTAAGGGAAATGTTGAGAAGCTCATTGCATGTCACTTTGAGGTGAATATATAAGATTTTGCTCTGGCAGATGGGAATATAATTTGCTGCTAACCCATGTGAATTAGGGGATTTTATCTGCAGGATTAAGTTAATAAAGAATGATTGCTGACTTTATCACTTTCATCACACTTAAAATTATTCCTGTGGAAAAGGTGTTTCAGTGGTAAGTATTCTATCAGCATGCTGGACTTGCTAGAGAGTTTCTGATTTACATGAGGCAGGGCAGGGTACCATTTATACCTAGAGAGAGCCTGCATTCCTTCCAGTGTGTAACTCCATTCAAATAGCACTTACAGTGTGGCTTTGGGGCTCTCTTCCCAGAAAAGATCCTTCAAATGCCTGAGTCAAACTTCAGTAGCTAGTTAGCTCAAAAGTCACACATTTTGCCTTCCTGTCAGGGTCTTTGACTATTATTTCTCAGATTAGCACCAAGCAGATTTTGGGCTGCACAATGATTTAAGAGTTACAGATTAGCATTTGGGTAGGGATTTGAAATTTCAGGATTTAAAGATCATGGGACAGATCTGCATATTTTCTTTCTACACAAAGGAAAATGTACATCCATCCTTATGAAATTCTGTATCTTTCAGAATTTTTTAGTAGCGATATCCAGGAATCTATGCTTATTGGCTTATTGGAAGAAATAATTCCTTCCAAGAAAATGGGAAAAAATGTGACTCAACTCTTATTTAGTAATGTCTGTGACTTGGGAAGGGGAATTGATTTGTAATTTCACTGGGATAAAGAACACCTGGATAAAGAAATTCCCTCTACTAAATTCAAGTCAACACCTTCTTTGCCACTTGGTGTCTTACAGAGATTCTTTGAGAACAGAGAGGTTAAATAACTTGCCCAGGGTCACAAAGCCAGGGTGTATTGGAGGGAAGACTCAAAGCCAGATCTTCCTAGCTTTGAGGTTCTCTCTATCAACTAAACCATATTGCTTCTCCATCTGTGACTATATATATATATATCTATATATCTAATATATATATATATATACACACACATATATGTATATAAACATAAAAGTAGCAAAGTTTCTCAGAAGATAGCAAGTTTCTCTCTCTCCCTCTCCCTACTGACTTCAACTAGCAGGTACTTCTAATTATTATTTATATTGTTTATTTTACATTTAGAATATTCTAAGAAATTTATGGCTTCCATGATGCAGTATGCCATAATGGGTGAAGAGCTTGTCTCAGAGTCAGGAAGTCAGAGATTCAATTTTACCTCTGACACAGACTGAGGGTATGATCTAGCAGGTCATTTCTCACTTTCCCTGCGAACTCTTTAAGACTCCAAAATCCAGAGAAGGCACTGATCTGAAGCCCCTAATGGTATCTCTGTAAACCAACGAAATCACAATCTAAAAGATCTAAAAGAAAAAAATATGGATATCAAGCTAGATGCTCCCCCCCTCCAAGTTACTCTGCAAGAATACATTCTAGTAGTTAGCATGAGCAATATTTGTTCAAAAAAGAACAACATGGAAAGGCAGTCATATTTTTATCAGATTATTGAATTGGAGAAGGGAAGTCTGGATATTTAGTGTAAAGGAAAAGATGTTAAAATAATCTTTTAGGAGTAGATAATAAAGGGGGCAGCTGGGTAGCTCAGTGGATTGAGAACCAGGCCTAGAGATGGGAGGTCCTAGGTTCAAATCCGGCCTCAGCCACTTCCTAGCTGTGTGACCCTGGGCAAGTCACTTGACCCCCATTGCCTAGCCCTTATCACTCTTCTGCCTTGGAACCAATACACAGTATTGACTCCAATACGGAAGGTAAGGGTTTTATTAAAAAAAAAAGTAGATAATAATTAGAATGCATTTATACTATCAACTTTTGCAGATCAACCACCATCATTTAGCAAAACTCTAGTAGTATCCTAAATGGTCTGTGGCATTTTTAGTTGAGAAACTTGAACACAAATTTTCCTTTGTTTCCTATTTTCCTTTGCTCATATTCTTTCTACTTCAAAAAGTCTGTGCCAGTTTCCTAGCTTGTCTTTATTCTTCCTTGGTCATTTAATATGGTCATTTAATATTACAGGGAAAAACTGTACCATAAAAAAATAAGAATCATGGTAGTCATAGTAAAAAAAGATGTTTAATAGTTCTAAAAATGGATTTTCTCCTTGTGTAACCTTTGATATGGGGTTACTTGGCCATGCTCTGCAGATTATCTACTTTCTTATGGTACTAATGTCAGGACTTATGAGTTGGGGAACAATGAATATCTATTGCTTTCTATATTTATATCCTGAAAATTAATAATTAATAAAAAAGTCCCAAGTCACATGTGCCCCGAGCCTATTCGTGCAATATCTACAGTATATATATAATTAAATATAATTATATATTATAAAATTATAAAAATATAATTATATATTATAAAATTATAAAAATATAATTATATATTATAAAATATTATATATATATATATATATATATATATATATATATATACACACAGGAGTTTTAACTATATAGCCTGAATTGCTAAGGAATAATTTTGATGGTTACAAACACTGTCTTAAGCCAAACTAGAGGTGAAGAATAAAGGATCGAGATTCATTTTCAAAAGAATCATAGAATGTTATAGATGGTTGAAATCTCAGAGGTGTTCTAGTTCAAATCCCTCATTTCTTAGGTAAGGAGACGGAGACTCATAGAACTGAAGCAGTTTGCTCAAGGTATCAAAACATCAAGTTATTAGAAGAATGACCCCTAGAACCTTAGTTTCTAGTATCTCAGCTAAGTGGTTGGTTTTTTCATGTCTTTTGCCTGATGCTAAAGCATTCAGTCATTTTGGTCAATGTAGTCACAACTAGTCACTTCAATAAATTGAGGCAAAAGTAACCTGCATGACTTTTTTCCCCCTCACTCAAAGGATTGACTAATCTAGTTGACAACTTAGTGGACAATTTGCATTGGCATTATGTTAAGAAGAATTTTGAATCTGTATCTTTTATTTTAACCTACACTTTGACTTAGGGCTTTTGCAAGAATTATTATTCGGAACTGTCAAAACAGAGGCAATGAGTCTAAAATCCTGCAGGGCTAATGACAACTAAATTGTTTAATTATGGTCCTTTGTGCAGTTAGTATTAATAAGTTATGATATAACAGGAAGTCTTTCTCTATTAACAAAAATCTTCCTGCCTATTTAAAATGTCATGTTGTCTCAAACAGAATTTGAGCTTCTCAAAATTGCCAATGCTTGTTATTGCCACTTCTGGTAAAAGCATAGAAATTAACATTTTAGATTTGACAAAAATCTTTCAAAATTTTTTGTCCTACCTTCTTTAGTTTATATAAAACATGCAAGGAGCATGTGGAAAGAATAAAGGCCTTTTAAATATTTCCTTGGAAAGTAATAATAGCTAACATCTATATAGCATTTACTTTATGCCAGGCACTATGCTAAACGCTTTACAATTATTGTCTGATTTGATCCTCACAACTAACTTTGGGAACTGCCTCCTATCCAAACTATTAGAGTGATCTATTATTGCCAAACTGCTCCTTAAGTCATCCAACCTAGGGGCAGATAGATGAGACAATGATTCAAATTCAAACATAGACACCTAGCTATGTGGCTCTAGGCAAGCCACTTAACCTCAGTCTATCTCAGTTTATTCATCTATAAAATGGGAATAATAATAATAATAGCACCTACCTTCCAGAGTTATAAGGATCGAATGAGATAATATTTGCAAAGCACTCCTTTATTCCCTATCAACAACCAAGATTTTAAAATTCAATTCTGTTCATTAGACCCAAACTAAAAAGAAAATGAGGTTGCATTTTGAAAGTAAAATTTCTGCTTTTCCCTTCCTTTAGCAAGTTAAAACTAACTGAAAGACCATGAACACACCTTTAGAGGGGATTTTAATGTTAGCATTATCTTTTGATAAAACTTATTAGAGACTTTGAGTAAGGCCCACAGTCTTTTACCTTGAGAATGCTAATTTTTTTTAAAATGGAAAATGGAGTCAAGCATTAATTATTGTTATCTTATATTTGGCCAAAGTGAGAGGCCACAATCCTCAATATTTGGTTTTATTTATTGATAGGTTACATTTATAAAGTGTTTAGAAACATACAGTTAAAGGGATCTGAAATCAGAACACCAGGCTGTGAATACTGGCTCTACTACTTACTAACTGGGTTGTCTTGGATAAAATCATTTGACTTTTTTTTCAGTCAGTCATAAATAAAATGCAGGGTTTGGAGTAGATGAAATCTGTAATTATTATAATTCTTTAAGGACAATTTACATCATTACCTCACTTTATCTTCCCATCATCATTCTGAGTATTGTTCCCATTTTATAAATAAAAAATCTGAGAATCAGTGGGTGAAGTAAATAAATTCAAAATCACACAACTTAGAAGTGACACAGTTGGATTTTTAATACTAGGTATGATTCCCCACTCAATCGCCTTTGCACATTGAGAAGATGCACATTTTCTCTGACTTTTAAAAAGGTATCCACATGTGCAACTCCTTGAAATAAAAACTGGTGTCTTCAGAATTTCATAAATCTGAAGGCCAAAATAGAAAAATGGGAGAAGAAATAAAAAAGGATATGTGTATGCTTGTAGGATCAGGAGTTTAAAAGTAACTCAAGTAGACTGATGAGAAAAATGATTATAATGGATTTAGAAAGAATCTGCTGATCCTCCCTTTTGAAAATGAATTTAGTCTCCTTTAACACATATTTCCTTTCCATTAAGATGTAAATTTCTGCTCTTGATTCTATTTGGCTTATCCATTCCCTTCCCCAAATTTTGGTATTTTTGTTCCCACTCAAGTCTTTTTATGCATCATTTTTAGCTGCTTGATCATATATATATATATATATATGTATATATATATATAATTATATATATTTCACCACCTTTTTTTCAAGTCCACATAGGTGAAAATATTATAAAGTCATTGTGACTTAATCATTTTTATTAATTTCACCAAATAAATAGTATCTGGTATTTGGCCAGAAATTGGAAGTCATTTATGCTGATTAGAACAAGTTTTTTTTAAATTCCTTTCCTTGCAGAGATGGGGAATTATGGATTTGGAGTATTTATATGCTCCAAATATTTATCAGACTAAGTAGGCCAGTTTTTCAGAACTGTATTTTTCCTCTTCTCTATTTTTTATTAGAAAAAGTGGTACTCTGGAAATGGGAAGTAGAAGAAATATATTTAGAAGTGAAGGTGACATAAAACCAAAATTTGTCATTATAAAATAAAAATTATTTTTGAAAAGAAAAAAAGTAATGTTTTGTTTATTGTGCCAAGGTGGCTGATAATTTAAAAAAAAACCAAACAAACCTGTTGTTGAAATTTCTGTAGGATCTGGGTTGTGCTATTATCTAATATAGTGTGGTAAATTTTCCATTGTTTTTTTTCTTCAGAGATTATAAAGTTTACTAAAATTCAAGTCAATTGTTATACAGTTTTATATTCTACACATTGATTTTATATTAATTTTAGAAATCAAAATGTTTAAGTTTGAGTTTGTGACTATGGCACTGTTATTTATACTTTTAAAAGTCCAAAAGAAGGGGGCAACTAGGTGGCTCAGTGGATTGAGAGCCAGGCCTAGAGATGGGAGTTCCTGGATTCAAATCTGACCTCAGACATTTCCTAACTGTGTGACCCTGGGTAAATCAATTAACCCCCACTGCCTAGCCCTTACCACTCTTCTGCCTTGGAGCCAACACACAGTATTGATTCCAAGATGGAAGGTAAGGGTTTAAAAAAAAAAGTACAAAAGCACCTTTAAGAAGCAAGTGGAGCAGAAGCCTCAATACATTTTTTCCCCAATGTCACTGCTTTAGGTTTTAATTTAACAATATGGAAACATTTCTAGCAAGCAATAATCTAACAAGAATTCTGTGAAAAACAAAATGAGGGTTATAATTTTGAAAATAAAGAGGAAGAAAAAAAGAAAAATCCAAATAGCCTCATTAAATCTCAGAGAAACAGAGTAAAATTTTGGATATGACTGTTCCAAATATTAAATAACTTGTAGAACATCGAAGAGGGTCACTGGTTTGTAGGACTTTAAATTTTCTATTGCTTTCTACAAATGTAGAGATAGAACTTGTGAGAATTATTTCACAAATAATACAGCTCATAGAAAGCATGAGGATTCTTCTACATGGAAAGAGACAGAAGGATCTTTTTTTGTTATTTCTTCTGTGTCCAGATGGTCAGGTAGGGGAGAGAAAGAAAAACGAGTGAGTGTGTCTGTAAGCTCTAATTTACTGAGTGTTTATTACATCCCCAGCACTGTGCTAAGAATTGAGAATATAAGTACAAATATGAACACCTGGCCCTCAAGGAACTTACATTCTATTAGTGGAGCACAACACATAAAAGGAGGCTGAAAGATATGGGGGAAAGTAAACTCCAAAATGGAACTAGATAGAGGGAGCATAGAGACTAAGAACTTGGTACCTGATAGTCAGTCACTAAACAATGTGGTACAGTGGAAAGAGATCTAGACTTGGTATCAGACTTGGGTTCAAATTCTGATTTGCTACTTATTACTAATGTGACTGAGCAAGTCACTTACCTTTGTTAGACCTCATTTTCCCTTATTTATAAAATGAAGAAATTGGGCTAGATGACTTCAAAGATCACTTCCAATTCTAAAGCAATGAACTTAGGTTCAGTTTTTTTTCTTCTTCTTCTTTTCTTTTGCTTTCTGACAGATAGGACCATCAGCCCTGGAATAGCAAAAAGCAGACAAAGTGGACAGGTAGGGAGAGAAAACAAAAATAATCTGAAATGTGTAACAACTCATGATATAATAGAAGTTCCCTTCATTACAAAGAAGGATGGTGAAATTAGAAATCATTTTGTTTTTGAGAGAGAGTGCCTCTAGGCGTCATAGAAAGCATAGGGGGTCGGGTTGGGAGAAGCTAGGATTCATTTTACTGAGTGCTATTATTGGGCTAATCAGGTTTGGGATTTAGCTTTGGGTCAAAAATACCAAACTCCAAATTATCAAGCAATTAAAGCAAAGTTATAAGGCTGTGGTTGGAAACACAGTGTTCAGAACCTACAGAGAAACACATGAAGGCTTGAATTCAGTTGCTTTTCAAGGTCAGGATTAAGAAAATTCTGCCTTTGATTATAAAGGTGAAGTTAGCAATGAATGTGGGACAAGAAGAAGGAGGGTATAGTGAGGCATGTGGTTGTAGGTTTACAAGACAGGAATAGCAAAGCACATCACCAGTAGAGAGATCATTTTGGTCTTAAATTCTTAGACTTTTTCTGTAGTCTACTCCACTTGAGTGATTCTGAGCATGTCACTTATCTCTGTTGCCTCAGTTTCCACATCTGTAAAGTGACCTGGAAAAGGAAATGGCAAACCACTACAGTACAGTATCTTGTCAAGAAAACCCAAAATGGGGCCACAAGGAGTTGGACATAACTGAAAATGACTGAAGAACAACAAGCTCCATTTGAACCTGGCTTATAAATTAACCACTGTTCACTCAGCTCACCCATTCCCTTGTAGAGATGACAACAATTAACTGTGGTTTACTTCTAAAAGCAAAGAAGTATGTAATTAGAATTTTCTCCCCCAGGACTCTCTCTCCCAGCATCCCAGTTACATATCTATGTAATGTACTAACATAGGGAAGATATAAGCTTTGTGTAGCTCTGCCCTCTCTCTCTCTCTTCTCCTGGGAAAATGACTGTGGTGGTTGGGTGAGTGCCAGGCAGGAGAACTTTTACTCACATGGCTTTACTCAGGCTTTCATACTTTTGTTCTTTTATTTCTCTTACTTCAAGTGATTACTAATAAATCTTATAAAATACAATACTTGGAGCTATTGGGTATTAATTTAAATTTAAATTTTACAGAAGTAATACTTAGGCATTTTTCCCTTTGAAATGTAGTACATGGATTTTTAGTCTGTTGATATACAAGCACCAATTAAGTTTTTAATTAACAAAGTCAATTTAAAGAAGATGGATAAGACAGTCAAACAAGTTTTTGAGAATGGACATAGTCTTAAATTATCTCAACTTTTTTGAAAAGTCTAACATGTAAAAATGAATTGCAATCTATGTTATTACTGTGATTGGCTAAATTTGGTAATGCTACCAACACCAGTAATTTAGATTATTTCTTTATTCTATACTGAATATTCCAGAGTTTAATTTGTAAGAAAGTTTAATTTGTAGCTTCCACATTTCTACCATTTTTTGGATTTCTAAATATGGAATTTCATAGAATTTATATGAGTAAGAATCTTTTAGTTGTCATTTAACATCATCAACCATAGATGGAAGGGAATTTAGAGGTTATTTCAAGAGCTACATTTTACAAATAAGGAAACTTTAGGGACACATCTAATGAGTGTCAGAGATGGGACCTGAACCAAGGGATCCGCCTAATTCTATAACACTTCTACTGTATCACATTGCATATAAGTTTAATTATCTACAATTATAGGGTAATATATTTAAGGAAGACTCATTGTAGAGTGAGGTTACACAATCTGGGAGAATATAACCTCAAGTTCTAGTTGTTGACTCTGACATAGTCCCAAATATGTTGGGAACCAGAACTTCTGGCATCTTTTAAACATTGGTCATAGCACACTTTCAAAGCCAAACCCACATGTTAAGTATATATTTTTCCCCCTAGAGAGAAACATTTAATGGAGATAATCAGTATATATATATATATATATATATATATATATATATATATATATATACTGATTATTATACTAGAGGAAACTTCTTAGTTTAGTAATAAAGATCTCATCTTATGAAAAATGACTCCTATATATCAAAATGGAAATTCAATAATTCTAAACATAAAAGGCACAATTATTAGAGATCAATGTCTTTCCTTGGCCTTATATAGCTTTTCTGTCTCAAAATGAAAAAAAATATTGATATCCTAATTCTTACTAGTGAAAGAGAAGAGAGAGCAAAAGCCTATAATGCCAAATCTTTGCTCCTTGGCTCACCCTGGTATTGGAGCAGATCAAGACAGCAGGAAAGGCCACATGCAGTTTGTCTCCCGGCTAAATGGGGGTGGGGGGCACAGCACTGGGTGATGATTTCTCTCGTAACCTCTGGAGTGGGGGTGAGGGAGAGAGAGAGAGAGAGAGAGAGAGAGAGAGAGAGAGAGAGAGAGAGAGAGAGAGAGAGAGAGAGAGAGAGAGAGAGAGAGACAGAGAGAGACAGAGAGAGAGACAGAGAGAGACAGAGAGAGAGACAGAGAGAGAGACAGAGAGAGAGAGAGAGAGACAGAGAGAGAGAGAGAGAGAGACAGAGACAGAGACAGAGAGACAGAGAGAGAGACAGAGAGAGAGAGAGAGAGAGAGAGACAGAGAGACAGAGAGACAGAGAGACAGAGAGAGAGACAGAGACAGAGAGAGACAGAGAGAGAGAGACAGAGAAAGAGACACACAGACAGACAGACAGACAGAGACAGAGACAGAGAGACAGAGGGACACAGAGAGACAGAGACAGAGACAGACAGAGAAAGACACACAGAGAGAGACAGAGTGAGAGAGAGAGAGAGAGAGAGAGAGAGAGAGAGAGAGAGAGAGATCTAATCTCCAAAAATCACCTACCATAGTAGTCCTATCTAACTGCTCCTGACTACTCCTCATTTACCTTTGTGTGGGTCTTAATTTATTCTACTGTTGTAAAGGCAGAGTCTTATAGTACAAAGAGAGACCAAGTTAGAGTCAAGAAGCCCTGAGTTTGAATCCTGTCTCAGACACTCAATAGCTCTGTGACCACAGGCAACTTACTTAACCTTTTTGAGCTTTTGATTTCCTAATCAGTACCTACCATAAAAGGTCTATTGATATTACAGTACTTGTATCAGAGTCTATTGTTGAGGTTCAAATGAGATAATATATATTTACACTTTAGTGTCTTACAAATTTCAAAAAGCTGAATAAATGGCAACTATATGTGCTAGTCTTCTATCCCTCTCCTGTCTATTATTAATTTGCTTAAATAATGATTTTCATTAATATAACTTCTTGTCTGTGTGAGCCTAGAAAAGTGATAACTCTTTGAACCTCGACATCTCCATTGGTAAAATGAGGGTCATAATGATACCATTTTACAAGGTTGTTATGATGGTTTAATGAAGTAAAATGCTTTTAGTCTCTCCTCTCTCTAATCCATCCTCCAATAGCAGCCAGAATAATATATCTAAGACATGGATCAGACCATGCTGCTCCCCAGTTCAATATTGTTACTCCTCTATGATTCCTGTGACTCTGTTGGGTATTTCAAGCCCTTTACACACAGCCTTCAGCCTATCTTTCCAGGCTTATTGTAGGTTCCCTTTTATATTCCTTTTGTTCTGGCCAAATTAAACTTCTTGCTCTTTCTCATACACAATATTCCTCTGGTGTCTCTGTCCCTTTGCTCAGGTTGCCCCTATGCCTTGAATGTCCTCCCTCCTTATCTCCATCTCTTAGAATGCCCAATTTTTTTTTTTGCAAAGATCAGGTCAAGTGCCACCTTCTTTATAAAGATTTTCCTGATCCTTCCCTATCCAATCTTTTGAAGTGACCTAGATTTTATTTTTACATGTTTTGCATATACTCATATGTGTTTAATTTCATCAGTTAAAATATAAATTCCTAGAGGGCATGATCTCTTTCTTTTTGGTTTTGTATCTCTATCCTGATTATAGGTGCCTGACTGATTAATTAATAATAATATGTGCAAAGTCTTTTTTAAACTTTAACACACCATACAAATATAAACTATTTTTATCAGTAAGAAAAGTGTCTTCTTGCTCCTACAGCCTTTTAGGGGTTGCTCTCCCTTCTGTTTGAAAACTGGAAAAGAGTCTAAACTTGGTGTGATGTCACTGAGTAATTTAACAAGTAAATTATAGACTTCTTCCCCCAATCCAAGATCCATAATTATCAGCTCAAATCAGCTTACCCAAGTGCATAAGGTTTTATTTTTTTTTCTGGTTCCCTTCTAACATATGTTTAATTAGCACACTAGTAATCTATTGATTGAAAGGGCTATAATGGCATTCCTTTTAATTTATTAAGCTTTTAAAATATAACTTAGATAATCAGAATATTATAATCTTTAAGCAAAGGCCCTTAGAACAATAATCTCCTTAAACTACCTTAGAAGACATTTGGATGAGCCTTTGTAGCAATTGAAGATAGGACCTAATTGTATTTTCATTTCTGCTTCACATTTCAGTGTTTTGTTTACCTTTTCAGTGTTTTGACATCTTTGTCTTATCCCCAATAGACTCACTGTAGTCATCTGTCCCATGGATATTTATCTGGCCTACTAAAGTGAGATAGTTCCAGCAGAAAAAATTCCCTTGTTATCCATATCCAGTCATAAAAAATGTAGTGGATATCATAACATCTACTCCAAATAGTTTTGAAGCTAGAGAAACTAAAGTTGAGGGAGATGATGAAGAGAATTCATAGAAAGAGGAAAGCAAAGGACCTGTTAGGGGCAGGGCACCAAAAGATGGAAGAATTTGGAGATTTGGAAAGATAATAAGTGAATCAAAATATTTAATCTGAGTACAAAGTTATTAAGGGGAAAAGGTTGTTAAGAGTTTTGGAGAAAATAAATATGGGCTTAAGATCATTAAGAGTACAAAGAAGTAAATGTCTAATATTTGAACATAAGGGACTCCTTGAAGTTTCATTGATACAGCCATACACAGGGTCCCCAGGATATACAACTACTTGTTATTTCTCCCCTTTCCTGATCTTTTCCCACCAAAATGGTCAATTTTCAATTGTCAAATGAAAGCACAGTGGTTCAGGTGTAAGGGGCTATGGTTGTTGGCAATAAGGAGGAGTTACCACAAAGACATCCAGAAGGCAAGGAGCAAGGAATTCCCATGCCCTTTTGTGACCTGTTGCCAGGACAACAGGATGTGTGGGGAACCCTGGCTTTTCCAATTTCTTGTTGCTAGGGAAACAGGATATGAACTGTTTCTCACTTGTGTTATGACAAAGTTTCCCTACTTCACTGCCTATTCTACTTCTGGTTGGTGGGAGATTGTAACTGACCACTCATGAGTCTCATGAGTCTAAAAAGAGTACACCAAAGAGAGAGTCATGGAGCATATCATTCACTCCTGTGACATTACCCATGGTGGGATATGTGGAGGAGTGGCTTGGGAGTGGTGGTGAAGATAAGATCATTGAAGTCAGTGACTGAGTGTTATACTGGCAGACACCATAAATGTTCTACTGATTGATTTTATGTGTTAGTCTTTGAATGAGGGAAATGAAGGGGGGAAAAACAGCAGTTGGGAATTTGGAGGAAGTTATATAGAGGACGAAGGAAAGCAGCAATAAGGAAATAAATTCATAGGGTTGGGGAATAATTTGGAAAAGAATTTGGCTTGAGAAAGAGGGAAAAGATGCTAAGAGAATTTGGAGGTTGTGTTTGATTTCAATGAAATAGTGACTTAGATGGCAGTTGGTTGGGTCTTTAGTAACCTTGAGAGTAATACTTCAGAGAATAGATAAATTTTCTTATAAAGTAACCAGTCACTTAAAGATAATTCATGGGAGTTGGAAATAGTTGAGTATGATTCTGAAAAAAATTTATTTGTACTCTGCCCTACAGGCACTCAGAATCTAAGGGAGAGATAATATGCAAATAATTTATAAACAAGATAGATACAAGAAGAATTGGTAGTAGTTTTAGAGGGAAATAGTAACATTAAGGAGGACCAGGAAAGGCTTCTATAATAATAAGTTTACAATGCATTTCATATCATTATCACTTGTGATTTGACGTCTTGGAGACAAATGTTGAAGGTATTGCTATCTTCATTTTAGAGTTGAAGAAACTGAGACTTAGAGAGTTTAAGTGACTTTTCCAAGATGGCACAGATAGTAAGTGTCAGAACCAGACTAGTTCAGCAATTCTGAGCTTTCCAAGTTTAGTTAAATTATACTATAATTCCATTCTCAGATGCTATCCTGTAACCCAAACAAACACATACACCCTCCTACATCTTCAGTTATTTATTTGAAAAGACAGCTTCAGTTCTCTCTTATGCGATTCTTTTTGACTTTAGGTGTCATAATCATGAGTTTGCAGTGCTAAGACTTCCAAAGAATATGACATTTTTATGAATTATATTAATACTTTAGGCTCTATAGGGACAACAACCTTTGTATCTAGCTGAACAACTAAGAGGTTGGTCTATATCCAGGAGACACTTAATAAATGTTTGCTGAATGCATGATATTCTGTAAGAACAGAAATCACCCTGCTCCTTTAAATTACTCAGAACAAAACAAACTGGACAGATAATGGATTGTCCATAATCTTTGGATATTTAATTCATGAAAAAGTGATGTCTTCAGGTAAAGGTATCTGTAAATTAAATTTTGAAAATTGTGATTAGTTTGTTTCACATGTTGACCAGCTAAAGGGTGATCTTGCTTTGTATATATTAATTTAATGTATTTTTATTTTTTAGCACTTAAGAAAAAAGAAATAAGAATTGACGTGCAAGGCTTTATGCCTCAGGTTACATATTTTAACCTATTAAATACCGTCTTTCTTCATTTGCTCTCACATCTAAAATATGGTCAGCTTTAAAGTCTTGGTTGTAGCCCCACCTGAGGCAGTGTGGCATGTTCCTCTAAGATAAAACTTTTAAGAGGGGCAAACCCCAGGTTCTGGATAGGAAACTGACTGAGAAAGGAAAATTTGAAGAATTGTTTCATTCCTTTAGAATCTTCCATTTAGCAGATAAGAAGGAGATTACAAATTTTCCATCTCCTTCTGCTTCCTTGTAGTTCTCTTTCTTTCAATTTGCCTTAGGAGTGATTTGTTTGATTGTGTAAAAGTAATGCTAATTGCATTCATTTATAAGAATAGTTTACATTTTATGCCTACTATAAAATACAAAAACCTTTCAATATGTGTCATATTCATTTGGTCTCACATTTTATTTGATTATACAATTTTAAAGTCTGTTTTTTGCATGCAGTCTTCATGGTTTATAGCTGATGGCAAATGGTTGTCCACTGACAAATTTGGAAAATAATTAGAATGTTTATAGGGATTACTTGTATTTGAATTAATGAGATGTGAAATTCATCTAGCTTTCTAAAGGTAAGGCAAGAGCTTTGGATTATATCCTGAATATTTTATAAATCAATGCTGGATGTATCATACTAGTGAACAGGTTTATTACCATTTCCATGTGACTCATCACATTTCCAAAAAAATGAATATTTATTAAGTACTAACAGGATGCAATATACTGCTCTGGTACCTAGATAGGGACCCTCTCTCCAGGCCTTTACAATCTACTTGGAGAAAAAAAAAGACAGAAATTCATGGTAAATTAAATAGAAATTTATGATTTAAGTATCCATTAACAATAAATGAGAGACATTGTATCCTGCTCCTTAAAAATCCAGATTGTGCTAGCATTTCTAAATATGAGTAACAACAGTGGCCATATACTAATTTGGTAAATCAGCAGGCAGATAACAATTACTCTTAATTATCTTTATCTTTTCTTGACTGAACTATTTCTCTTTGCATGTGATTTTCTCCCTTGCAATTCCCTTGGCTCTTCCTCTTTGGAAAGAATGACTTTCTACTCAAATTATGCCTGGAGGAAATGAGATACTTTCCTCGCTGTTAACTTGGATAGTTGCTGACTTACTTTCTAGAGAAATCTCAGTTAAAGTATTCTCTGTTGCATGAAATTTTAAGTTAAATCAATGACTCTCTCCCTTAGCTCCAAACCCCTAGCCAGAGATTATTGTCTGGCAAAAAATATAACGGGTTTAAACCTTACTCTCCCCTCAGGCATTATGAATCACCTGTATTCTGTGCAATACATAGATTATCAATGTGTTGCCTAGCAATATTATTTCATTTGCCAGCTTAAGAGACAAACAATATTTAAACACAAAAGGATGAGTAAACTTCTAAGTTTTTCAAAGTTCAAACTTGGAAAAACAAAAAAATGTGGCCCCATGACTTTGAGTGGAAGACAAAAGGCTCATAATCTCTCAGAAAACACAACCCTCCCAATAGAATAAAGAAAAAGGGAAATAAAGAATCATACTTTCAGTCTTCAGCCTGACTGTGTTATACCAATCCATAATATTCCCTGTCACATACCATGAATCATTAATTCATTCCACCTTGTATCTAAAATTAGGACACTGAATACCTGAGATAGCTCTTCTTCTACTTCCATAATGGACATATCTCTTGTGGCTTCCACTCTTTTGGCTCTCATGGCATTTCAGTTTCCTTTCTGTGTAAGTTCAAGGTGGTTAGAGGCAAGTCCAAGAGTCACAGTTAGCCCTCTCTGTCTTTTTAAAACTCAGAACAAAAATTTACCAAGGAAGAGACTGAAGAAGAAGCATGAAAATAGCTTCTTGTAGTCAGCAGATATTCATTTCCTGTGATCTCCTTGGGAAGGCTCAAAAGAGGCATGGCTAAGACAATGACATGACAATGCCCACAAGAATGTTATTGAAAATCACTTGCTTGATGGCTCTTCCATCATTGGCATCTTCAGTCTTCAGTTCCAACTGTAATGGGTGAAGTCATAATTTCATACTTAGCTACCACATATTCTGTCATTAGGAACTTTTGTGTCTCCAGGTTCTACCATATAAGCATATGGGTGGTGTGTGCCTACCCCAAGGATTGGGGGCCTCTGAAAGTTTTTCTTGACTCTTGAATGACTATGGGTAATGGTGCAACCTCTGTCAATGTGCTTTCCATATCCACAGCTATGGTACCATTTTAGTAATCTCTGATGCTGTGATAGGGTGACCTTTCCACAAATGGTCCCGCTCCATAGCCTCTGAAAAATGCAATGATCCCAAACAATTGTTTCTGCATTGGCTTCTATAGAACCCACATTAATTTAAGCCTGGGGGAAAAAGGTAGGAGGTGTGTGATGCTGCATAGTTTAAAACTCTACTTACTAATTTGATATCTGAATGCTGTTTTCATTTGAGAGGCATGTGATATATTAGAGAGCTAGCCTTAAAGTCAAGAAGGTCTGGTCTCTGTCTTATCTCTGCTGCAAATTATGTGACCCCAGACAAGTTCTTTAATCTCTTAGATATCTAGATACCTTCCTAAAACTATTTCAGAGAAAGTGTCAGTCAGTATCAATATATTTTCCTCATTCAAGAAGTTCCCTATATCATTGAAATCAGAGACCTAGTCGCTATCCTTGTAATTATTGCCCCCAAAGTAAAACTATATTGTAATAATTAATGATAATAATATTTCTACTTGGATATATTTTATATAAGTTTATTAGGAAGAGTAGACAATCATTCCTAAGTAACCTGACCACGTGGAGCCTAGCCCGCCAGTCTCTTCCTCATTCCCCCCTCACCTCCTGCTCTGTCTCTTTTCCTCATGGTTCTCCCATGGTCTTCTCATGGGTCTCCCCCTGGTCTCTTCAAACCTAAACTTTTATTGACATACGGAATGTACACTGACGCAACCCTGTGGCAACTGTGGTATGTCAGGAATGTTTGATAGACATGTAAAGTTACTCAGAAAGGGGAGGGGATGAGCTTCCTCGACACAATTTTCCCTGTGATCATTTGGGAGACCTGTCTCCCCAATGGATCATTTAAATCTTATAACTCTAAATACCTTCTAGCTAAAAGTACATACAATATTGCATTTTTTTCTAAGAGGGAGTTACAATAGTTAGAGATGGGAGTAAAATATAAAAGCTGATTGATAGACACATTGACAAAATGCCAATAAGGGGGCAGTCCCCTTTGGCATAAAAGTTTACATTCAGAATAAAGTCTGTTCAACCCCTTCAATTAAGTTCATTATATCCCAAAGTTCATTCTGGATCTTTTTATGCAGTGTCTACCTTCTTCAGGCATCTTTACAGCATCATCTCCAGAAGGATCCACTTTCTTGATTTGGGGGTGTTGGCAAGTTTCTTTTCCTGAAATTTCTCCAAAAAGTTTTAAATCTTGCATTTTAGGATAATTACACAAACCCCCCCTGAGGAGGGTATTGCCCAACACCAGAATCACACTGAGATATATGACTGAGTTATGAGGTATATGAAACAATTGTCAAAAGAAAAAACAAAACAAAAACAAACCATCCAAAAAAATCCCCCCAAAAGAGTAAAAATTAATGAAATTCTTTATAAAAATAAGAAATACAGAAATGATAAAAATAAAATAAAAATCTTACATGTATAAAATTCTGAGTAAAAAATAATAAACTAAACCTGTAGCAGGTTATTGAATCAAAGCAAGAACCAATTAAAATGACTTATGTCTCACAAGCTTGTAAGACAATAGCAACAATATAGCACTGTACCCATTTGCAGCCAGGACTACAGAAAACTGCAAAAACTATAAGAGAGAGAAAGGACTAAGTTTCAGCAGCAAATGGGAAATTTATTCTCTGGTCAGATTTTACCATCAGTGTCAGAGATAAGGGAAGCCAGGATGATAGCCAACCTGAGGTATTTGACTCAAAGTATTACACATGTAGTGTGGTTCAAGGAAGTCCTGCATCTTAACATATGTCATGGGCTACAAGCTCAATTCTCACACTAGGTTCAAGTCATTTTGTATTGGCATAGAAGTTCAACAATCCTCCCTGGATTGGATTTTTGGTCCTTTTTGACCTTGTGCTACTTGGCACTGTATATTGGCTCTTTTGTTCCCTTCTCCTGGAATCAGACAGAATAATTAAACAAAGTCCCATAATATTTATCAATAAATGGCAGGTTTCCATAGTTCAAAGCCTTTTGGGTATGCATATTACTAGGGCTAATAGATACTGTAAACTTTATCCTTTAAGGCAAAAAAAAAATAATACTGATCTCATGTACTTCAAGTATCACCAAGGTTAAGGAAAAAAAGAAAGAAAAAAATCAAATATCCTATTACCAACATAAAGGGAAAAAATAATGAAAAAAATCATAATTTAACAGTTCACATTCTATGAGACAATATGTTGGCCAATCAGAGGCACAACACAAAAGGTGCTCACTGAAAAATGAAATGTATATTACTCTTAACTTGGTCAGGATCCATAGTGTGAGTGTACATAAGTTTTTCACCAGGTAAAAGTCTTTTAAAAAATAGTAGTACAACAACTAATACAGATTTTTAAAAGTACCAAAATCCTCAAAATTATAAGAGCCCATTAATGAAAATTACAATTTACATGAGTTGCTGTATGACATTTAAAAACCTATGAACACATGAATACTTGTCAAAAGTTCTACAGATTCTGCCAATCTTTCAACTTTGGCAAATATATTATTAAAGTCTATTATTATCATCATTCCAAAATTTGATAGCAGAGAAAATCCAGAAAAACCTCTATACGGTTGATGAAGAGTTACAAATACAATAAATCCATGTCAAAGCTACTTGGTTTCACAGGAAAATTTATTCCCACATACTGGATGAGATTATAACATATCAAAGGTTAACTAAACCACTTGGGCACCTCCCTCCCTCTTGGTATGAGACTGTGACAATATAACAATATGTCCCTACCTTTTTCATGTGAAGCCGAGGACTAAGAAGCAAAAATCACTTCAAATATGTTATCTATTTCATTTACAATAAATGCAGAGATGGGAAAATACAACAATGCCATTTAACTTTACTTCAACTACAAATAGGCCCATACCTCTTATTACAAACAACTCAAGAGGCAGGAAAATAAATGATCGGTCAGAGGTAGGGATGTTCCCAGATATCTAAAATCAAGTCTGAATATTCATTAAAATCATTAGACAATTAAATTCTCCAAATTGTATACAGGTTGAAACCAATTTGACGGAGTCCATCCATCAGCTCTGTGTGACAATTAACAAAGGCAAAAAAGGAACAAAATGTTGTTTGTGGGCTTTTACAAAGATATTCTTCTGCAGTACAATTATAGTCATAGGGGAGGTACAAATAATGACAATGTAATAGAACATTTCAATTTTGATAACTTATAAAGTGGTTATCAGTAAATTACATACATCTTGTATTTAGAATTGAGTTACTGAGACTTCTTCATTCTGGGGAGGGGAACAAAGTGAACCAGTTAACATCAATAAGCCAATGAGGTCAGAAAAGGTTTAAAATTTCACTTCCAGACTCTTTGAGGTTCCTTCCCCTCCCAAGTATCATCAGTCATCACAATTCCTTTGTCCACACCTCTGGAGTTTCCAATGCTGAGGGGAGTTCTCACATTGAATACAGGTGTTTGGGTGTAAGTTTTGATTAACTTCATTGGAATAACTATTCCTCCTATCACTATTACTAATCCTGAAACTTCTATTCCTATTCTCCTGATTCCTCTTCTTACAATTCATAATCACATGACAATTTTTTTCCACAAAAATGACATATTAGTGGTTGCTTTGTGGATTCTTGAAAGGGATCTATGATCTCTCCTTGCTTTACCTTCACAACTTTTTCAGTTAATTCTCTTATTTCCTTCTTCAATGTCTCTACTAAAGTAATATTCTCCTTATCCTTCTCACCTTGTTTATAAGTAAATTCCTTTATTTTCTTCCTTAATGCTTCCACTAAATCAGTGTTCTCTTTTCCTTATGTCCCTCAAAAGCATAAACTGCTAGTCTTTTCAATTCTTCAAGGTCCATAGTAGGCCAATTTGGACAGCTAGTCATAAAATAATTCCTAACTACCTTACAATTGTTTTTGACAAATTGCATTATGATTTGTCTAAGGTCCCGTTCCCTATCAAGATCAAATTCAATATATCTTCCTCCCAGCTCAATAAGTCTATCCATAAACTGGGCAGGATTTTCGCTATCTTCTTGCTTAAGATTTTCAAAGTTAGTCCATGTACCAGGCCTATCAGAACAGGCTCTCATAGCTTTTATCAATGCATTTCTAGCCTGGCATAGTTGTAAGTAATCTTGGTCTGAATTTGGGTCCCATTTGGGATCTTCAGTTGGCCAATGAGCTGTTCCCTCTCCCTGGGCATGATTAATAAGAGAAAGAATCTTATTTCTTTCCCTTTCTGTTAGTAAGGCCTGGAGTAAATCTTCTACATCAAGCCATGTGGGATTATATGTGCAAAAATGCTTTCAAACTTATTTATGACCACCACAGGCTCAGCTTCATATTAAGGTGCTTTTTTTTTGAATCTCTCAATGTCCTATGGAGAAAAAGGTGTATGATGTCTAATGTTTACTAAATCTCCACGTCTGTTATATGTAGGGACAACTCTTAGAGGGAAAAGACTTTTATTTGAATCATCTGTGGCAACTGCTGCTTGGCCTGTATTCTGGAGTTCAATGGAGAGTGGGTTGTAGTGAGGCTAGTAGGGGAAGGGAGTGGGGTGGTGGAATGGAGCTGGTCAACAGGTGGGGAAGTAGAGTGAAAGGATCAGGGGTGTGGTTGGGGGTGGGGTGGAGAGGAATGAGGGAGGGGATTGGGGTGTGGTGGAGAAGAAGGGGGGTGGGACCAGGTACAGGGTAGAGAGGTATGGGATGGGTGAGGTTTAGAGGGGTCACAGTAAAGTGGGTAGGAAGGAGGATATGGAAAAGGATGGAAGTAGGGATGGTAGGGTAGGGATAGGGGAGATGGGTGGTCAAAGGAGGATAGAGAGGTAGATTGGGAGGAGTAGGGGATGAGTGAAGTCTGACAGGGAGAGGACCTGAAGGGTTCAAGTCCTGGTTTGGGTCAGTATGAGGAGAAACCTCCTCACAATGTCAGGTGGGATGACAGAGCAGATTTCTTGCTACATTTCACTGAAGGAGTTAAACTAGAATGGTTTGGTTCCAAAGAAAGAATGGTGTCCTCACTGGAGGGAATGGTGGATTCATCTGTGAAATACGCCCATAAATCTCTTCGTGGTCGCCATCTGTAATAATTTAAAAAATTATAATTCTACACAGATATATATTTTATAAGTTTATTAGGAAGGGTAGACAATCATTCCTATGTTACCTGACCACGTGGAGCCTAGCCTGCCAGTCTCTTACTTATTCCCCCTCACCTCCTGCTCTGTCTCTATTCCTCATGGTTCACCCATGGTCTTCTCATGGGTCTTCCCATGGTCTCTTCAAACCTAAACTTTTATTGACATACAGAATGTACACCGACGCAACCCTGGTGCAACTGTGGTATGTCAGGAATGTTTGATAGACAGGTAAAGTTACTCAGAAAAGGGAGGGGATGAGCTTCCTTGACACAATATCAATATTTCAATTATTCTCTTTCTCATCCCTAACTGGTAGATAGAACAAGCACTGGAACAATGTCTGCTATACTACTTTATACCACAATGATTTGAATTTGTTTTACTCTGTCAGTAAGTTCTGGTCTAACACTGCTATCTATTCATTCACCTAAATACATCATACTGTGCAAATTTGACTCAAGTCTCAATATTTCCCCCACCCTAATCCCCCATATTGATCCAGCTAAATTCAACAAACTTGGGTCAAATAAACCCCAAACACTCTGATAGACACTTTTTTTTTTCAGAGAGAGAAAGAAAGAAAAAGAATGTTAGGGAAAGGGGGAGGATGGATAAAAATATTTGAAAATTACATAATCCCTGTTCTCAAGGAGCTAACATTTTATTGGTGGTACCTGTAGAAGATTACTATCCCTGGAGGAATCCAAAACAACCTATGTTTCAACTAAAAACCATACCTAAAAGAGCAAAAGTAGAATGTTACTCTTCCTAGGAATACTTCTGGGCAAGCAATTGTATGATTTTTGTTTTAATCTCTCATTTTACTTAGGAAGTTCCCCTAAAATTGGGAAACATAAATATAATCTTCAACACCCCCAAATTAATTTTATGTCCTTCTACTTTCAGTGGTCCCATAGCTGAAAAAAAAAAACAGCTAACAAAGCACTTCAAGATTTATAAAACACTAATATCACCCTCACAAAAATCTCTCTGAGATAGGCAGTGTGTGTATTGTTATTATTATTACTCTGATAGGGGTGAATTTACTAAGTTTCAGAGAAATAATTGACTTGGCTGTTAGTATTAGTACTAAAAATAATTCCAAGTCTGATTCTAAGTGTAAATGTCCTTTTGACTATGGTATAATGCCTCTAGAATACTATGTTTTCCACTGGATGGTCCTTAGTTAAGCTAACTTTGTTTCTTTCCTTTACATATGAACACTAAATTTATTCCTGGTATTGGTTAAAGAAATGTAATTCCAAATTTCAACTATTCTTGACTTTTCTCTCTAGTTCCTTGGAGTCAGTAAAGGATGTAGACCACATGATTAAACAGGCAAGTTTGCCTATATGTTTTCAGTGAAGGAAGGCAGTCAAAGTACCCTGGATTTGGAGTCAAAAGACCAATGTTTGATTATTGCTCTGGTACTTATTTCCTATGCAGTGTTTTTGGTGCCTTTGGGCTGAAGAACAGTTTCCTTTTTGAAGTACAAGAATGGTGCTAGCCTTTCCTTTCACTTTTGTGCTAAGAAAACTGTACAGCCTTAAACAAATCATGACTTCTCTGGGCCTTGGTTTTCTCATCAGTAAAATGGTGTGTGTGTGTGTGTGTGTGTGTGTGTGTGTGTGTGTGTTGATTAGATGATCTCTAAGGCTCCTTCTCTCTTTAATATCTTCATATTCAGTTTTTGCTAAAATTTCAATTTGGAATATGGAATTAAAGAATTATTGGTGGACATAGAAATACAATTATTAAACAATGATTAGTGGCCATTTTGTGGCCTACGTATAACTCTCCAGACTTTAGGTCTCCAGATGAGTTGTTCTGGTGAACTTAATTCACCCTGTTATTTTTGAAGTTCAGCCTTTTCAGTTTTATGTGCCTTCTTGTGAGCCCATTGAGATTTTCTTGGCAAAAATACTGGAGCGATTTACCATTTCTTTCTCCAGCACATTTTATAGATGATGAAACTGAGGGAAACAGGGTTAGGGGACTAGCCCAGGTCACACAATTACCAAGTGTCTTAGGCTAGATTTGAACTCAGCCTTTCCTGACTCCAGTCCCTGTATTCTATTCACTGGGCAATCTAATTCAATATCTCATTGTTGCCTCTAACCCCAGGCTCAAAGCACATTTAAGATTACCCTCAGTGGTAGAGTTTGATTATTCAATGTTCCTGAAATAGAAGAAGTATTGGCAAGAGCTTAATGGGCAAGAGAAATCCAGAATCCAGATTTTCCTGAGGTCCCTAAGGGGAGGAAGAACTTGAGAAGAAATCAACCTGATTGAGGTTCTGTGTACTCATTATGTTGGAATATTCCCAGGATTTTTCTCTCTTTCTAGGAACTGTTCTCCAAAGATAGTCTAGAAAAACATTTTGAGATAGTCCAATGGAAAGAATGAGAATGGTGTCAGAAAGAGCAGAATTTAAATCTGGCCTCAGGCACTAGATGTGTGTCCCTGACAAAGTCACTTAACCTATGCCTCTGTTTCCTTAAAGTCACTTAACCTATGCCTCTGTTTCCTTATCTGTAAAATAGTTGTCATAATAGCACTAAGGTTTTCTGTGAGTAAAAAATGAGATAATACTTATAAAGTACTTTCAATCCCTGAAAGCAATATGCTATAATAACTATGTCAACAAATATAATGCATTATTAATAAACACAAACAGTTATTGTCCAAGACTAGAAAACTAGGATCTTTCTTCTCTCTCAAACTCTTACCAATTCTGCTCCTTATTTAGTCCTTGAAGCAATAGAGTAATCAATGTTCTTCAGTGAAAAGAATACTTTGCAAATGAACTTTCAGCCTAGGTTACCTACTCTATGGAAAAAAATGATTGAAATTAACTAAGAATATGTACATTTACATAACTCCATAAGAAAGAGCTAAGAAGACAATAAAGTCCAGAAAAATTTAGGGAGAAGAGAATTATTCTTGGGTAAAGTAACATCTGAAGGCTTCTTCCCAATGTCCTTAAGAGGAAAGGATTAGGAATTATTCAAGATAAAAGGATACTTTATTGTGTTGTCATTTTAAAAGATCATTATTTTTGTTTTAATTGTTAAAATTTCCAGTTGAATAAACTAGGAATTAAAACAGCCACTTTTATAATATTCAAAATTTTCATGTCCTGCTTCTTACCCTTTAGTAGTAGTCTCTCTGTAATCGAGGAGGATGACGATTCTTTGTGCACTTTCATTTGTGATGTAGATGAGTGTGCACAAAAACACTTGTGCATGAAGGAGATTTAAGTGGAAGAGTCCATGCACAGAGACAGTTCCACTCCCTCGGCCTTGGAAGCCTGGGTCCAGTGCCACGAAGGTCCAGCTTCCTCAGCTGCATTGGATGGCCTTGTTGTCCTTTGCGCTCCAACACACCCTGAGCACTCCACAGTGCTTTCCTGCATCGCCCTCTCAGCCACTGAACCTTCTTATTGGTTTCTTCCATCTGTTCTTACCCTTTATAGTTGGAGTATAACCCAAGCCTACTCAGGTACTTCTAGAAAGAGTAGATTGATATTGTGCTTTCATGTTTTCTGTAAAAATATAATGTATGAATCCTAAAAGAAAAAGAGAATTTGGGATAAAGCAATAGTTTAACATCTGAAGATGCTCCAAAATGAAACTCAAAAGCAAAAGATGCATTTTCATTTCAAGAGACTTTTAAAAATTATAGGTATTAGTGGGATAAGATAGGGAAGGATCCTATTTCTAATCCTTTACCCTATTAACATTGTTCCTGCTAATAAGTATTTTCTGGTTTCTTTTCTTCTGATAATTAGAGCTTTCTAAACAGAAAAGGTCAAATAGTACAGCAATAATTGCCCCTCATTTTCTTGGATTCCACTTTTAGAATTTTGTATAAAGTCTTTAATTTTCTATATCTCTCTATTGAAAAATAAAATTTTTACTTGATTTAAAATGAGAATCTTTAGTGATGGTTGATTCATACCTAGCTATGACATTGAGAAAACAAACTAAAAAATCTGCTCACTTTAGAACAAGCTATTATAGGGATTATTTTTCTAATATATGTATATATATTAGAAATATATATATGCATCTAATTCTTTCTATGAAATGGGTATTAAAGATAGGAAGAAGGGGTGTTTTAAAGAAATACCCCCTACTTAAAAACTCTCTTGTTTAGCTAAAGAATATATGTTTTGAAAAGATACAGTAAACACCAATTTACACAGTGTGAGTCAAATTGGGGCAGTTTTTTTTTAATCACTAATTAGAATTGTCTCTTTCCAGAAAGAAAAGGTTGCCTTAAATCAGTCACACACACACACACAGACACACACACAGACACACACACAAACTCTAATACTTCAATGGGTCTCGTTAATGGTGTTAACTGATGCAATGTTGTAGACTGTAACTCAACTATACCTTCTTATACTGTCCGATTTTTATACCTGTCATCTTTTAAATGTTCCACTTAGAATCTATTTCTTTTTGTGGAGGTGGGGCAACTAAGTGGGACAGTAGATAGGATGCTGGGTCTGAAGTCAAGAAGCTCTAAGTTCAAATCCAACCTCAAACATTTTTTTGGTGAATGACAGGTATTAGTCACTTAATCTCTATTTTCCTCTGTTTCTTTATCTATAAAATGGAGATAAGAACACGTACCTCTCAGGGTTCTTGTGATGATCAGATGAGAAGGCACTATGTAAATATTATAATTATTATTGCTATTACTACATTATGAGATGACAAGTATGTGGGCTGTCTATCAATTATTCTTCATTCTCATTTCATGCCCGATATACCTACCCCTTTCCATCAAATAATAAATTATCTATTTAGTGATATATCACCTCTAAGCATTTTTTTGTTAATATGCTACAGATTACTTATAATGGAACTAATTTTTAAGGAATATATTTATGTTACCATAGGAATATAATACAGTGTCTGGTTTTCACTAAAGAAATGAATTTATGTTGTGGCTCTATACACTGGATCTTCCTTAGCTCATCATCTTATTGGAGCTTTAGAGAATAATGAATTAATTAATCCAAGTCATTTTGCTTTCTATTTTCTTTTCTGAAGATTACCATTAACTTCTTGACATTTTGTTACGATGCTTTCTCATCAAAATATGGACATCTAATATAAAAGGAGAAAGAAAATGCATGTGCTCTTGTTGAAAAAATCTTTGGGTGGGCTTTCATACTGATTAAGGAGGCAAAATACAGAACACAGAATTAAAATGGAGTTCATTGAAGTATGTCAAAGTGGCAGCATATTGATGGGCTAACCACTGGGTATCAATAATGGTTTCAAGGTGAGGTCAGCTTTAATATATAGCTTTTACAATGAGAAAAGGACAACACATCAGCAAAAAAAAAATGAGCCATTGAATCTTGTTTCCTCCCCAAAGTAGAGGTATGTGATAATTTCCAGATACAAACAGGTAGGAGGGTGACCTACTACATGACACGTGTCTGGTAATACAAAGCTGAAGATTGAGCAAAGCTTCCCTCCAACATGGACTGATAAGTAGGTCTGGGAACTATGGGATCACTGGGTCAGCCAAACTTTAATTACTTTCTCTGCAAACAATAAAAGATCCGGTAGCAATATTATTAGCATCCTTATTCTTGACAATAATGCTATAACTACTGCCTACATACAGTTAAGAATCTAGAAGCCCAAGATATTATGATAAACACTGGAAATCAAAGAAAAATGAAATGAAGTTAAGTAGCTTACATTCAAATGAGAGGATGTAAATAGAAAATTATATCCACAATTATTTGAAAATAGAGATTCAATAACTGGGGGAATCAGGAAAGGCTTCCTATATGAAGCAGTCCATGATCTGGGAAAGAGGCCAGGGATTTTATGAGACAGAATGTATGAAGGAGATTCTTCCCTAGGGTACAGATGTAGAGGAATAGACAGTGTCTATAAATGCCTGTAGCCAAGAGATGGACTGCTGAGTTCAGGGAACAGTAAGTCAGTTTGGATGGAATGGAGAGTACTTGAAGAGAATAAAGAGAAATAAACCCAGAAAGTTAGGCTAACATCTTGTGAAACACTTTTAGTGCCAAGCTGAAGACTTTGAATTTTATCCTAGAGGCAATAGGGTGCCACTGCAGATGGTTATAGATAAAAAATAAAAACCTGACATGAATAGTACTTATGTTGCAAAGAAGCCCTTTGTCTTTCACTTTACTATATATTTAACAATTGGCTTTTCTACAGAAGTTTTTAGGATTCTGAGCAGTGATTTCCTTCCACCCCATTTGGGAACCTGCAGTCTGTGACGGTTGATAGTGACATTGTTAATACAACATGCATTTTCAGCTTTTGATAATAGCAATCAGCCAAGTATTTGACTCAAAATCTATGAGAAGAGACTGCTTCCATCACAAGTTTCTGGTTAACAGTATATGTACATAGCTTTGATCCACTATTAAACAAGGAAATATTAATGAATCCAAAGGATTCACACTATTTCTTCGTCCACCAGAAGTAAGTCACCTCTGTGTTTATGATAATAAAACAAGACTTTTCCTCTGATCATTTGGTCCTGAGCTGGAGGACAAAACAAGGAAAAACCAAATAGTCTCTGCCTTTGAGGAACTGATATTCTTCTATGCTTATTTGGAGGAATACAACATGCAAGGATTTACTCAACCAACAGAAATCATGTCACCTTTGCTATTTGGTGAAAACCCAGTGTCATTTAATAACTCAAGTACCTAGTTACTAAGATACACAAAAAGTCAAAGCCATTGTTTTTCTTTTGACTCTCATGTAATCAGCATCACTAATATGTTTAATGCCCATTTGGTGTCTCTTCAGAAAATTCTTCTATTCTTCAATATAAATGTCTCTTGTAAATAGATTTTAAAATATTTTTTCTTGATATTTCTTAATATCAGGGAATTGAATGTTTCCATTTTGGCACTTGAAATTAGTTTAATGATAATAATTTGGGAACTTTTGTGAATAGGTTGAATTTATGCTATGTATTTTTGCTTAGTTTCATATCTGGCCTTACAAGTTTCCTTTTTTGTGTAGTCCAAAGCTGATTACAGCAAAATAATCCTTGCAATTGATACTAATTGGCTCCTTGGCTTAGATTCTCATAGGAAATGCCAGAAGTTTTATGGACCATTAAATTGAATTACTTTATTAACTACTAGGAGACATTTTTTCCTTTCCCCCCTCCCCCTTTCCCTTAGTGGAATGAGACTTCAAGAATTCTATATACTATAACTGGTGTTTCTTTAATAAATTCTTAACATGATTTTGGTGGGTATGAATTGTATATCAATTTTTAAGTTTGGGATAAGAAGGTTAGTAGCTCTTCTATTCTAGGTCCTAAGGAATTCAAGTAGCTGGCACTGGAATACTTTACCTCTCTTTGACTATATGCCAAATATTAGTTTTTCTGTCAGAGGCAGAATTGTGAGAGTAATTTCTTCCAGTTAATTATATATTTTCTATGAAATCAAACTCAAAACAGCAATGCATAAAATGAATTTTTAACAAATCCAAAATAGAATACTATGCAATTTGGAGCAAGATTTAAAGGAATGCAAATATCTAGATACCTTTGACAAATGTCACAATCTATTTAATTTAACTATGGTTTAAAGCTTAAATATCAATTTTGCAACAATCCACTTTAAAATATGTTCCTTTAATATTATCACCAATTTATCCTATTTGGTCATACATGTTTGCATGCTATTTTTCAGCATTAGAATGCGAACACCTTAAAGGCAGATTTTGTTTTTGTCTTTCCTATTATCCACAGTGCTTAATAACAGAGGACTCAGTTTATACTAGGCATTTAATTAATGCTTTTTGAATTAGTTTAATCTCCCAGGTTTAATTAAATTACAACTTTTCTCAAAGCCAAAATTCTATTAGAACTTAATACACAGTTTCACTCTCTCATAGCCAGTTAACATTATTTTTTTATTTATTTTTTTATTATTTTTTATTTTTTATTTTTTAACTCTCACTCTGTTAACTAATACTTAGAAGCATCACATAACTTCTAAGGCAATGCTTGTCCTCCCAACTTATTTGCTTCTTCAAGTTATCATTAGAATGTATTAAAAACATACACACATAGTATGACTTCATAGATCTGTCCAAAATTGCACAATGTCCTTTTTCATAGGATAAGTGAATATCAAAGTTGGAAAGACACAAGAAGTCAGGTTCGCAACAAGTCTTCATTTAACTTTTATTTGAAAACAATCAGTGGCCAACATAAGTACCTCAGAGGAGGCAGATTGCTTAATTCCCCAACATCTATTCCAGCCAAAGCATGATTGGGTAATGATCAAGAAATCCAGGAAATATAACTTCAATACCAGAAATACATATAAAGTCTGCTAGTACCTCCCAGACAATAGAATATGAGGCACATAGCAAAGCCAGCCCCAGTAGAGGCATACAAAGTTGTAGGTGCCTATTGTGACCACAAATGAATGGGCTAGAGAAATGTGTAGCCTGTACAAATCTGCGTCCAAAGGGAGCAAATGTGAAGCTTTTTCCTGAGAAACCCCAAAAGTATTAAAAATCCAGAGTGGGAAACTTGGAAATCCTAGGAAATAGTAGTGACCATTGCATGACAGACTAGCATTCCTTAGGGTTTCCTGATCCCTAGCACTCTGTTCTGAGACAGCAGAGAAAGTGGTGATGATCTAGAATTCTGAACCTCAAAGACCCTGGAAGGTCTAACACTGAAAGGTGGAAGACAGCACAGGAACTCAGGTAGGGCAAAAATGAGACCAAGAAGACCTGACTTCCGTACCTAAAAGCAATGTAGGCAACAGTATAGGTCTGGCCATAAAATTGCAAGTTAGGAAATATAGCTTTAGCTTATATGAGCAATTGGATGTTGCTATTTTTTATGGCTATGTGGTGCTAATGTCTTAAAAGGAGAAAAATAGCATGTTTCCTTTAAGAATCTTACTTTTTCCCAAGTATTATTGAGGCAATCATAGAATAATACAAATGAATAATCAACTGAAATATATCTAAGTAAGAAAAATAGTGGTCTTTGTAGTGAGTTTTATTCTGAGTGTTTTAATAGGTAAAAGAGAAGGGAAGACAAAGAAATATACTTATGTAGAAAGCAGGAAGATGAGGATATAATTTATTATTTTTCATAATTCAGCTATATTAGAAGAAAAAAATTACAAACATGGAGAAAGGGATAAATAGAAGAGCATCAGAAGAAACTCTTCTCTGAAATGGACAAACAAGGGCTAAACAAACACATGTGTAGAAGAACATAAAATTCAATAGGGGTCAAAGGGGGATAGTAATGTTAAGAAGGATAATGATAGAAGGGAATGGTTAAAAATGAAATAATTTTCAGATTTAGAAGAGAAGACTTGAAGAAAAAAACTAGAATCATAGGAAGTTCTCATCAAATGGAGAATAGATGAACAAATTGTGGTAGCTGAATATAATGGATTATTGTGCTGTAAGAAATGACAAAAGGAACAGTTTCAGAGTATTCATAGTAGGATGTACTAACTGACACAGAATGAATTGAACAGAAGCCAGGGGAAAATTATGCAAGGACAATACATTGTAAAGAAAAAATACTTGAAAGATTTAAGAACTCTGATCTATGTTATGACCAACAATGGCTCCAGAGTACCTATGCTGAAACATCATCTCCTCCTGATAGAAAGGTTATAGAATCAAGGTATATTAAGACTTTTTTTTTCTTTTTCCCATTATTTATATCTCTTTGCCTTAACTATTTTTCCTTCCTCTTGATTTTTGAATGGGGAGAGGTGTTAGAAAAAGAGGGAATGTTAGCCATGATGGTGTTCCCTCTCCACTCCCCCCAAAAATGTCATTGAAAAGTTTAAAAATGCAGAGATGAGAAGAGAAGGTAGATTAATATGAGGAAGAGAGAAAGAGGCCAATTTTGAAAGTATTCTGTGGAATTTATTGTGCACTTTTAAAAGACTAATGATATGAAATTGAAATTGATATCTTTTTTTTTGTTCTGCTATAGAAATAATCTTTTTGGTATTTAAAGTCAGAATGAAAGAAAAAAGAAAATTTTAAAAAGACCTTTAGTGAAAGAACCCACGACCTTAAAAAACGACATTTCACTTTTATTCAAAAGCTCTAATTGTTATGATTTTTTCTCTTCAATCTACAAGCTTCTCAGTAACTTATATTCATTCATGGTCTTCCTTCCTTTTGGGGTCAAGCATACCCACATTTAATCTCTCTTTTATATGGCAGCTCTTCAAATACCTCAAAATAACTTTCTAACTTTTCTTTTCTTTAAGCAACCTATTTCTTTTGACTATGGGTTCCTACCCTGGGGCCTGGGAAATTGGTTTAGAAAACATCTTGATAATTATATTTGAACCCAATTGGTTTCTTTGTAATTTTATGGATTTTGTTTTATTTTTAAAAGTGTGTTTTAAGTCTGCTTGATTCTGTCATGAAGATAGTTGTCCCAAGCTTGTTCTCCCTCCTCTGCCCCTTCTCAAATATTTTTAACAAAATTGTCATTGATAGAAGGATGTTCTTTTGATTTTTTGAAGGGAGAGGGAGATTGGAGAAAGAAAATAGCAATGATGATGCTCTACCTGCTTCCCAACAAAAAAAGAGGATCATTGAAATATTTTTAAAAGGAACAGTGGAGAGAAGAAAAACGTTCAGATGGAAGCAGAGAAATAGGACAATTTTGAATACTGTATGAATTTTATATTTCACTTCTTGACTGTTAATAATGTCCAGAGATGGTTGGAATTTATCAACACATACAAAACAATATCTTAATCTGTTAAATTAAGCGTTTGGACAGGATTATGTCTAACTCTATGTTTAACTCTAAACCTCTGTGCCCTACTAAATTTTTATACTTAGATTGGCAATAAATCTTCTTATATTTCTGAGTGGTGGTTGTTTTAAAAGGAAAGGGATGGCTGAACAGAGGTAAGTATCAAAATGAGAAAAGGTACATTTGGAAAGAACCCATATCGTCTTCTTTTTTTGTATTCATCTCCAGAAGTCATCATGAAATGATCCCATTTGGTTTTGCCTTTGTAATTTGCTAGATTTCTGCTTGCAAATCATTTGCATAAAAAAGAATAATTATCACTTGGGGAAACACCCAAAACAGTATCAGAAAATAGATTCAGAGGACTAAAATATATAAATTCTTTTCTCTTAATAGCATCCAGTTATATCTATAGTGTTTAAAATTCAGAGTTTAAAGTTAGGGATCATCCTTAGCCTCTGCCAAAAACAAAGTTGGAGATTATCTCTGCCAATAGAAGTGATGATGTAGCTCTGGTCAGAGAAAATAGATTCTGAACACATTTCTGTAGTCTCTCAGGTCATTACAGTACATACTCTGAGTGTTAAAAAGTACTCTGAATAATTTGTTACGTGCTATGGAACCACAGGAAACTTCAAATGATGATGAGTGATTTTAAACTAAACTGTAGGGAAATGGAGGATTGAGATCAGTCTTTAGTAATGATATAAAATATTGTATTGTAATATATTGTGAAACAATGGGCAACCTTGTTAGTTGTTGTAATTAGTGTTAAGTACTCCTAGGCTAATTAATTCATAAATATATATATTTATAGTCTTTGTCCTGTGGGAAAATTCTTATGTGTATTCTGAGACTGAAGGGCTAATGTTTAGATTCATATTAGTGTTTTGACAAATTTTAAAGAATTTAAGATACTATTGGTAATTAGAACTCCATATCAAAGAATAAAATATGTAATGTAAATAATCTCGTGAAATGTGCTTGGTTCACAAATTAATTAATAGATGAAACTATTTATGGCAACATTATTTTAATGAACACTTATTGCTTCTTCGACTTTGGCAATTGGCTTCATAGGGATTAGTTTCTTTTCTTGCTAAAAATTCTCCCTGATTTAGTTTTAGGAAAGGAATTGGTAACTTGCGTAGTGGTATACCCAGAAGAAGGTCACCATAATAGCAAAGATCTTGAAGTTAATGTAGCTTGTGGATCATTTGAAGGAAATGGGGGTGTTTATACAGAGTTCTTAGAAATCATATGACAGTCCTCTTCAAGTATTTGAAAGGCAGTCAGTCGAAAAAGAGATTAGGCTTTTTATTATTACCCACAGAGAGCTATGGACAAAGAGAATGAGTTGCAAATAGGAAAATTTATGTTTGATATAAGAAAAATTTCACGATAATTTTTTTTTCTAGTGGGGAAGGGAGGAGGAGGAGGAGGCTAGGATTTTCTTGGTTTCTAACAGTGCACCTCAGAAAGTCCTTTGGAATTTATAGCCTTAACTATCAGTGTAGATACTCCTTCCATATGATTACATAATGAAGCTTCTTCATACCTTTTCATTTAATTTAAGAAATTAGGATCTCTGTTTTATTAATGAATACTTATGATACAGAAAGATTTCCTTTTTGTAGGTCTTGAGATTTTTTGTTTAAAATGCTATTGAAGAGCAAAAGTTCATGGTTTAAAAATATTTAACCTTTGTTTACACAATGCTTTTATTTTAAAGTGTGATAGGGGAGAGAACAGTAACTTTTAGCTTTCAGATCACATAAATCTCTTTCCAGATTTCATTCGGGTTATAAAAAATTGGGAAGATGCCACTTAAACTTTCTGAATGTAGAAGTTTTCCAATAACACCAATATAGTGCTTGACCCCAAAGCAGACTAAAAGCTACTCAACAATCCAAAAGAATTACACAAGTCTTGAAACATCTTAAATTAAAAAAACCCTAAAATTATAATTTTGTCTTCAGCAGATATTGTCAGTATCATTTTATTTTGTCACTTCACCTACTTTAAGAGGATGCTTTTTAAATTCTAGAATTTCCCTAGAGTCAAAAGACCAGATAGAATAGTATGCAGAAAGAATAGATTTGCATAAATTCTTGCCTTCTAGTATAAGAGAATATTCTTGACATTTTCCTTTTGGAAAGGAATAGTAACATAAATAACATTTTTAAAAGTTCATATTCATGGGTAGATAGATATCTGTAAGCTCCTTGAAGAAGGAAGAGTCTTGTATTTCTGCCCACAGTGCCTGGGATATAGTAGACATTTAATAAATGTGTCTTGTTTGATTCAAATTAAATGAATGAAAAGAAATAATTCATCACCAATTCAAAGTTGTAGAAAATGTGATGAATAGTGATAAGAACAGATTTATCATGCCAGGAATTTTGTGTGTGAGAGATTGATGACATTGAAAAGAATAAACGTAGATGTAGTTGTTAGGGTAGAGATCCATCTTCACCCAAATTAATCACAGAAAGTCTATATATGTAGAGGAAATGAATAATAAATTGAGTTAATTAGGTGTGAATAAGCCTTTAATCAATTCAAAACATAAGATCATAGATACAGGTAATGCCACACAAGAATTATCTTGTTATTGGTTGAAGATCAATTCATGTATATTGGTTTATATATAAATATTCCACCTGTTTTAGAGCCAGACAGTCAAATGGGAGAGGACACAGTGTGTGATTAGAAATCTGCTACCCTAAAAACTGTTCAACACCAAATTCAGGAGCAGATGATATAATATTCTTAAGAGTTATTGCCTTTGAGGGGAGAATAGACTACTTCTCTATCTTCCTTCACTCTTTCCAGCTGACCCTGTTACCTGACAGATTAGACTCATAGGACTGGTTATTTGTTGTCCTTTATGCTTAAAGAGGACCAAAATGACCTCACTGTGTTGGGTCAATGTAGAGCATGTGACTTCTTAGGTCAACATGAGCTCAGAAGACTACCACAGACAGGTCAGGCACAAAGAGCCCATGTGAACATTTGGGAAGGAATGTCTCTGAAGTTGTGCATCTCTTGTTTCTTTTGAACTCCTGAAATTCTGCTCAGCTTGTAGAGCAAGTGCCTTCTTTGAAGCAGACATGCCAGAGTGAACATTCCTGGGCCAGTCTCTTCCATGCCTCACAATTGCTAGGAAAGTTCTTCAGAGAGAACTTTAGAATGTCTGAATGTTTTCTTCTGCCCTCTATGTGAGTGCTTGCCTTGTGTGAGAAGTCCATTAAATAGCCTTTTAGGCAAATGTACTAGTAGGCTATTCACCTATTGATTATAAGGAAAATGTCTCCTGAGAAAAAAAATCAAAGTGAATATTCAGAGATGGGATCAACTAACTTCAAAGGGTCAGAAACACTGGAGATTCCATCAGTATCTAAAGCAGCGTCTAGCAGAGCTGGCAGTATTGTTCCAGACTAGTGGCAGCTAATGGCGAGGTCAGCCCTGAGAGCTGAATAAAACATTCAAAGATTCAGACAACTAAATTAATAACGAGCACTGATTTAGTATGTTGAGATTCAGAAATCACTTTATAAATATGATCTATTTTGAACAATATAGCAAAATAATAATGTTTTGCATAATTATCCATGTAAAACACAGACCAAATTGCTTAAAAGCTCTGGGAAAGGAGAGGGAAAAGAGAGAGGGAGAAAATTTGGAACATATAACTTGAGAAAATTTATGTGGAAAATTTTTACTGCATGTAACTGGTCAAATAAAATATCTTCACAAAAATAAAGCAGCAAATATTATTTTATTCTAGCAGCAACCCTTGTAGGCTAGCAGCAGACAGATCTGAAATGTCTTTACTCAACCAACAAGTGTCAGAGACTGGTTTTAAGCTCAGATCTTCTTGATTCTAAGTCCAGCTCTTGGCAGTCACTGATCTTTGGAACCTAGAAAAGAGCTTTATCTAAAGCCTACATGAGGCTTCCATGAAGGGAGCAAAGGACTATTGGTAATCAGGCTGAATTATCTTTTTTTTCATATTCCCTACAGGAGTGCCTTATTACCTACATACTTGAAATTTGAGAACACTCTCTCTTGGGCCCTTGAATTGTGTAAGAGAAGAGTGCCTCCCATGCTCAGTTTTGAGGGGAGTTTTTTATAAAATTGTCCTTGGCACAGCTAAGTGGCATGGTAGATAGAACCCTTTACCCAGAGACTGGAAGACTTTAATTCAAATCTAGCCTCAGTCACTGACTAGTGTGTAACCTAGGCAAATCATTTAACTCTCTATGTTTCAGTTTCCTCATCTATAGAGATAATAATAGCACCTTACAGGGCTGTTGCCAGTATCAAGTGAAATAATAATAAAGTTCATAGCATAATGCCTGGCATATAATAAACACTGTCATTATATACTTGCTTCTAAAATCTAATTATGTCTGTCTGATAATCAGTGGGAAGCATACTAGAAAGAGCTCATCAAAAAGAATTCTAAAAAAAAGATTCTAGAAACTCCTACCTCCTGAGCATTTCCCCTAGAAAATGTTGACACAAAGGAGTCATAGCTCAGCTGTCTTCTGGGGAATAGGTCCATTAGTGGGAATAGGAATTGGGAATTCAAATGTGTTAAATAGGTAATGGAGAACCTAGGAGAAATTGCTCTGTAGGCACCAAGAGCAATTAGAGATATGGGGTTGAAACAGATTGTAGAGCTCATTGGAGAAGACTTAGAAGGAAACAAAAAAAGATGATAGAAAGGACAGAGGATACCTACTTTGCAGATAATTCTCTTCTCTATTTCTACATGACAATTTGGTCACAAACTCCTTTAGTTTTCTTATGTAATATGGCTAGTTTTAAATAATTAAAAATATAAAGATTTAAACTTGTAAAGAAGTTTTTAAGTTACTAAGAATAAAGATATGTTTATTCTATTAATGGGAAGTGGGAGGCAGCATGCTTTGGTGTTGTGAAAAAAGCTGATATGTGAATATTACCATAATATCAAGGTTACATCAATATTACTGAGGATAAATTTGAAATAAGAATATTATTTTATTCTTCTAAAAATCAGAGGTGAGAGGCAGCATTACATAGTGGATAGAGAACTGACTTTGGGTTCAATTCTTGCATCTCACCCAAACTGTTTGTAACTCTGAGTGAGTTGCACTCTGAGGATCCAAGCACTTTGTTCATATTATAAGTTGCTGGGAGGGTTCATAACTCTCTTGGTAGAAGCAATTTTTTATTTGGGCCGATGTATGCTATTTAAATGATAGGTCTCATCCAAAATAAAAATAAGGAATAGGGAAAAAAAGAGTAATATTTCATTATTGCAGTTTTGTAGGAGGTGGAATTTTGCAGAGAAATCTGAAAATAGTAATGTGTCACAGTTCAAATTCCAAAATTGCCTCAATAGTGACAAAAGGACAGGATCTATCCATTTAGTGTTGAAAGATTTTGATATGTTAAAATGCAGACTTATCTTTCTCTTTATTGAAATTGAATTGTTATAATGAAGGAAACTTTATGTAAATTAGGTGAACACAGAATAGTAAATTTGTCAGATCTTTGGGAAAGGAAAGATTTTAAGACCAAACAAGAGTTAGAAAAAAATTACAAAATGAAAAATAAATAATTTTGATTATATTAAATTAAAATGTTTTTGTACAAACAAAAGCAGTGTAACCAAAATTAGAGGGATACAACAAATTGGGGAAAAATCTTTATAACAAAAACCTCTGATAAAGGTCTAATGCCTCAAATTTATAAGGAATTAAATCAATTGTACAAAAATCAATCCATTCCCCAATTGATAAATGGGCAACAGACATGAATAGGCAATTTTCAGATAAAGAAATCGAAACTATTAATAAGCACATGAAAAAGTGTCCTAAATCTCTTATAATAAGAGAAATGCAAATCAAAAAAAGCTCTAAGGTGTCGCAGATTGGCTAACATGATAGCAAAGGAAAATAATAAATGTTGGAGTGAATGTGGCAAAGTCAGGACATTAATGCACTGCTGGTGAAGTTGTGAATTGATCCAACCATTCTGGAAGGCAATTTGGAACTATGCCCAAAGGGCACTAAAAGACTGTCTGCCCTTTGATCCAGCCATAGCACTGCTGGGTTTGTATGCCAAGGAGATAATAAGGAAATAGACCTGTACAAGAATATTCATAGATGGGCTCTTTGTGGTAGCAAAAAATTAGAAAATGAGGGGATGCCCTTCAATTGGGGAATGGTTGAACAAATTGTGGTATATGTTGGTGATGGAATACTGTTGTGTTAAAAGTATTTATGAACTGGAGGAATTCCATGTGAACTGGAATGACCTCCAGGAAGTGATGCAAAGTGAAAGGAGCAGAACCAGGAGAACATTGTACACAGAGACTGATACACTGTTGTATAATCAAATGTAATGAACTTGTCTACTAGCAGCAATGCAATGATCCAGGACAATTCTGAGGGACTTATGAGAAAGAAGACTATCCACATCCAGAGGAAGAACTGTGGGAGTAGAAACACAGAAGAAAAACAACTGCACAAGGGTTGATGGGGATATGTTTGGGGATATAGACTCTAAATAATCACTCTATTGCAAAATCAATAAAATGGAAATAGGTCTTGATGAATGACACATCTAAAACCCAGTAGAATTGCACATCAGCTATGGGAGGGGTTTTGTGGTGAGGAGAAGGAAAGAACATGAATCTTGTAATGATGGAAAATATTCTAAATTAATGAATTAAATAAAAAATTTCCAGAAGAGGAAATTGAATTGTTTTTGAAACAAAAACAATAAGCAATTGTTAATAAGAAAGGTCCAACTATACAGTCAAGAAAACCTGAATTAAAATCTCTCTTTTGACATATCATAACATTATGATCATGTAAAGCCACTCAGTTGTATAAATAATTATTTAAGACAGATATTGATAAGGTATGGCTAATTGACCATGGTGGAAAGAATTTCCTAATTGTGCCTCTCCACTCTGCTGAAATCACAAGTCCAGGACAAATCAGGTGGGACTCACCCTTGGTCCTTAGTCCCAGGAACAGGAATTATTTCTTAGTCTTGTCTTTACTTTTTCATCTCGCCATATTGGTGCTGTTTCATCACTGAGAAAGAATTGAAATCGCTTATTTTTTTCCTCTTTCCATTTGGAGGAACCTGGTGAACATAGATGCAAGATTCCATTTGACTTTGCTGTTCTTGACCCTTTGTGAGTTTCACTTAGAGCTTTTACATTTTAATGAAATTTTTTTATGTCTTAATTTCTCAGTGAGCTGTTATGACGACTTGTGGCAAGTTGTCAAAAGAACTGTCTGCCAGAGGCACATTATTCAAGTAGGAGTAAATGTCATGATAAGCCTGTTGTTTTCATGCATCCTTAGAATTATTTCTAGTTGCTGATCCTTACTTATATAAGTCAAGTTTACTTTCTTTAAAGTTTTGAAGATGGGCTAATAGCATTATAAAACTTCTCATATTTTATCATGTGACCAAAGTCTTGAAAAATTTCTCTCCTTGTTCATGCCAATATTTATTTTTGTTGGAGGTAGGGCAGGATCAGTTTCATGCATTTAAAACTTTCCTTCCAATCATTTAAGAGGATTAAATAAAAGGCAATGTAGGTGGTCATGGTAACTTTAGATAGAAAGAATTAATGCCATGTACAAAGCTCTGCTCTAGGCATATACTTTGTGTGTGTGTGTATACATGAACACATCTGTTTACAGCTATAAAAAGACACTAGCCATTAATCTATATAGCAAAGCAGGGAATGTCTACAAGAGGGTACCAACCATTAATCATACACTGTGCTTTTAGGCTAGAGAATAAACCCCTGGAATAATCTAAGCAGAGATGACTAAAGCCTATATGGTAGTCAACAATCTTTAAAAAGTATTTGGCTAAGTTCCTGATCTCATTCCTTCTGGAGTGGTGGTAGAATGTCAGTCTCCAACTCGTAAGTAGATGCAAAATCATGTGTCTACAATTAGTTTTTTCAAGGAGGGGAAGGAGTGTCTGTCTGTATTTCAGTCTCTCTCATAGAAAAGGAAGTAGAAGCCAGTGGCTGATTCTGCAGTAGTGGGTAAAGATTATGTGCTAGAGAGTACCGATTTAAATAAACAAAATCAGCCTCGGTTGCTGTCCCAGGATCTAAACCAAAATCAATGACTCTAAAGATAAAGGAGTTCAACAGAGTCCACATGTGGCAAAGGAAAACTGACAATGGACTAGTTTTACAGGGAAGAAAATGATGAGTTTTATTTTAAAAAAAGTCCTGAAGAGCGTAACATTTCTAGATCTCAAGCTGTATTGAGTAAGGTGGTGTGGCAATTAGAGAGCTGGTCTCAGAATCAGGAAGACCTGCTTCTGACACTTAATAACTGGGTTACCCTGGGCATATTACATATACTTTGGGTGTCCCCAGGCTATTCTCAGACATTATGACTTGCAGAGGGAAGGTTTTGAACTTCATGAATAGAGGACATTCTTAACTAAGAGCCCCAAACACAGGGAAATCACAATTCTTCAAAACAAAAATATAGTAACCATAGAAATTATTTAGTATTAGTAAGAAAATAGAGAAACTGACTTGTGGAAAAGACAAAATACAGAAAGTCCAGTGTTTGATAAAATTTGCCATATACATCAATTTACATTTTACCACATAACATCACATTACCAAAAAAATTATCTTATTGAACTAGAAAAACAATAAAAATTCATTTGGAAAAACAAAAGATGAAGAATATCAAAAGAATTAATGAAAAAAGTAAAGGAAGGAGGTCTGGTAGTAATGAATTTTAAACTGTATTATAAAGCAGTAATTGTCAAAAATATCTGGTACTGGCTAAGAAATAGAATGACAGACCAATGGAATAAAACAGACACACAACAAACAGTAGTAAAAGATTATAGTTACTTTGCATTGACAAAAGTATAGATCTGGGCCATTGGAGTAAGAAATCACTACTTGGTAAAAATTGTTGGGACAACTGGAATGAATTTTGACAGATTATAATTATCTTACACCATTCAATAAGGTAAGATAAAAATGGATACAAAGGAGATATCATAAATAAATTAGAACAGGTAACATATTGGTTATCAAATATATGGATAGCAGAGGCATTTATGACTAAATAAGAGACAGAGAACATTGTGAGATATAAAATGGATAATTTTGAGTACACTAAATTGAAATATTTTTGTACAAATAAAGCAAATACTTCCAAGATTAGAAGAAAAGTAGAAAATTGGGGAAATTTTTCATAGATGGTCTCTCAGACATTGGTATAATATCTAGTTTATGTAGATAGCTTTGTCAAATTTGTAAGACTAAGAGCTATCCCCCAATTGATAAATGAGCAAAACATATGGTTAGATAGTTTTTAGCTGAAGAACTCAAAGCTCTGTATAGGAAAAATGCTCTAAATTACTACTGATTAGAGAAATGCAAGCTAAAACAGTTCTGACCCATCATCTCACATTCATTATATTGGATAAAATGACAAAAAGACACAATGACAAATGTTGGTGAGGATGTGGAAAAATAGAGACATTAACACACTGTTGGTGAAACTGTGAACTGATCCAACCATTTTGGAGGGCAATTTGATATTATTCCCAGAATTACAAAACTGTATATACCCCTTGTCTCAACCAAACCATTGCTGACTCAGTTTCCCATGGAGATCAGGGAAAAAGGGAAAAGAACAAGGAAAAAAATCCTATACAAAGAGAAAGTGGAAAAAGTCTTTTGTCCCCAAAGCATTTATATTCTCTTACTACTCTCTTTGCAGTGGCAAAGAACTGGGGGATGTCTATCAGTTGGATAATGGTTGAACAAATTGTGGTGTATGATTGTGACAGAATATTACTGTGCCATAAGAAACAAGCAGGTTAATTAAAAAAACTTGTAAAGAACTACAAGAGATAATGAAAAGTGAAGTGAGTATAACCAAGAGAATATTATATACAACTATGGATTTAATACTTGAAGAATATCTTGTGAATATTCACATCCAGAGAATGAACTGAAAAGGGGAAAATGGAAGACATAATCTATACATACCTATCTGTTTGCCTGATGATGCCTTCTATGGTGTGGGGAAGGAAAAGAGAGGCTAAAATAACTAGAAATAAATTGTATTGATAAAAATAAACTCCAAGAACAAAGACTCTTCAGGGAAGGCTCTATCTAATAAGAACTTATGGGAAACTTAGAAAACAGTTAGGCAGAAATTAGGTTTAGACCAGAATTTTACAATGTATGTCACAATAAGCTCCAAATGGATACTGAATCTAAATGAAAAAAAAATCAAAAATATTTCCCACAAGTGAGATAATTCCCATTTTTCAGATGAAGAAACTGAAGCTCAAAGAGCTCAAATAAGTGGCATAGCTAATAAATGGTAGAATCAGGACTCATATCCAAATAGTCTTTTAGTTACATTGTGCCTTCCATGTTCTAAATATAGTGGTTTTAATTGGATTAAAAACATTCAAGTACTTACAGATTAAAAGGTACTGATGATGCACAAAAATATAATAGTAGTTGCATTTGTTCCTGATGAAAATCATTCTTTAAATGTTTACTGATAGTAAATAAGAAATATACATAGAAAATAATAATTTGCAAAGCTATTCTCTCTTCACCTGCTACATTATGAGTTCTAACATATTTCCTTTGGGAATTGCACAAGATAACATTAGCCCAGGGTGTAGAGCAAAGGGAAGCATCACTATCCCAAATGTTAGTATTGCATCTCTGGAACCTGACAACATAGATTTTATATGATTGAATATTTCAGTTTCATTGATACTAAAAAAACTAGTGCATAAAAAACAGAATTATTTTTCTCATATTTTATTTTTCATTATATAAAATTAAAGTCACAACACAAGAGTTGCTCATTCAATTTCGCTTCTTAATTTCTATGCAGAATTCATTTTTTCCCTGTGGCCTCTTGTCAAAAGAAATAGAAAGTGTATTTTTTTCTCCTCTTGGAGTCATGAAGGAATTAAATTTTTATCAGCAGTCCTGTGTCTTCTTAAGTTTTAGCATATTTTCTTAAGGGCATGAAAGTTTTAAATAGGATTCTTTGCACATATCAGGATTTGGAAGCCCAACATTTGTAGATTAAAATGTTGTGTGATTTGCTTATAATACTCACTTTTCTCATCTCACATAGCCTGTGGACAGTCAAAAATTCTGTCACCTGCTGAGATGAAATTCAGTTGTTCTTTATTTGCTAGATAGTCAAAGAAAAGGAAGGAAGAAGGCTATAGCAGTGGTTGAGGGGTACTTTGGAAATTTCAGGGGTTTGTTTTGAGATGACTATGCTGATGTTCTAAGATGTAAAGCATATTCATTCTACATTTGTTCAACAAACATTTAAGAGCCTACATGCTCAAGGTCTTCTACTAGGCACCAAGGAAGTTAAAAAGATTAAATTAAACCTAGTTTCTACTTCCTCCAAGGGCTTATATTTGAAAAATGAGTTTTCCCAAAAGTTTTAGTGAAGTTTTAAACTTGAAAACTGCAGTGAAACTTTTAGGACACGTCATATCTCTCTCTGTGTATTTTTACATGAATAAATACATGAAAAGGCTTTTTTAGGTAATGAATGTTTTCTCTTGTTATCAGTCAATAAACTGTGTTATTTAAATGTATTGAGTGCCCGCTATGTACTATACACTGTCATAGATGATGGAAATACAAAGGGAAAATGGAAAAAAAATCTCTTATTTTTAGAGAGTTTATAATCTCTTAGTGGTTGATGGAGTAGCTCAAATGCCAGCCTTGGAGTCAGGTAGACTTAGGCTCCTTTCTTAGCTCTGATACTAGCTTAGAGGTTTTCAAACAGAGACTAGATGACTACTTGTTAGCCATGTTATATTGGAGACCCTTCTCAGGTATAGGTTAGATGAGATGACCAGTGTGATCCCTTCCAAACCCTAAATTCCACAATTCATTGTGATCATGGACAAACCAATCAAATTTAGTCTCTGTTTCTGCATCTGAAAATGTGACAAAATTACCTGTGTATTGATCTTATCAGTTTGTGAGAAACAAATGATATAATTCATAGAAGGCCCTCAGCTTTTAAGGTTTATATGCAATTCAGCTATCAACATTGTTATTATTTTAACTCCCACTTTCTGGGCTTCTATCTAGGCATGCTTTTTCTGTAACTCTTTCATTTATTGGACTGATGCCTTTCTGCTATGGTTTATATTGAAAATATTTTTCTCTTACTAATTTGCTAATCTTCCTTGCTTTGGTCTTTGGAAAAACTATTCTGTTGGTGGGGAAGAAATGGGGATGAGGTAGGGGGAAGCATAATAGAGAGATTCAAGGACTAAAGCTAGCTCTGGCAGCTTTAGCTGGTGCTTGTATGTAAGCAGAGCAACTCATCAGACTGCTGATGACTCTAAAAGGGTGGATGCTAGATGACTTATACAAAGAAGTTGTCCAGAGTGAGAGTCCAGGCGAGGGTCAGGGAAGGTTCATGGGATCATGGAAACAGTGTTCTGGTGGTCTTGGTCTCCTGGGTCTCTGCATTTGTGTGGGCGGCTGGTCTGGCAAACCTCTGGGGCAAGTTTCCTGATTGTGTGCCTGCTTCTTGGCTTGCTGTGTGGTCCACTATTGTGAAGACATGTTGCTCCAGAGATCAGACCCAGGTCCCTCTAAGCAAAGAGAGAGCTGAGCAAGATTGAAACTATATTCCAGAAGCAGCCTAAGAGCTTTGGATTTTACTATAAAAGATTTCATGCTACCCCATTTCTCTACTTTGTTAGTTGAGATGGTCCCCTCTATAGGTACTTGGGTGTGAAATATTGTTCTGAGCAGAAAATTCTGACTAACATGAAGTGAAAAGGGAATGGAACCACCACACGTAACCAGCTGACAAATTTGTAATTATTTCTTCCATATGCTTACTTACTCATAGTTTTGGACAGTTATAAGTCTACATGTGAGAGACAGAATGTAGTGGTCTTAGACTCAAACGAATCTGAGTTCATAATGCCCTGCCTCTGATCTATGGTAGCTACAGGACCTTGGACAAGGCACCTTTCTCCTCAGTGCCACAGTCACTACACTGCTAAAGAATGTTACTTTCCTAGGGCTTGCCACACTGAGAAAATCAAAAGTTCACTTATAAAGCCAACAACAGGTAAATATAAAATTATACAATGATAGGGCTAGAATACGAGGTATCATTTGTGTGGCACTTTTAAAGTTTACAAAGCCTTTATACAGCATTTACAAATTTATCTCAGTTACAATAACCCTAGGAGGTAGGTGCCATTTTACATCTAAAAAATGAGGCTTGCAGAGATTAATTGACTTGTCATTTGTCACACAGCTGGCAAATGTCTGAGGAGGTATGTGAACTCAGAGGCCATCTGGCTTCCTCAGTTTGCCCCATCATACTGATGGTACTTGATTAGGTCTTCTCTGATCCCAATCTTTGACCCCTTAGAACTCCACAGGATCTAAATATTATTGACTAGAGATTTGAGTTGTGGGGGAGGTAGTATTACCCAAGTCATATGAAGACTTTCCCGGTTGAAGGAGTGAATGAGAACAATTATTTTTTCCCAATGGCTGTGAAGGCAGTGGAAGCAGATGCTGTGGAGAGCTTAGAGCTTGGTTAGACATGGGGGAAGTCAAAGTCATCCACTATATCCCAAGCCAAGAGAGAGTCCCAAATCTTACACTAGAGAAAATTCCCTGAAATCTCTAGTAAGGCAAGTTGGACATGGGGAGAGATGATAGAGAAAGGTAGCTCCTCTCAAGTCAAGCTTTTTCCCAGAGGAGAGTTTCTCTCTGTTCTATAACCTGAATATTGGAATACTTCATTCTCTCAAAGTTGGAAGCTAGAGGAACCCTCTACCCATCTCTTATGTAGGCACAAAGAATTGAGTAATCAATCTCCACCAATGAGGTAAGAGTTCCATATGATTGTCCCTTTATGCCAGCAGTGAGACATCAAATAAGTTGATACTTTTTGAAACAGAGTTGAAAGAGGGGTGAAGTTACTTCTTTTATTCCCCACCATCAAAATCACCCTCCAAGTAATACTAGAGCTAGAAGAATCATGTAGTCCAAAACCATGAATTTCCAAAGGAAGAAATATGGCCAAAAGAGGGGAAGTTGAATAGTTCCATGTCAACAAAGAAAGTTCATTCAACTCCTATTGAAAAGATCAAATTGAGGCAGAGCCAAACTAAACTGAAATATTCATAGACTGTTAGAACTGAAGTGACCTAAGGGACTATTTTCTCCAATTCCAACTTTTACCAAAGATGAAACCAAAGTCTACATTTAGTATATAAACAAAAAGAATTATAATCTTATTCTTTGGACTCCAAGGTCAGTATTTTTTTTTTCAGAGAGATGGTTGAAAATTGGAGGTATGGAGGCACTGTCCCTCTCATGTAGTAGTAGTCCTTGGTCTTATAACTTAAGATAATTAGCTAAGCAAGGAGAGAAATGATTTAATTCTTCCATCACATTTTGGGTCCCACTCTATTTCTTAACAATGTTTCAATCATTTAAGAAGGCAAATCTTGGAAGGAAAGAAATATATCTGCCATAGTTGTTACTAGGATCAAATGAAATTATATTTGTAAGAAATGCTTAGCATAAAGACTGGAACATAGCAGGTGCTACATAAATGCTTATTCTCTTCTCTCCCTAGTAAAGGTTAGTAATTCATAATTAGATAAATATATTGTTATCTTAATTTAAAATTTTATTTTATTATATGCCTAGTAATCATCACAATCAAGAAATATTTTTATTTTTAAGGGGAAAAGATAAAGTATTCTACTTTATTCTTGGTCATGCCCAAGAAAAGCTTATTCAGTTATTCAGTTTAAATATGTTAAACATCACTAATTACCTGGTGGCAGTTACCCAACTGAAAGGCATAGAGCCCAAGACTAAATTATTAGCCTTTAAACTCTAGCCTTATAAATTCTAAAACACAATTTGAGAGCAAATAGCATGGAATCCAAAATAAGAGAATGAACAAATAAAGTCACCAGTTGTTTATCTGAATTGCATAAATGTTTATAGCTAGCATCATCTTCATGCAGTCATGCAGCTTTAAGCATGCATTCTTTTATTTTATTGTAGACATTTTAGAAGGAAAAAAGAGATGGTTGATTTAAGGGGTATTTAAAAATTATGCTATTGCTAACTGCTTTGTGATGTGTTACCATTTCAATAAAATAAGTTGTACATTGAGTATACCAGTTTTCTGGTTTCCTTTGTACAAAATATTTTCAAGCTCTGATAGAATATACTTCTGGTGGTGATGGTGGAGAATGTTTTGCTTTTGAAATTGGAAGCTTTAGTTTTGAAATCAGTTAATTCCCATTAAATCACTTGGAAAATTCAGCTCACAAAACGTTAAGAATTGTCATTTGCTTATTCTGTGTCTCACAGATAAGTACGTATAATTTCAATAATTATGAATGTTATTCCACCCACAAGCAGCAGTCAAATAGAAGAATCACTGAAGACTCAGAGCAGGTTAATTTGTAAAAAATATATTAGGAAACCAAAATGTAGTCATAGGATCTCTGTTAGATGAGAAGTTTCTCTCTCAATTATCTATCATTGCTCCTGGATTTAGCCTAATTTGCCATATAAGCAAATTCTAAATTAATTTCTGTTGTAGTCATTTTCAGTTGTCTCCAACTCTTCATGACCCCTTTGGGGGTTTTCTTGGAGAAAATACAATTTCCTTCTCCAGATCATTTTATAGATGAGGAAACTAAGGTAAACAGTGTTAAGTGACTTGCCCAGAGTCACACAGCTAGTAAGTGTTGTGGGCCAGATTTGAACTTATGAGGATGATTCTTCCTTACTTCAGGCACAGCACATTATCCACTGCATGACTTAACTGCCCCAAATTAACTTTATTTTATTGTATTTTTTTATTCGGTCAATTTTAAACATTATTCCTTGGTTACAAAAATCATATTCTATTCCTCCCTCCTCTCCCACCCACCCTACCTGCAGCCAATGCCCAATTCCACTGGGTATTACATCTGTCCTTGATCATAACCTATTTCCATGCTGTTGATGTTTACACTAGGATGTTCATTTAGAATCTACATGCCCAATCATATCCCCTCGACCCATGTAATCAAGCAGTTGTTTTTCTTAGGTTGTTTTACTCCGATAGTTTTTCGTTTCAATGTCGATAGTGTTCTTTCTCGTATATCCTTCAAAGTTGTTCAGGATCATTGCATTGACACTAATTGAGAAGTCCATTACATTTGATTGTACCACAGTGTATCGGTCTCTGTGTACAATGTTTTCCTGGTTCTGCTCCTTTCACTCTGCATCACTTCCTGGAGGTTGTTCCAGTCTCCATGGAATTCCTCCACTTTATTATTCCTTTGAGCACAATAGTATTCCATCACCAACATATACCAAAATTTCTTCAGGCATTCCCCAAACAAAGGCTATCCCCTCGTTTTCCAATTTTTTTTGCCACCACAAAGAGCACAGCTATGAATATTCTTGTACATGCCTTTTTTCTTATTATCTCTTTGGGGTACAAACCCAGCAGTGCTATGGCTGGATCAAAGGGCAGACAGTCTTTTAGCACCCTTTGGGCATAGTTCCAAATTGCCCTCCAGAATGGTTGGATCAATTTACAACTCCAACAGCAATGAATTAGTGTCCCTACTTTGCTGCATCCCCTCCAGCATTCATTACTTTCCATAGCTGTCATGTTAACCAGTCTGCTGGTGTGAGGTGATACCTCAGAGTTGTTTTGATTTGCATCTCTATGATTATAAGAGATTTAGAACACTTTTTCATGTGTTTATTGATAGCTTTGATTTCATTGACTGAAAATTGCCTATTCATGTCCCTTGCCCATTCATCATTTGGAAAATGGCTTGATTTTTTTGTACAATTGATTTAGCTCTTTGTAAATTTGAGTAATTAGACTGTTGTCAGAGGTTTTTATTATGAAGATTGTTTCCACTTTGCTACTTCCCTTCTAATTTTGGTTACATTGTTTTTGTTTTTACAAAACCTTTTTAATTTGATGTAATCAAAATTATTTATTTTACATTTTATGACTTTTTCTAAGTCTTGCTTGGTTTTAAAATCTTTCCTTTCCCAAAAGTCTGACATGTATACTATTCTGTGTTCACATAATTTACTTATAGTTTCCTTCTTTAAGTTCAAGTCTTTCACTCATTCTGAGTTTATTTTGGTGTAGGGTGTGAGGTGTTGATCCAAACCTAATCTCTCTAACACTGTCTTCCCATTTTCCAAACCGTTTTTATCAAATAGTGGATTTTGGTCCCCAAAGCTGGCTTGTTATAGACTGTCTTGCTGAGTTCACTTACCCCAAATTTATTCTACTGATCCTCCTTTCTGTCTCTTAGCCAGTATGATATTGTTTTGATGACCACTGCTCTATAGTATAGTTTGAGATCTAGTTCCGAAGGCCACCTTCCTTTGAATTTTATTTCATTATTTCCCTGGATATCGTGGATCTTTTGTTCTTCCAAATTAACTTTGTTATGATTTTTTCTAATTCAGTAAAAAAGTTTTTTGGTAGTTCAATGGATATGGCACTAAATAAGTAAATAAGTTTGGGTAGGATGGTCATTTTTATTATGTTAGCTCATCCTACCCATGAACAGTTAATGTTTTTTCCAATTGCTCAGATCTAGTTTTAGTTGTGTGGAGAGTGTTTTGTAGTTGTGTTCATATAGTTCCTGTGTTTGTCTCAGCAGATAGATTCATAAGTATTTTGTATTGTCTAGGGTGATTTTAAATGGAATTTTTCTCTTTCTATTTTTTGCTGCTGAGATGTGTTGGAGATATATAGAAATGCTGATGACTTATGTGGGTTTATTTTGTATCCTGCAACTTTGCTAAAGTTGTTGATGATTTCAACTAGCTTTTTAGTTGATTCTCTAGGATTCTTTAAGTAGACCATCATATCATCCCCAAAGAGTGATAGCTTGGTTTCTTCATTGTCAATTTTAATACCTTCAATTTTTTTCTTCTCTAATTTCTACTGCTAGTGCTTCTAGTACAATGTTAAATAATAGAGGTGATAATGGGCATTCTTGTTTCACTCCTGATCTTATTGGGAATGTATGATGTTGGCTGATGGTTTTAGATAAACACTTTTTATTATTTTTAGGACAGACCCTTCTATTCCTATACCTTCTAGTGTATTCAATAGGAATGAGTGTTGTATTTTGTCAAAGGCTTTTTCTGCATCTGTTGAGATAATCATGTGATTTTTGTTGGTTTGCTTGTTGATATGGTCAATTATGTGGATGGTTGTTCCTAATATTGAACCATCCTTGCATTCCTGGTTTAATCCCAACTGATCAAGGTGAATAAACCTCATGATGACTTGCTGGAGTCTTTTTGCTAGTATCCTACTTAAGATTTTTGCATTTATGTTCATTAAGGAGATTGGTCTGTTGTTTTCTTTCTCTGTTTTTGGCCTGCCTGGCTTTGGGATCAGTACCATATTTGGGTCATAAAAGGAATTTGGTAGAATTCCCTCTTTGCTTATTATGTCAAATAGTTTGTATAGTATTGGCATTAGTTGTTCCTTGAATGTTTGATAGAATTCACTTGTGAATCCATCAGGCCCTGGGAATTTTTTCTAAGGGAGTTCTTTGATGACCTATTTAATTTCTTTTTTGATATGGGGTTATTCAAGAATTCTATTTCTTCTTCTGTTAATCTATGCAATTTATATTTTTGTAAATATTAATCCATATCACCTATATTGGCATATTTATTGCCATATAATTGGGCAAAATAGTTTTTAAAGATTGTCTTAATTTCCTTTTCATTGGAGGTGAGGTCTCCCTTTTCATCTATGATACTATTAATTTGGTTGTCTTCTTTCCTTTTTTAAATTAGATTGACCAGTACTTTGTCCATTTTGTTTTTTTCCCCCAAATACCAGCTTCTAGTCTTATTTATTAGTTCAATAGTTCTTTCACTTTCAAATTTATTAATTTGTCCCTTAATTTTTAGGATCTCTAACTTAGTTTTCTTCTGGGGATTTTTAACTTGTTTGCTTCCAAGTTTTTGGTTTTGTATGTCCAACTCATTGACCTCTGCCCTCCCTAATTTGTTAATATATGAACTCAAAGATAAAAAATTTCCCCTGAATACTGCTCTGGCTGCATCCTATATATTTTGGAAGGATGTATCATCATTGTCATTTTCTTCAATGAAATTATTAATTGTTTCTATGAATTGTTCTCTAACAGGTTTTGGAGAATCATATTATTTAATTTCCAATTAACTTTTCATTTGGCTCTCCATGTACCCTTACTGATCATTATTTTTATTGCATTATGTTCTGAAAAGCTTGAAATTTATTATTTCTGCTTTTCTGCAATTATTTGCCATGTTTTTATGCCCTAGAACATGGTCAATCTTTGTGAATGTACCATGTGCTGCTGAAAAGAAGGTGTATTCCTTTTTGTCCCTATTTATTTTTCTCCATATATCTATTAACTCTAATTTTTCTAAGATTTCATTCACATCTTTTACCTCTTATTCATTTTTTGATTTGATTTATCTAAATTTGATAGTGGTAGGTTCAGGTCTCCAACTAGTATAGTTTTACTATCTATTTCCTCCTTCATTTCCATTAATTTCTCCTTTAGAAATTTGCATGTTATACCATTTGGTGTATACATGTTGATTACTGTTATTTCCTCATTGCCTATACTCCCTTTTATCAGGACGTATTTACCTTCCATATCCCTTTTAATCAGATATATTTTTATTTGGGCTTTGTCAGATATCATGATTGTAACTCCTGCCTTCTTTCTATCAGTTGAAGCCCAATAGGTCTTGCTCCAACCTTTAATTCCAGCCTTGTGCATATCTACCTGCCTCAGGTGTGTTTCTTGTAGACAACATATGGTAGGATTTTGGATTCTAATCCACTCTCCTATTTGTTTTAATTTTAATGGCAAGTTCATCCCATTCCCTTTCAAAGTTATGATTGCCACTTGTGTATTCCCCAGCATTTTGATATCCTGTCCTAGTTCTGTCCTTTCTTCTTTTGCTATATCCTTTTCAACCAGTGGTTTACTTTTAATCAATTTCCCTAATCCCCTCCCTTAATATGCTCCCTTTTCTGGCCCCTCCCTTTTTGTTCCTTTCTTGTTTTTTAGGGTATGTTAAGTTCCCCCCTGCCACTCTTTCCCTCCCTTTTTATACTCCCTCACTCCTACCCCTCTGAATCTTCCCTTCTCATTTTCCCTGTAGGATAAGATAGAATTCAAGACCCCAATGGATCTAGACACTTTTCCCTCTCAGAATTGATTTTGCTGAGAGTAAGGTTTAAGTATTACCTGTTACTACTCTCTTCCTCTCCTTCTTATAAGAGTGTTCTTCCCCTCCCCTTCCCATGCGTATCCTTGTGTGATAAAGATTATTATATTTATTTTATTTCTTCAAGTATCTCTTGGTGCCATATTTGATTCCCCCCTCCCTTTTTCTTCTTTTGCATATCATCTTATAGCACTTATTACCCCAATCTCTTTCCGTGAATGATTCTTCTAATTATTATAATAGTGACTATAATTTTTGAAAGTTACAAATAACATTTTCCCTATATATTAATATATATGTATATATACATATATAAAATTTGATCTAATTGTAGTCCATAAAGAAGAAAGTTTGAATAACAAAACATTTCCCCCCCTTTCCCTCTCTTTCTTATTTACCTTTCAATGTTTCTCTTGATCTTTGTGTTTGGTTATCAAACTTTCCACTTAGTTCTGGTCTTTTCTTTACAAAAACATGGAAATCTTCTATTTTGTTGAATGCCCATACTTTCCTCTGGTAGTATATAGTCAGTTTAGATGGATAGGTGATCCTTGGTTGAAGATCCAATTCTCTTGTCTTTATGAATGTTATGTTCCAAGCCTTGCATTCCTTTGGTGTGGAAGCTGCCAATCTTGTGTGATCCTGATTGGTGTTCCTTGGTATTGGTCTCTTTTTGGCTTCTTGTAGAATTTTCTCTTAGTGTGAAAGCTCTCAATTTTGGCAATGGAATTCCTGGGAGTTGTCTTTTGAGGATTTAGTGTAGAGGGTGTTCTATGAACTCTTTCAATGTCTATTTTGCCTCCCCCCCAACCCCCCTTGCAAGAACATGAGGGCAGTTTTCTTGGATGATTTATTGTAGTATGATGTCAAGATTTCTGTTGATTTCTGGCTTTTCAGATAGATCAATGATTCTCAAATTGTCTTTCCATGATCTGTTTTCCTGATCTGTCATCTTTTCAGTGAGATATTTTATGTTTTCTTCTATTTGTCAGTCTTTTGAGTTTGCTTTATTAATTCTTGCTGTTTTGCAAGATCTTTGTCTTCCAGTTGCCTAATTCTGGATTTAAAGACTAATTTTCCTTTTCAGTTTGGTCTATCCTGCTTATCATGAATTCCAGCTATTTCTCCAATTGGGAATTCTTGTCCTTTAAACTGTATTTTTTTTCTCTTTGAACTATTTCCCACTTTTCTTGCCAGAAGACTTCCGTCTTTTTGATAAGCTCCAATTGAAATTCTTTAAGAACTTGTGAGATGGGCAGGCTCTCTGTGTATGGTGTAATGGAGCAAGGATTTTGCCTGAAAAAAGCTCTCAAATCTCCACAGCTACTTTTTGCTGCCTTTCTCTGTGCTATCTTCCCACATGCGCCCATGGTCTGCACTCTTCAGCCTGTTGGGGTTTCAGGTGTTGCTGCTCTCAGGGTTAGATCTTTGGTGGTCTTAGTCAGCTCCCAAGGTCCTAGAGGTGCCCCTTACTCACTCTAGAGGTGCCCCTCACTCACTCCCTGATTCTGGCGCATGCTGGCTCTGACTCTAGCTCTGACTCTGGCTCTGTCAGTGGGATGGGGGAGGGTAGATCAGCTCAAGCTTTGGTGGGAGATTTTTCACCCCCTTATAATGTGGAAATTCCCAAATCCCATGAACCTTCAATGCTGTGCCCTACTGTAGATTCCCTTTGTTCTTATAAATTTGTTTTTTTTGGTCTTTTGAAGTAGTCTATATCGGTGGGCACTGAGGAGAGGATGAGTCTTGTGTCTAGACTGCTGCCATATTTACCCGGAAGTCCTCAAATTAACTTTTATATAACCAGTAAACAGTTATAATGCTATCATAATCACTAGGACTGTTATCAAAGTGCAAAATTTGGAAGACTCTAATAGCACTTAAATATAGTATCTTTTTCTGAGTCATCTTTCTTTACATTTCTGTAGCATTTGACACTGTGTACTGCTTCTTCCTGGAGAGAGATTCTCTCCTCTCTGAGTTTTCATGCTGTTGTTCTGTCACAGTTCTTCTTGCTGTCTGAATTATCTTTCCCAGTATCCTCTGAAATGTCTTCATCCATGTCCCTTGCTCTGTACTCAAATATACCCTAAAACTCCCTTCTGGAACCTCTTCTTTCTTCCCTTCAAACTCAGCAATATCATCAGCTCATATAAATATAATTTCCTTCTCTTACAATATTAATAGAACCCTTCAAGTTTTGAATAGTTCTTTATAAATAAATATGCTCATTTGATCCTTAAAATAACCCTGGAATATAAGTGCTATAATTATACAAATGAAGAAACTAAATAAGGGAAATATTAGGTGACTTGCCCAGGATCACACAACCGAGTGTTTGAGGTTGTACTTGAATTTAGGTCTTCTAGATTCCAGAACCAGTGCTCTGTCCACTGTGCAATCCAGCTGCCTATCTATATAGAAGATAGTCAACTCTACATATCCCACTTTCATTTTTCTCCTAGGCTTTGATCCTTCACCTCCAACTGCCTCTGTGACATAGTCTGTAGGCAACTCAAACTCAATTATGTAAAAAACACCTTATCTATCTCTGCAAATCCATTCCTCCTTCTAACTTCTTTATTTCCATAGATAGCACCACTGTTTTTCTAGTCAACCAGTTTCATCTAATCCATGCCCCACACAAATGGCAAATTGACAATTCCCAAAGCATAGATCTAACTATGCTATTTCCCATCTCAAGAAACTTCACTGTCTTACTGTGATCTCTAAGATCAAATGAAATTCATGTTGAACATTTATAGCCTCTCAAAATCTGTTTCTAGGCTCTTCACAATTAAAACCCATCTATCTTTCTAGGATGATTGTACTTTACTCTCCTTTGTGCATTCTGTTTCCCAACCAAATGGACCTTGCTGTTCAGACACTTGTCATTACATCTCTCTCCTGTATTTTTGTATGGGTTATTCCTCAAGCCTAGAAGGTTTTTTATCCTCACCCTCACCTCTTGAAACCACAAGCTCCATTCAGGCTTCAAGGTAAGTGTCCCTTGTATTAAGAAGCCTTTTAAACTCTCAGTTATTTGTGGCTTTCTCCCAAATCGTTTGGGATTTATCATACATATGCTTGTCTGAGTATTTTTTACTCTTTGCCTTTCCCTCATATACCAAGTAGAATGTGAACTTGAGGGGAGGGACTGTCTTTTGCATTTATATTTCTAATACCTACCATAGTACTATGTTAAAAATGCTTATTGATGGGCTGCAGTAGAGAAGAATGGCTGACAAGGCAGGTGTCTAGTTAACATAGGCAGAGAGAAGACTTCTTCACTCTAGAAGATTTTTGGCTCATAGTCTTCATTCCTCACTACCCTCCTCTAGTGCCATACTTGCCACTTCTTGGCTCCTCATCTCTTGCATGTCATGGTCTTCAGCAAAATCTTTTGCTCCTTGGTCCTACAATGAATTACCACATTCAATAGTCATGCCACTTTTGGACTATTTCTGGTTCTGAGTTTATTTCACTGTCTTCATGTTCTTCCTGAATTTTTATAACAAGATATTTATTATACATTTATCCAATCTTATCTCTTGACAGTTCTCTACAAAAATATTCCTTATGAGCCAAACTCATCTTCTCATTCTCTTTCCTTTTGCCTCACTGCAACATGTCATGAGTGCTTCTGTTTCCATGTATCTCTTGGTTTTCTTCCAACCAAGAAAATGCTATTTTATATGATATACCATAGAAAAACCTTTGTAAGTCCTTGAATAAATAAATCTTGGAATGAAAATGTTATCAAAATATTTTTTCTACTTCAAAGTCTTAATTATGGCAGGACAAGTAGGGCTTCATCACCATAATGCCTACATTTAGATGGTCCTGACAACACAAACTTTTCAGCACTAAATAACTGAACTTAGCAGTTAGTTATCAAGAAAGATTAATTTAAATAGGATGCTTCTTCAGTCCTCAGAAGAAAATTTTTCTTAAAACATATTATTTGGATTAGCAAAATGGAAAAAGAAAGACCTAATGAACTGAGAAAAATAAACAAGTTAACAACTCTACAAAAATGAGCAGGATTTCTGTCTAGGTTTAACAATAGGGATATCATTTCATTAGTAAGATACACTGAATACTCCTGTTTGCAGTTCATGTTATGTACAAGATATTTGGCCCTGGAATACTACTGGGCTTTGACATCTATTAATAATCAAAAGAGATGGAGTGAGTTGGCTTCAGAATAAAAAAAGGTGGAAAAGATTGGAGGGTATCATATTTGGGGAGTTGTTCTGGGTATATATTTTGAATATCAAGATTTTTCACAATGAGATTTTGTAATTACAAGATTGTGGGACATCATCATCCCAGAGAAGTCAAAATGATGGATGGCACAAAGTACAATATAAAGATACATGGTGGATGAAAGCAGACCATGTGATATTACTATTGAAGACTTACTCCTAAGAAATGACACAAGAGAAATGTAGGTTATATATGACCAATAAAAGAAGAGAGCTAAGTTATGTAGTTAGTGGAATAACATATGAATCATTTTAAAGCACCATTCATGTCCATATAAATTCAAGGAATGACAAAAAGGTACAAACTGTATGGATTGGCTAAGGAGGATTATGAGAAAACAAGATGAGAATCACACAGGTTTAAACGGCATAATTGGACTAATGTCTTCATTGGTAGAGAGAAGATGGGCTATAATGAGATCATATATTCATTGAGGAGTTAGAAGCATCTTGGTGGTTAGAGCATTGGACCTGACGACAGGAAGACCCAAGTTTAAAATCAGCGGTAGATACTTCTTAGCTGTGGGATCTTGGGCAACTCAATCTTTATATGCCTAGGAGGTAAGCTAAGTGGCTCAGTGGATTGAGGAAGACCTGATTTAAAATCTGACCTTAGATACTTTCTAGCTGTGTGACCCTGAGCAATTCACTTATCCTCTGTTTGCTTAACAAAAGGATTGTAACCTCCTGCAGTTACATATTAATATTTTTGTGGGTGGACACCTGAGAAGGAGATTGGAAACTGATGGAAAATGGATTGAGGAGAGAAAGATAGATAGATAGATAGAGAGAGAGAGAGATAGAGAGATAGAGAGAGAGACAAAGGAATAAAGACTCAGAGACAAGGAGTTAAAAAATATGGGCTCCATTGTTTGTGCCCCTCTGATGGAATTAAGAGAGGGCTCTACACATGCCCTCAAACTTTCATTGGAGAGTTTAGGAATGTGCAGTGGGAGGTAGCTAATGAACATATGACATGGCATAGGCTTCAACATTGGCTCAATTGACAATCAATCACATAATCAAAGAGGAGGAGGTTAATCAAACATGTGACTTGGTAAGGAATGTGGTCAAACAAGGTGGAAGCTAGGACCCTGTGGCAAATAATGTCCTGTTCAGGAATTCTTTTGTCCTTTGGACTGAAGATTTGGAAATACAATAATCAATAAGTAACATGACCATGAGTCTGGTATATGAACACATAAGATACAATATCAATACACCAATCATGCCTTCAAGATGCTAATATACCTAGTATGCTACAAGGATCCACTGGATCTACTTAGAGAAGGAAATCGCAAACTATTCCAGTATCCTTGTCAAGAAAACTCCATAAAGGTATGGTCCATGAGGTCACAAAGAGTTGGACATGACTAAGGAACAACAACAGCATTCATTGAAGTGCTGATCGAGATGTACAGAATTACTACCAAGACTGGCTATGAGAATTCCTATCCCAAAGATGTGCACATAGATAATTGCATTTCTAATCTCATCAAGCCAGGGGACAGTGAGAAACTCTTGTATCGAACTGAGTCTTTGAGGTTTTTATTGGGCATTACAAGCAGTTGAATTCCAAACATCATACTCTAAAGGATAGACTAAATGAGCTATAGTATACACACAAGGGAATCTATTTTTCCTATTTGAAAATAAAAATGAAGTGTTTGTCATTCCTGTGGTTCATTAGGAATTAGAAGACTCCTCCTTGTAGCTTCTTAAGCATTAAAAAGCCTTTTAAAGTCACAAAATATTAACTATTTCATTACTTACCAATATATATATTCTTGTATTTAAGGCTAGTAGTACTGTAGATATGATATGGAGATGAAAGGTTTGTGAACATGTAGCTGTAAACATCTCTGCTATTGTTATCTGTTTCAATAGCCAACAAATTTGAAGACAGCTGAAATTCTTTGATTTGTCAAAATTTTAAACTCTCCTCAAGATCTTCATCTGCTCTGGCAATGTTGCCCCAAAGAGCTCTGTCCTTAGGTTACCAACCCTGATCTTTTATTTTTTTTTTGCTCGACAAGACATCTGTTTTAGCCAAATGGGGAGCTATCACCTTAAATTTCTAAAGGAAGTGAGGCAGACAGAAGAGGCAGAACATAGTACACTTCCATGTTTAATTCAATGCTTCTGTGCTCTCAGAGTTCATCTATTTGGGTATTTCTTCAGTGACAGATTATAATTTATTCATGCCTTCTCATACTGTGAATCTTATCCTCTGGTCTCCTGACTCACTATCCCTGTATGTTTTATTATTATTTTATTTTAAAACCCTTGATTTTTATCTTAGAATCAATGTTGTGTATTGGTTTTAAGATGGTAAAGACTAGGCAATGGGGGTTAAGTGACTTGCCCATGGTCACACAAATAGGAAGTGACTGAGGTCAAATATGAACCCAGGACCTCCCATTTCTAGACCTGGCTTTCAATCCATTGAACCACTTAGCTACTCCCATCCCATACTTTTAAAAAGATATTTCTAAACCAGGAAACTGGAAATAAAATTTGTTCTTTGTTTTACCCTATTGGGTATTTTATGTTTGTTTTTTTGCAAATGACAGGTCAATGTAAAATGCGTTTGGCAAATGATTCTGGATATTATAATTATGTAGCTTTTTATTTTTGAATTTTAAAAAGGAATTGTCTCTTTTTGCTCTATGCTTTGCTGAACTCCTGGGAACAATGAATATCTTTTGAACTGAGTGGGTATTTGGTATTTCAACAATGAAAATGTACCTTTAGAAATATTAAAAGAGGAAAATATAAATATACATTTAGGTAAATCTGTCTGCCAAAATGTATCTTATTTTAATGCTTTCAGATTTTAAAAGTTTGATAAGCTGAAAACACCATTTGGGCCATCCTCTTAACATTTAATGGGCAAGAAAAACAGAAGAAAACGTCTTACCATGTCATTCTCTTACTCAAGCATCTTTGATGACTTCCTAATGGAGCTAGGTTAGAATATAAAGTCTATTTGATATAAAAAATTCTTTGTAAACTGGTTCAAGTTTCACTTTCTAGGTATTTCCCATTATTTGCTCTTCCACATTGTATGATCTATTCCAATTAGGTAACCATACAAATGTGTACATAACCATACAAAAAGACCTTACCATGTCATTGGTCCTCTTAGAAAAGAAAGGACAAACAACTTGGAAACCACTAGTCAGTCCTTGTCGCCTTCTAAAGTAATGCATTCAATTTTGGGGAATATCAAATTATTAGTATTTTTTCAATAAAGAGCTAAAATCTATTTCTTTGCAATATTAATGCTGACTTCTTGACATTCCCCTCTTCAGGGGTAAACAAAACAAAACTAATTCAATTCCTCTTTCATATAATAATCTAAATCTTTTCTTCATGCTATTGTTCACCATTACGTCAACTAACACATAAAAGATATTAGTTTCAAACTTTCTCACTTTCTTATTCTTTCTCCTCGTATCTGGTCTATATCATTCAAAAATGTAGGGACCAGAAGAGAACACAATACCTTGACGGGCCCATCACTTCCTTCCTTCCAGACAGTGAACTTCTTTTATTGCAGTCCAAGAGTTACATAATTTATATGCACAAACAAGCACACACATTTTGATTTACCACATTCTGTGTTGATATGACTTACTGGTGTGTTAGAAACCTCAGGTCTTAATTTTTTTTTCTAAATATGAACCATTGTCAGTTCTGAGCATACAAAGAAGATAATTTAATGCTAATATTAATGTTTACCTGACTGATTTTGAACCGTCTTTAGAATTTCAAATGTTTTAAGCATTTTGAAAGGGGATAAAAAAGATGTTATGCATTGTCTAAACTCTATAGGCATTTGAACTAATTTTCCTTAATGTATTTGCTAATCATAATAAGTGAAAAAAAGAAGAAAATTGCATTGTGAAAATGCATTTATTCTTCTGTGTATGAGTGGGAAGATTCTTGAGTTATTCCTCATGCACTTTGTGGCAGAACAAAATAAGACCAGGTCCTTGACATCTCCTTTCTTCTGGAAACCAGCCCTCTTTGGGATCATTGAAATGTCAGCAGCACTTTTGTTGTTGTGTTCTTAGCAAAGCACTAGGCATCCATTTTCCATGAAGATAATATAGCTAAACCCAAAAGATCATTTTGTTGTTTATATTTAAAGGTTAAAAGCCATAGAATGAGAAATATTTTCCATTTTCTTTTCACTTGCATAATAGAATTTAAGGTGGTGACTGAAGAATTGTAGCATTTTAGTTTGGGAGTGGTAACAGGTCTTGTTGATCATTATCTAGTCCAAGCCTCTCACTTTACATATAAACTGAGGTCCAAATACATCAAGTAAAATATTCAAGACCAGAGAGGTTGTAGGTAGCATATATGGGATTCAGGCCTAAGTTCTTTGACTAGAAGTCAGATGCTTTGAAATTAAAGATGGAAAGAACATTGGATTGGAGGCTGCTAGGCTGAGGTTCTAGGGTGTTCTGTAATTAACTTGCTGTGTGACTGTGGGCAAGTCATTTAACCTATCTGGGTTTTTTTCATCTTTTAAATGGATGGGTTGAGTTAGATCATTTCCAAGTTCCCTTATACCTAAAAAGTCAATGTCAAATAGTTCATTAGAAGCAAATTATATGAAAATATAGTTCCTATTCTTCAATTTTTTTTCTTTACTGCTTCCTAATTTTTTCTGTGCTTTCCTTTAAAATATCTAATAGTACCTAGACTGACTTGTCAAGCTACTTTATAGATTAATAAATCAAATTCCATCATATTTAAAAATCATGCCATAAATTAGAACCATAGGAGTATATAAACATGCATACAGATATACAATTTTCTCCTGAGAGGAAGTATTGTTCTTTCCAAGGATTGCTTATTCATTTGAAGAGGAGACTGAAGACACACATTCTTTTTCAGTATTTTGAATTTGTTAATCAGGAATTCAAATTTGACTCCCCACTTTGTGACACTCAATTTATACTGAAAACCAAAGGGATGACGGAATCAGTTTTTTGGTTTATTTATTTGTTTGTTTTTTTTTCATTTGTTGGAAATCCTTAGCACCAGCGGGGGTCAGCATCTCAGATAGTTCATATCTGTGGCTTTAGACAACCTCAGATTATGTTTTGGCCCCAAAGCATTAAGTTCTGCACAGTCAGAGTTTCCCAATGAGGCCACTTTAGATGTTTATTAACTTAAAATTGTCAAATAACTCATTGTCAAGTAAATTCCTAGATGGATTGAAACAATTCTTAGTGAGACTATTCCTTAGAGCATGATTTGAAATCAACATTAGCCTAATCTAGAATTCAAATGAAAAATGAAGCCCATTGGAGACATTGGCATGCTTATAATTGTCCCACTTTTATGGAGCCAAAACATTTTTCCTTAGGCGTTTTGATAGGAGAGGCATCTCTTCTTACCTAATAGCTCAGGGTTACAAATAATATCCTTGTTCTTCCTTGTTCAAATACAGCTTTCCTTGAAAATCTTACCAAGGGGTTCACTGTGGGTTCATCAGTCTATATAGACCAATGTAAATTTGTTCTCACCAAAAAGTTTTAAATTGACTTTTTATTTACAGTGTCATTAGCTAATAGGTAGAAATAGAAGGGGGGGCAACTAAGTGACTCAGTGGATGAGAGCCAAGGTCACTGATGGGAGATCCTGGGTTCAATTTAAGCCTTAGATATTTCCTAGCTGTTTGACCCTGGGCAAGTCACCTAATCACCATTGTCCAGTCTTTGTAAGCTACTCTGCCTTGAAACTAATGCACAACACTAATTTTAAGACTGAAAGTAAGGCTTTTAAAAATAGAGGAGAAATTTCCTCCTCTCCTTTTCTTTTATTTCCTTCCCTTCTCTTTGGAGAATATTATAAAACTCATTGATAATGGGAATCTCTGAATATATAATTTACTAGTCTTTAGCAAAATTTTTTATAAAATATCTCATTTTATTCTTGTGAAGATGATCGAAGGAGTATGGATTATAATATAACCAGATGGTTGCAAAATGTTTTGGAGGGCCAAACTGAAAAGTTATTTGTTAATGATTCAGTGTCATCTTAGCAGAAGATCTTCAGTAGAGTAGCCCCAGGGAAATGTGGTTGGTCCTAGAGACATTTGGATGAAGGTATAAATGATAATCTCATTAAATTTGCAGATGACACAAAGCTAGGAGGGAGAGTTCATGCAATTGATGACAAGGTAAGCATTCAGAATCAAAAAATCTAGAATTTATTAAGCAACTAATATGGGCCAGTCACTGAGGATGTAAAGAAAATAAAGCAATCCTAACATCAGGCTGAATCTAATAAAATTAAATTTAATATGTACAAGTGTAAGTTAAGGTGGACATTCCTTTCACATATTTGTTGGATGTAGATGACCTTAGATGTCTCTTCTACATTTTAGATTCTGTGATTCTTTGGCCTCAATTAACATGGCATTCAAAAAACAAGGGGGTACCTCACCAGGAAGATGTTTTGGAGTGGGACATGAGGGCAGGCTTCTTTTGGTTTATGTATTCTATTGATGTGATGTTGTGCAAGAGAAGCTTTGACACTTTCTAGCTATGCCATGCTAAATTGATTCCCCAATCTTAGTAAGAAAGCAAGTTAATTCTTTCTGTAGGAAGCATGCACATTGATTTTCTACTTGGAATATGTCCAACAGCAAGATGAGGTACTTTCATCTCTGCAGTTCAGGAAATATCTATTTTCCTTGCCCTCTCTGCCAATTAAATCTGCATCTCAGCTTTTAAAATTGTCTTAATAGCCCTTTAAAATAAAGCTTTGCATTTGGAAATATTGAGGCAGCTAGGTGACATAGTGGATAGAATATTGGGTCTGAAAGTCAGGAAGATTCATCTTCAGTTTCAGATACTTCCTAGTTGTGTGACTCTAGGCAAGTCATTTAACTGTAGTTGACTCAGCTACTCATCTGTAAAATGAGCTGCAGAAGGAAATGGCAAACCACTCCAGTGTCTTTGCCAAGAAAATCCCAAATGGGGTCATGAAGAATTGAACACAACTGAAGTGATTAAACAACAAAAACATTTGGAAATATTGCTTATGATTTAGAAATTGAAAACATCTGATTCAGACAAGATCTTTTATTATTATGGTGAGAAATTTTGGGGATAGAGTGTAATGAAGTCTAACTAATCTAATATGTAAAATAAGCCAAGGTAAGAAGTGCTGGAGTACAGGGAGAGTGACAAAGATGGACATGATACAACCCTGTTCTCATGGAGCTTGCATTCTTTGCAGAGGAGTAAGAAAGGGCCAATTTTCCTTATTATAAAAGGAATATTTATAACTCTAAAATGAATTACTTGGATGAAACTCCCATACTGTCCCACAGAAAACACTTCAGAAAGCATAGTCAGGAATCTCCTTGCCAAATTAATTTAGTCAAAGTGTTCAGGTGACATGAAAGCCTGAGATGCTGATGCTTGTGTTGTGACTCAGTTCCTTTCAAGAAAAATTTTCCTACTCCCACTAATTATGAGTAAGAAGATTCTCTTAGCCTGGTTTTGAGCACTGTTTTTCAAAAATATACTATTTTATCCAGTAGATTTCTGTTAGAGAATCTACTTGGATAATGTAGTAAGGAAAGGAACCAAATCTTCCTTTGCTTACTACAATAATAGCTAGATTGAGTGGCAATTTTGTGTGCAAGAAGACTAAAGAGCAAAATACATTAAAATTCAACTCATAAAAAATTAACCAGTTTAATTATTTGAAGAGATTTATTTCATAAGAATACTATACTTCAGAAAGATTAGAGGAAAAGTAAAGAAGATGAAAGAGACAACAGCCCCCTAAAAAAGACAGTGGCAACAAGTAAAGGGGAAAAAGCCTAGGGCATTTGTGAGGCATTTTGATAAAGGAATATTTTATGTCAAGTAGTAATAAAAGGAGAAATGAATCATGCTCAGGTTTGTAAAACAATTTTTATCACTGTTACAACACAGGTCCTCAAGGACTTCTGCAAGATAGCTGGGTATTAAAAAAGAGAAATTGGAACGAATTGGATACCCATAATTCCATGTAGGAATTAAAAAAATTATATTTAATTAAGTCTATCCTTTATAATTTTCTGAGTACTGGTGGAAATTATACAAAAGGGTATCCAGTATGGAATGAGAAAAATAGGTTAATTAACCACTTTGTAGCTTATTACACTTTTAACAGTCATAATTGATTCTAGGGAGAGGGATAGGTCTTGGATGTGTGATTTTTTTCAGATGAGGTACTCTTGGGTGAGGAAAACATCCCTTGATCATTGTAGGTTGGCATCTTCTTTACAACTTATAATTTTAGAGAAGATAAACTATGAGGTAGCTGTTGACACAATGGATAGAGTTCTGGGTCTAGAGTCAGAAAGACCTGATTTCAAAAAGTCTCAGACACTTACTAGTTTTGTGACCTTGGACAAAACACAAGATCATAACAGAAACTCTAGTTCAAATATTCCTTTCACCAACGGATACTCCAATGTCTCTGTAATGTAGACTGTATTTTAGAGGAGGGGGGTTAATTTAAAAATGACAAAAAGTAAATAAATTACATCTACAACTAACTGGGTGATGAACTTTTCCAGAGTTGTCTGGGATGATCCTCACAGGTGTATGATCCCTCTTCTGGCTCAATTAAAGTTTTCTAGATAGTGAGGATCTTCTGGAGCTTCAGTTCCTGGTAAATCCAGGTTAACTTATTCTCCTTACCTCAGGGTTCCTGTCTGTCCCTATCAAATGGAACCTCCTTGAGGGGAGTTAGTTTCATGCTTTTCCTTATCTTCCTCATGCTTACAACAGTATCTTTTTTTTTTTAATTTTTAGACATTATTTTATTTGGTCGTTTCCATACATTATTCCCTGGAAACAAAGATCATTTTCTTTTCCTCCCCTCTCCCCCTACCTTTCCCTCTCCCATAGCCGATGCACGATTCCACTGGTTATCACATGTGTTCTTGACTCGAACCCATTTCCCTGTTGTTGGAATTTGCATTATAGTGTTCATTTAGAGTCTCTCCTCAGTCTTATCCCCTCCAACCCTGTAGTCAAGCAGTTGCTTTTCATCGGTGTTTTTACTCCCACAGTTTATCCTCTGCTTGTGGGTAGTATTTTTAGATCCCTGCAGATTGTTCAGGGACATTGCATTGATACTAATGGAGAAGTCCATCACCTTCGATTGTACCACAATGTATCAGTCTCTGTGTACAATGTTCTCCTGGTTCTGCTCCTTTCGCTCTGCATCACTTCCTGGAGGTTGTTCCAGTCTCCATGGAATTCCTCTACTTTATCATTCCTTTTAGCACAATAGTATTCCATCACCAACATATACCACAATTTGTTCAGCCATTCCCCAATTGATGGGCATCCCCTTGTTTTCCAATTTTTGGCCACCACAAAGAGTGCAGCTATGAATATTCTTGTACAAGTCTTTTTCCTTATTATCTCTTTGGGGTCCAAACCCAGCAGTGCTATAGCTGGATCAAAGGGCAGACAGTCTTTTATCACCCTTTGGGCATAGTTCCAAATTGCCCTCCAGAATGGCTGGATCAATTCACAACTCCACCAGCAATGAATCAGTGTCCCCACTTTGCCACATCCCCTCCAGCATTCATTACTTTCCTTTGCTGTCATGTTAGCCAGTCTGCTAGGTGTGAGGTGATACCTCAGAACAACAGTATCTTTTAAGTCAACATGCATTTATTTATTTATTATCTAGTATATGCTAAACATTAGACTAAGTATTAGAGATAGAAAGAAAGGCAATAAATAGTCCCTGCTCCCAAGGAGCTAACAACATGCAAGTAACTATCTATCAAAGGAAAACATACATAAGAATTGGAAGTAATCTCAGAGCCAAGGTACTAAAAAGGGGGGAATAAGGATAGTTTTTTTTGTTTGCAAGAAATGGGATTTTAGGTGAGAATTGAAGGAATTCCAGACATGAGCTGAATATTTTTTGTTTAAATGCTATAACAATCAAATGATATATTGATGTGCTTTGAGTTAAAGAATGCAACTTTATTAATTCTCAACCATGTGTAATTTATAGTTTCATACAGCTAAGACTCAGAGTGATTAAGTGGTTTTTTCTTGTTCACATATGAAGTATCCCAAGTCAAAACCTGAACCCGAGTCTTCCTGCTGATAGTTCTATCACTTTAGAGAGTATGCCTTGCTGCTTCAGTGCTTGGGAACCCTATTGAATACTCTTATCACCATTGCTAAATCTATATTAGTCTTATACAGAACACTTTGGTGTCCCATCATTGATTGGGGTCTTTTCTCTTTCCTTGTAAAACTCCCCCAAATGAACACTAAGCTGAATTCTTTGAGGTTTTTTATTGTAGCACCATGATCAGATATCTTTTCCTCATGTACTTAATTACAGTTCATATTTCTTGTGGAATTTGCTTTTAATTGCATTTTTACTTTGCTTTGGGGAATCTTTTTTTCTCAGTCTATATGCATGTATTGCTAATTTGAATGTCTTACCAATTAATATCTTCTTTACTATTACTGATAAAAATAACTCACATTTATCTAGAATTTTCAGACAAATACTTCCTCATTGAGGAAAACAGTACCAGCAGTCAATGACTAACAGTAATTGTTTATGCTTCTGTTTGGCATAAATATAGTCCTTTAATGGGGGGAAACAAATTTGGTTTATTGTATTCTTAGCAACAAAGTTCAGTGTAATGAGGTTGATTAAATACTAATTAAATTAATTCTAATTTAGGGACAATTAACTGGTGTTTGGAAATATTTACGGAATGGTACATTTCATTACAAAGCTATTAGTTATGAGGGGACAGAACCTGAATTATCTCAGATTATTTAAATAAGAATATTTTTATATATTTGAGAAAGGAACTAAAATAATTTTCCTCCAGTATTTACATTATGAGTTATATAATATATAACATGAACATGTTATATATTTTCCTTCAACATTTACATTATAATTGTGTATGTATACATATGTGTGAACACATTCGTATAATGCATATGTAATGGGTATATGTGTATAATGAATAATTGCTTTTTTTAGAGGATCTAAACCTGTTATTTTAATATTTAAATTGTATTTTCTTCAATCATTGAAAATTGTCTCTCTCTCCCTTTCCTCCTGAGATTGAAAGAAAAGCAAAACCCCTTTTCTAAACTTGTATGGTTGAATAATACACTTTCCTGCGTTGTCCAGTGTCCATGACCATCTTCCTGCCATGTCCAAAACCATTATGTTTCAATCTATACTTTGAGTCTATTACTCCTCTATTAGGGGATTTCACCATGGCTTCTGGAATTGTGGTTGTCCACAGCATTGAGTAGTCTCTAATTCTTTCAGAATTGTTTATCTATGTTGTTGTTTTTTTAAATGATTTTTATTAATGCTTTTTTTTCTTATATTATATGAATTCTACTCCTGATTTTTGCTTGATTCACTCTGCATCAGTTAAAAAAAGTCTTCTCAGGTTTCTGTGATGTCATTACTTCATAATTTCTTATATAGAGAACTTCTACCAAGTTTTCTATTTTTTTAACTTGGAGTTTATTTAGTCCTGTATAATTGTTCACTCATGTTAACCTTTTTATGTTTCTCTAAAGTCTCATGATTGTACTTCAAAATTTTATGATAGCTCTGATAGTTTTGTCCAAAAAAATCAGAGTGAGTCATTTTCTATCTCAGGTTGGCAAAGAGAGACAAATGGAGATGTCTGTAGAAACTAGGGTCAGGATCTAGTTAGAAATGACTGAAAGGTACTGTTCTAGGGCAGGATAAGGCTAGTTTTTATCAGGGATTTGTACAGGGCAAGACACTGATCTATCTACCCTAGCATTCCTATGCATGTCATCTCAGGTCATTTTGAAACTTCCTCTAAAAATGAGTTTCTAGGTCCAAATGGTTTGCCCCTTTGTTGCTAGGGGACCATCACCATCTCTGTGCTGAAATTAGGTGGCTCATTTGGAGTAAAGACTTTGAGCATTTGCCCCGCAATGCCATAATGATATAAGACAGATGATGAAGATATGCATGTAACATACCAAAAAGATACAATAGAGATGTCATTGTGATGTATTTTGTGGTTAATTGGAAAATAATTTTCTTTTGGATGAATTTCATAATTCAGCAATGACTTGGAAAGTTTCAAAAATAGTTCACAATAAGATGTCACCATTGCCCTGGTGACAGCTATCAAAAGTACAGATATGATTGCTAGGATGGATTATTTTACTTCACAGAAATAATGTCCAGCATTTTGAATCATAAAGCATTTAGTATTTTACATAGTAAAAATGTAGACTTAGTCCTTTAAAGGGTAGTCTCAGTTTTAAGGTCATGAATGGGCTTGATTCCTATTCAATATGAAAACATTTCTTATTATGCATTGTTATTTTTTTACTATACTTACATGTGTAAATATAGATATAATGTGACAGCAGTGATATCTTTGGAGAAACAAAAATACCCCCAATATATTATTTTATAACTTAAATTTTATTGATATAATAAAAGAGTTACAATAAAAAGTTAAAGATATTTCTCCACTGATGAATTACTTTTACTTGAATTGCCATTGGAGCTTTAGATAAAAAACATATCATTTTCTTTTCCAAAAAATGCTCAATAGTACATAGGTACAGATTTAATATTTGAAGAATAAATTGTGAATGTTACCTCCAGAGAGTGAACTGAAAAGGGGAAACATGAGACAATTTGTGTAAACGTATCTGTCTCTCAGATAATGCTTTTTTGTGATGCAGGGAGAGGCTAGGGCACTTGTAAAGAAATTTTATTAATTATAAAAATGTTTCTCCAGGTGTGGAAGTTTTGCTGATTTCTGAAAACAGAAGGTAAATTCTAGAAGCTGATACTACACTAGAAAGCCTTTGAGCATGAGTCAAGCAGGGGATGTTGTCTGTCGCCCAAGGACCAGTCTAAACAAGTTTAGAGATTCCTATCATTAGTGGCTACTGGGTGCTAGATTTTTTGGCAGCCACAACTCTCAAAGACTTTCTGTTAAGTGGGGTTGTAAACTGGTAGAGAACCAGAAGTCAAAAAAGGCAAACTAATGCAATAGGCTTAGTTGGTTCATCAGCCAGAAAAATTTTATCTTCTTATTGGATGCTGATAAAATTGAAGCAAGTCTACTTTGCATAAAAACTAAAGAGTGCTAGGAAAATGGTAGGGAAAGGAGGCAAGAGAGACAAGGAAGAAGAAACCCAGTAGTAGAAATATGAAGTCAAATGAGAAAGCAGCAACTGTGGGATGGTGGATATAGAAAATTGCAAAGCTGACATCAATTTCAGGTTGCCTCTGAATGTTCTCTGGAATATAAGGCAACAGCTTGACATGTTACAAAGACAAATCACCTTTGGCAGAGCTCTTATGTGTAAAGGTGCATAGCTTTACAAACCCCCATAGTTCTGAAGGAAAACATTTATTCATTAATTCATTCATTTACTTGTGAATTTATAATACAAAGGCTATCCAGTGTAGTAAAAGGAATACTGGACTGGAAATCAGGAAAGGAAAATGGTTGTTCCTAATGATGACCAAGTCATTAAATATAGTTTAATTATGTTCAGTGCAATTTATTCATGGGATCTTATAATCAAAGCATTAGGCATATAATAATAATAAATGTTTATGGTCTGGCTGAAACTAGAAAGGACCTTAGAGGATATTGAGCCCAGCTCCATTTTACAAATGTTTATGAAGGCAGAGAATGAATGAATAGTAAAGCATTTATCAAGTGTTTACTACATTCAAAACCCTGGGGATTTAAATAAATAGTCCCCAACAGTCCCTGCTCTCAAAGAGCACCTTCTAAAGGTGAGATAACACATAGGGAAAGCTTCAGGTGCAAGGATGAGAGAAAGAAGTCATGATCCTTTGAGTGTAACAGTAAAGCAGACAAATTCCTCTTTTTAAATATCATTTGCACCTATGAAATCTTATCTGTTTCTGATGGTGAACCAATTGCCAGTGACAACGGCCTTAGTGAGAAATGCCTAACCATTTTTGGTCTTCAAAAGATGAGGCTGTAGCACCTTCAGGAGAAATTAGTTGCAATGCGGCATCATCAGAATAATTGCTTCTCAGGATGAGGGTTTTGAATGTTATGTTGTAAGCATGGCTGTTTGCCAGGCTCTTAGGTTCTGGACACAGAAGGATAGTATGCATTACATTTTTTTCTCTTTCATTTTTACTATGAATTCAGTAAGCATAAACAAACATAAACATTTTTGCATTTTAGGAGAAAAAAAGAGTACTGCATATAAAATTGTGAATCTCTATTATGTACAGCTTTTCCATAATACATTTTCAAAGTAATGCTATTGAAAATTGATTTTTAAAAGTGTCACTACTCAGTTGAACATCAGTTATATGAAGTAGTAAATGGCGATAGCTTCTTTGAGAAACATTTTCAGAATCTATTTGTGCCCATGCTATGTATACTACTAGACAAGAAAATTATTTCCTATTTGATGAAGATTTCTAGGAACATATTACAAAACATCATTCATTTGCATAAAATCTACCACCAAGAATCCATTAGATTCAATAGAAATATGGACTGAATTCATTTGTAAATTAAATCTGTCAGAGGACAGGATATTTGGTACATTAATTCATATTCCCTTGAGATCCTTACTATTCTCAGAAAGATATAGGAAAAATGACAAGAATAAAAGCAAACATGTTGGTCATGTATGTATTTTACAGTTAGGTCTTTATCTCTTTAATAGAAATGATTCTTTCTTAGTTCATACTGCATTAACTCCCTTTCATACACAAGTTGGGGAAAATCAAACTGCTCCCACACTATAATATTAAACTAATATCTCCCTGATTAAGCAATTACAATTTCTGAAGAATAGAACCATGGATTTTTTTGTGAAGTGGAGAGTATTAAAAGGAATGAATCCGATTTGATTTTAATTAGTTCTTGATTTAATCAAACTACAAGGGATTTAAATTTCTGTTAATAATGCTATTTGTTTTATTTTTAAATATTTTTGAGAGCTCTCTTGATGTTACAGATATATGTGTTCCTTGCCATGAGCCAAAAAATTCACACTTGTGGGTAAATTTTTATGTATGGTAATCCCTGATTAATAGGTTTGATGTGATGGGGTAATCAACTCATCAATCCCCACCTCCATCCATGTAATATTTTGCATCTTACTTTTCTTAACTCCAACTTTCTAGCCTATTTTTACAACATCAAAACATCCAAATTCCCTTCTCTTCTCTTCCTTTGACAACTTCTTATACTCTCCATTTAGTTAACTTCAGTGAAGGCTGTGTTGTATCCTTTGGATGAAGATGAACCATCTTTTCTCCCCCTTGCTTGGTGAAGTTTTCATTTCCTCTCTCAACACAGGAGACAGGGAGTGGGCAGTAGCTGGTAGTGGAAATAAAGGTAAAAGGCAATGGATAGAGTGAAGTAGTTCCAAATGAATGTAGAAAAATAAACATACATGAGATGTAAAATCTGACAGGTACTTCCTCTCTACCAATATGCTCCAAATAATGCTGGAGGAAGATGTTTTTTCATCCTAATTGCATACGCAAATATGGGCGAAATTTTGAGTCTTAAAACATTCTAGGATAGATGGAGAGGAGATGTATTGGAGAGCTGGAAGGATGGGACAAATGTTGTTTGTTCTTTTCTTTAAATCTGTGCTGATGGCACAGATGGTTTCTTCCCTGAGGTTTGTGATTTTCTCTTCAATTGAGTTTATTTTCTTTAAAACATTTTTTTGGTTTATTTTTCCTGGCTCAGACTACAGATTTGGCAGTAACACTTCCGTCTTTGGGGAATGTTGTCATTTTGTGTTGCCCAAAATTTACAGGTCCATTACCAAGCCTGACAAAACTAATAAACTAGGAAATTTTTCTGCGGTGTATGTTTGTTTGTTTTTGTTTGTGCATGCATTTGTGTGTATATGTGTGTTCATGTGTTTTGACTTCTTTACATGTTGCATTTCTCATCTTTAAAAAACTACACTGCTGTCTCCACTTACAAATTCCAAAAAAAAAATTAACAGCTTATAAGACTCCTTTTGGCATTCTCTACCAAAATTCATTTTTTTAATTCAAAATTACATTCAA